>NW_026060877.1:0-300000 GCF_929443795.1 Astur gentilis | reverse complement strand
GCCTGATTCCGAAAAGGCACACGTCCGGCTCCTTGTCCCACACGGAAGGTGGCAGCCCTGAAAGCTGTTGCTGGTCTTCACCGTCCCCCTGCAGCCTATTCACAGGTACAACAGGATCTGGGACCCGGGCTTGCTGAGAGGAGGAACATCTCATGGCTCTCGTCCTCGGCAGAGCCTGATTCCGAAAAGGCACACGTCCGGCTCCTTGTCCCACACGGAAGGTGGCAGCCCTGAAAGCTGTTGCTGGTCTTCACCGTCCCCCTGCAGCCTATTCACAGATACAACAGGATCTGGGACCCGGGCTTGCCCAGAGGAGGAACATCTCATGGCTCTCGTCCTCGGTAGAGCCTGATTCCGAAAAGGCACACGTCCGGCTCCTTGTCCCACACGGAAGGTGGCAGCCCTGAAAGCTGTTGCTGGTCTTCACCGTCCCCCTGCAGACTATTCACAGGCACAACAGGATTTGGTACCCGGGCATGCCCGGAGGAGGAACATCTCATGGCTCTCGTCCTCGGCAGAGTCTGATTCCTGAAAGGCACACGTCCGGCTCCTTGTCCCACACGGAAGGTGGCAGCCCTGAAAGCTGTTGCTGGTCTTCACCGTCCCCCTGCAGCCTATTCACAGGTACAACAGGATCTGGGACCCGGGCTTGCTGAGAGGAGGAACATCTCATGGCTGTCGTCCTCGGCAGAGCGTGATTCCGAAAAGGCACACGTCCGGCTCCTTGTCCCACACGGAAGGTGGCAGCCCTGAAAGCTGTTGCTGGTCTTCACCGTCCCCCTGCAGCCTATTCACAGGCACAACAGGATTCAGGACCCGGGCATGCCCCGAGGAGGAACATCTCATGGCTCTCGTCCTCGGCAGAGCCTGATTCCGAAAAGGCACACGTCCGGCTCCTTGTCCCACACGGAAGGTGGCAGCCCTGAAAGCTGTTGCTGGTCTTCACCGTCCCCCTGCAGCCTATTCACAGGCACAACAGGATCTGGGACCCGGGCTTGCCCAGAGGAGGAACATCTCATGGCTCTCGTCCTCGGCAGAGCCTGATTCCGAAAAGGCACACGTCCGGCTCCTTGTCCCACACGGAAGGTGGCAGCCCTGAAAGCTGTTGCTGGTCTTCACCGTCCCCCTGCAGCCTATTCACAGGTACAACAGGATCTGGGACCCGGGCTTGCTGAGAGGAGGAACATCTCATGGCTGTCGTCCTCGGCAGAGCGTGATTCCGAAAAGGCACACGTCCGGCTCCTTGTCCCACACGGAAGGTGGCAGCCCTGAAAGCTGTTGCTGGTCTTCACCGTCCCCCTGCAGCCTATTCACAGGCACAACAGGATTCAGGACCCGGGCATGCCCCGAGGAGGAACATCTCATGGCTCTCGTCCTCGGCAGAGCCTGATTCCGAAAAGGCACACGTCCGGCTCCTTGTCCCACACGGAAGGTGGCAGCCCTGAAAGCTGTTGCTGGTCTTCACCGTCCCCCTGCAGCCTATTCACAGGCACAACAGGATCTGGGACCCGGGCTTGCCCAGAGGAGGAACATCTCATGGCTCTCGTCCTCGGCAGAGCCTGATTCCGAAAAGGCACACGTCCGGCTCCTTGTCCCACACGGAAGGTGGCAGCCCTGAAAGCTGTTGCTGGTCTTCACCGTCCCCCTGCAGCCTATTCACAGGTACAACAGGATCTGGGACCCGGGCTTGCTGAGAGGAGGAACATCTCATGGCTCTCGTCCTCGGCAGAGCCTGATTCCGAAAAGGCACACGTCCGGCTCCTTGTCCCACACGGAAGGTGGCAGCCCTGAAAGCTGTTGCTGGTCTTCACCGTCCCCCTGCAGCCTATTCACAGGCACAACAGGATTCAGGACCCGGGCATGCCCCGAGGAGGAACATCTCATGGCTCTCGTCCTCGGCAGAGCCTGATTCCGAAAAGGCACACGTCCGGCTCCTTGTCCCACACGGAAGGTGGCAGCCCTGAAAGCTGTTGCTGGTCTTCACCGTCCCCCTGCAGCCTATTCACAGGCACAACAGGATCTGGGACCCGGGCTTGCCCAGAGGAGGAACATCTCATGGCTCTCTTCCTCGGCAGAGCCTGATTCCGAAAAGGCACACGTCCGGCTCCTTGTCCCACACGGAAGATGGCAGCCCTGAAAGCTGTTGCTGGTCTTCACCGTCCCCCTGCAGCCTATTCACAGGTACAACAGGATCTGGGACCCGGGCTTGCTGAGAGGAGGAACATCTCATGGCTCTCGTCCTCGGCAGAGCCTGATTCCGAAAAGGCACACGTCCGGCTCCTTGTCCCACACGGAAGGTGGCAGCCCTGAAAGCTCTTGCTGGTCTTCACCGTCCCCCTGCAGCCTATTCACAGGCACAACAGGATTCAGGACCCGGGCATGCCCCGAGGAGGAACATCTCATGGCTCTCATCCTCGGCAGAGCCTGATTCCGAAAAGGCACACGTCCGGCTCCTTGTCCCACACGGAAGGTGGCAGCCCTGAAAGCTGTTGCTGGTCTTCACCGTCCCCCTGCAGCCTATTCACAGGCACAACAGGATCTGGGACCCGGGCTTGCCCAGAGGAGGAACATCTCATGGCTCTCGTCCTCGGCAGAGCCTGATTCCGAAAAGGCACACGTCCGGCTCCTTGTCCCACACGGAAGGTGGCAGCCCTGAAAGCTGTTGCTGGTCTTCACCGTCCCCCTGCAGCCTATTCACAGGTACAACAGGATCTGGGACCCGGGCTTGCTGAGAGGAGGAACATCTCATGGCTCTCGTCCTCGGCAGAGCCTGATTCCGAAAAGGCACACGTCCGGCTCCTTGTCCCACACGGAAGGTGGCAGCCCTGAAAGCTGTTGCTGGTCTTCACCGTCCCCCTGCAGCCTATGCACAGGCACAACAGGATCTGGGACCCGGGCATGCCCAGAGGAGGAACTTCTCATGGCTCTCGTCCTCGGTAGAGCCTGATTCCGAAAAGGCACACGTCCGGCTCCTTGTCCCACACGGAAGGTGGCAGCCCTGAAAGCTGTTGCTGGTCTTCACCATCCCCCTGCAGACTATTCACAGGCACAACAGGATCTGGTACCCGGGCATGCCCGGAGGAGGAACATCTCATGGCTCTCGTCCTCGGCAGAGTCTGATTCCTGAAAGGCACACGTCCGGCTCCTTGTCCCACACGGAAGGTGGCATCCCTGAAAGCTGTTGCTGGTCTTCACCGTCCCCCTGCAGCCTATTCACAGGCACAACAGGATTCAGGACCCGGGCATGCCCAGAGGAGGAACATGTCATGGCTCTCGTCCTCGGCAGAGCCTGATTCCGAAAAGGCACACGTCCGGCTCCTTGTCCCACACGGAAGGTGGCAGCCCTGAAAGATGTTGCTGGTCTTCACCGTCCCCCTGCAGCCTATTCACAGGCACAACAGGATCTGGGACCCGGGCATGCCCAGAGGAGGAACTTCTCATGGATCTCGTCCTCGGCAGAGCCTGATTCCGAAAAGGCACACGTCCGGCTCCTTCTCCCACACGGAAGGTGGCAGCCCTGAAAGCTGTTGCTGGTCTTCACCGTCCCCCTGCAGCCTATTCACAGGTACAACAGGATCTGGGACCTGGGCTTGCTGAGAGGAGGAACATCTCATGGCTCTCGTCCTCGGCGGAGCCTGGTTCCGAAAAGACACACGTCCGGCTCCTTGTCCCACACGGAAGGTGGCAGCCCTGAAAGCTGTTGCTGGTCTTCACCATCCCCCTGCAGCCTATTCACAGGTACAACAGGATCTGGGACCCGGGCTTGCTGAGAGGAGGAACATCTCATGGCTCTCGTCCTCGGCAGAGCCTGATTCCGAAAAGGCACACGTCCGGCTCCTTGTCCCACACGGAAGGTGGCAGCCCTGAAAGCTGTTGCTGGTCTTCACCGTCCCCCTGCAGCCTATTCACAGGCACAACAGGATTCAGGACCCGGGCATGCCCCGAGGAGGAACATCTCATGGCTCTCGTCCTCGGCAGAGCCTGATTCCGAAAAGGCACACGTCCGGCTCCTTGTCCCACACGGAAGGTGGCAGCCCTGAAAGATGTTGCTGGTCTTCACCGTCCCCCTGCAGCCTATTCACAGGCACAACAGGATCTGGGACCCGGGCTTGCCCAGAGGAGGAACATCTCATGGCTCTCGTCCTCGGCAGAGCCTGATTCCGAAAAGGCACACGTCCGGCTCCTTGTCCCACACGGAAGGTGGCAGCCCTGAAAGCTGTTGCTGGTCTTCACCGTCCCCCTGCAGCCTATTCACAGGCACAACAGGATTCAGGACCCGGGCATGCCCACAGGAGGAACATCTCATGGCTCTCGTCCTCGGCAGAGCCTGATTCCGAAAAGGCACACGTCCGGCTCCTTGTCCCACACGGAAGGTGGCAGCCCTGAAAGCTGTTGCTGGTCTTCACCGTCCCCCTGCAGCCTATTCACAGGCACAACAGGATCTGGGACCCGGGCTTGCCCAGAGGAGGAACATCTCATGGCTCTCGTCCTCGGTAGAGCCTGATTCCGAAAAGGCACACGTCCGGCTCCTTGTCCCACACGGAAGGTGGCAGCCCTGAAAGCTGTTGCTGGTCTTCACCGTCCCCCTGCAGACTATTCACAGGCACAACAGGATCTGGTACCCGGGCATGCCCGGAGGAGGAACATCTCATGGCTCTCGTCCTCGGCAGAGTCTGATTCCTGAAAGGCACACGTCCGGCTCCTTGTCCCACACGGAAGGTGGCATCCCTGAAAGCTGTTGCTGCTCTTCACCATCCCCCTGCAGCCTATTCACAGGCACAACAGGATTCAGGACCCGGGCATGCCCAGAGGAGGAACATCTCATGGCTCTCGTCCTCGGCAGAGCCTGATTCCGAAAAGGCACACGTCCGGCTCCTTGTCCCACACGGAAGGTGGCAGCCCTGAAAGCTGTTGCTGGTCTTCACCGTCCCCCTGAAGCCTATTCACAGGCACAACAGGATCTGGGACCCGGGCTTGCCCAGAGGAGGAACATCTCATGGCTCTCATCCTCGGCAGAGCCTGATTCCGAAAAGGCACACGTCCGGCTCCTTGTCCCACACGGAAGGTGGCAGCCCTGAAAGCTGTTGCTGGTCTTCACCGTCCCCCTGCAGCCTATTCACAGGCACAACAGGATCTGGGACCCGGGCTTGCCCAGAGGAGGAACATCTCATGGCTCTCATCCTCGGCAGAGCCTGATTCCGAAAAGACAAACGTCCGGCTCCTTGTCCCACACGGAAGGTGGCAGCCCTGAAAGCTGTTGCTGGTCTTCACCGTCCCCCTGCAGACTATTCACAGGCACAACAGGATCTGGGACCCGGGCATGCCCGGAGGAGGAACATCTCATGGCTCTCGTCCTCGGTAGAGTCTGATTCCTGAAAGGCACATGTCTGGCTCCTTGTCCCACACGGAAGGTGGCAGCCCTGAAAGCTGTTGCTGGTCTTCACCGTCCCCCTGCAGCCTATTCACAGGCACAACAGGATTCAGGACCCGGGCATGCCCAGAGGAGGAACATCTCATGGCTCTCGTCCTCGGCAGAGCCTGATTCCGAAAAGGCACACGTCCGGCTCCTTGTCCCACACGGAAGGTGGCAGCCCTGAAAGCTGTTGCTGGTCTTCACCGTCCCCCTGCAGCCTATTCACAGGCACAACAGGATCTGGGACCCGGGCTTGCCCAGAGGAGGAACATCTCATGGCTCTCGTCCTCGGCAGAGCCTGATTCCGAAAAGGCACACGTCCGGCTCCTTGTCCCACACGGAAGGTGGCAGCCCTGAAAGCTGTTGCTGGTCTTCACCGTCCCCCTGCAGCTTATTCACAGGCACAACAGGATCTGGGACCCGGGCATGCCCAGAGGAGGAACATCTCATGGATCTCTTCCTCGGCAGAGCCTGATTCCGAAAAGGCACACGTCCGGCTCCTTGTCCCACACGGAAGGTGGCAGCCCTGAAAGCTGTTGCTGGTCTTCACCGTCCCCCTGCAGCCTATTCACAGGAACAACAGGATCTGGGACCCGGGCTTGCTGAGAGGAGGAACATCTCATTGATCTCGTCCTCGGCAGAGCCTGATTCCGAAAAGGCACACGTCCGGCTCCTTGTCCCACACGGAAGGTGGCAGCCCTGAAAGCTGTTGCTGGTCTTCACCGTCCCCCTGCAGCCTATTCACAGGTACAACAGGATCTGGGACCCGGGCTTGCTGAGAGGAGGAACATCTCATGGCTCTCTTCCTCGGCAGAGCCTCTTTCCGAAAAGGCACACGTCCGGCTCCTTGTCCCACACGGAAGTTGGCAGCCCTGAAAGCTGTTGCTGGTCTTCACCGTCCCCCTGCAGCCTATGCACAGGCACAACAGGATCTGGGAAACGGGCATGCCCAGAGGAGGAACATCTCATGGCTCTCTTCCTCGGCAGAGCCTCTTTCCGAAAAGGCACACGTCCGGCTCCTTGTCCCACACGGAAGGTGGCAGCCCTGAAAGCTGTTGCTGGTCTTCACCGTCCCCCTGCAGCCTATTCACAGGCACAACAGGATTCAGGACCCGGGCATGCCCCGAGGAGGAACATCTCATGGCTCTCGTCCTCGGCAGTGCCTGATTCCGAAAAGGCACACGTCCGGCTCCTTGTCCCACACGGAAGGTGGCAGCCCTGAAAGCTGTTGCTGGTCTTCACCGTCCCCCTGCAGCCTATTCACAGGTACAACAGGATATGGGACCCGGGCTTGCTGAGAGGAGGAACATCTCATGGCTCTCGTCCTCGGCAGAGCCTGATTCCGAAAAGGCACACGTCCGGCTCCTTGTCCCACACGGAAGGTGGCAGCCCTGAAAGCTGTTGCTGGTCTTCACCGTCCCCCTGCAGCCTATTCACAGATACAACAGGATTTGGGACCCGGGCTTGCCCAGAGGAGGAACATCTCATGGCTCTCGTCCTCGGTAGAGCCTGATTCCGAAAAGGCACACGTCCGGCTCCTTGTCCCACACGGAAGGTGGCAGCCCTGAAAGATGTTGCTGGTCTTCACCGTCCCCCTGCAGCCTATTCACAGGCACAACAGGATCTGGGACCCGGGCATGCCCAGAGGAGGAACTTCTCATGGATCTCGTCCTCGGCAGAGCCTGATTCCGAAAAGGCACACGTCCAGCTCCTTGTCCCACACGGAAGGTGGCAGCCCTGAAAGCTGTTGCTGGTCTTCACCGTCCCCCTGCAGCCTATTCACAGGTACAACAGGATCTGGGACCTGGGCTTGCTGAGAGGAGGAACATCTCATGGCTCTTTTCCTCGGCAGAGCCTGGTTCCGAAAAGACAAACGTCCGGCTCCTTGTCCCACACGGAAGGTGGCAGCCCTGAAAGCTGTTGCTGGTCTTCACCGTCCCCCTGCAGCCTATTCACAGGCACAACAGGATCTGGGACCCGGGCTTGCTGAGAGGAGGAACATCTCATGGCTCTCGTCCTCGGCAGAGCGTGATTCCGAAAAGGCACACGTCCGGCTCCTTGTCCCACACGGAAGGTGGCAGCCCTGAAAGCTGTTGCTGGTCTTCACCGTCCCCCTGCAGCCTATTCACAGGCACAACAGGATTCAGGACCCGGGCATGCCCCGAGGAGGAACATCTCATGGCTCTCGTCCTCGGCAGAGCCTGATTCCGAAAAGGCACACGTCCGGCTCCTTGTCCCACACGGAAGGTGGCAGCCCTGAAAGCTGTTGCTGGTCTTCACCGTCCCCCTGCAGCCTATTCACAGATACAACAGGATCTGGGACCCGGGCTTGCCCAGAGGAGGAACATCTCATGGCTCTCGTCCTCGGCAGAGCCTGATTCCGAAAAGGCACACGTCCGGCTCCTTGTCCCACACGGAAGGTGGCAGCCCTGAAAGCTGTTGCTGGTCTTCACCGTCCCCCTGCAGCCTATTCACAGGCACAACAGGATCTGGGACCCGGGCTTGCCCAGAGGAGGAACATCTCATGGCTCTCGTCCTCGGCAGAGCCTGATTCCGAAAAGGCACACGTCCGGCTCCTTGTCCCACACGGAAGGTGGCAGCCCTGAAAGCTGTTGCTGGTCTTCACCGTCCCCCTGCAGCCTATTCACAGGCACAACAGGATCTGGGACCCGGGCATGCCCGGAGGAGTAACATCTCATGGCTCTCGTCCTCGGCAGAGTCTGATTCCTGAAAGGCACATGTCCAGCTCCTTGTCCCACACGGAAGGTGGCAGCCCTGAAAGCTGTTGCTGGTCTTCACCGTCCCCCTGCAGCCTATTCAGAGGCACAACAGGATTCAGGACCCGGGCATGCCCAGAGGAGGAACATCTCATGGCTCTCGTCCTCGGCAGAGCCTGATTCCGAAAAGGCACACGTCCGGCTCCTTGTCCCACACGGAAGGTGGCAGCCCTGAAAGCTGTTGCTGGTCTTCACCGTCCCCCTGCAGCCTATTCACAGGCACAACAGGATTCAGGACCCGGGCATGCCCAGAGGAGGAACATCTCATGGCTCTCGTCCTCGGCAGAGCCTGATTCCGAAAAGACACACGTCCGGCTCCTTGTCCCACACGGAAGGTGGCAGCCCTGAAAGCTGTTGCTGGTCTTCACCGTCCCCCTGCAGCCTATTCACAGGTACAACAGGATCTGGGACCCGGGCTTGCTGAGAGGAGGAACATCTCATGGCTCTCGTCCTCGGCAGAGCCTGATTCCGAAAAGGCACACGTCCGGCTCCTTGTCCCACACGGAAGGTGGCAGCCCTGAAAGCTGTTGCTGGTCTTCACCGTCCCCCTGCAGCCTATTCACAGGCACAACAGGATTCAGGACCCGGGCATGCCCCGAGGAGGAACATCTCATGGCTCTCGTCCTCTGCAGAGCCTGATTCCGAAAAGGCACACGTCCGGCTCCTTGTCCCACACGGAAGATGGCAGCCCTGAAAGCTGTTGCTGGTCTTCACCGTCCCCCTGCAGCCTATTCACAGGCACAACAGGATCTGGGACACGGGCATGCCCGGAGGAGTAACATCTCATGGCTCTCGTCCTCGGCAGAGCGTGATTCCGAAAAGGCACACGTCCGGCTCCTTGTCCCACACGGAAGGTGGCAGCCCTGAAAGCTGTTGCTGGTCTTCACCGTCCCCCTGCAGCCTATTCACAGGCACAACAGGATTCTGGACCCGGGCATGCCCCGAGGAGGAACATCTCATGGCTCTCGTCCTCGGCAGAGCCTGATTCCGAAAAGGCACACGTCCGGCTCCTTGTCCCACACGGAAGGTGGCAGCCCTGAAAGCTGTTGCTGGTCTTCACCGTCCCCCTGCAGCCTATTCACAGGCACAACAGGATTCAGGACCCGGGCATGCCCAGAGGAGGAACATCTCATGGCTCTCGTCCTCGGCAGAGCCTGATTCCGAAAAGACACACGTCCGGCTCCTTGTCCCACACGGAAGGTGGCAGCCCTGAAAGCTGTTGCTGGTCTTCACCGTCCCCCTGCAGCCTATTCACAGGTACAACAGGATCTGGGACCCGGGCTTGCTGAGAGGAGGAACATCTCATGGCTCTCGTCCTCGGCAGAGCCTGATTCCGAAAAGGCACACGTCCGGCTCCTTGTCCCACACGGAAGGTGGCAGCCCTGAAAGCTGTTGCTGGTCTTCACCGTCCCCCTGCAGCCTATTCACAGGCACAACAGGATTCAGGACCCGGGCATGCCCCGAGGAGGAACATCTCATGGCTCTCGTCCTCTGCAGAGCCTGATTCCGAAAAGGCACACGTCCGGCTCCTTTTCCCACACGAAAGGTGGCAGCCCTGAAAGCTGTTGCTGGTCTTCACCGTCCCCCTGCAGCCTATTCACAGGCACAACAGGATCTGGGACCCGGGCTTGCCCAGAGGAGGAACATCTCATGGCTCTCGTCCTCGGCAGAGCCTGATTCCGAAAAGGCACACGTCCGGCTCCTTGTCCCACACGGAAGGTGGCAGCCCTGAAAGCTGTTGCTGGTCTTCACCGTCCCCCTGCAGCCTATTCACAGGTACAACAGGATATGGGACCCGGGCTTGCTGAGAGGAGGAACATCTCATGGCTCTCGTCCTCGGCAGAGCCTGATTCCGAAAAGGCACACGTCCGGCTCCTTGTCCCACACGGAAGGTGGCAGCCCTGAAAGCTGTTGCTGGTCTTCACCGTCCCCCTGCAGCCTATTCACAGATACAACAGGATCTGGGACCCGGGCTTGCCCAGAGGAGGAACATCTCATGGCTCTCGTCCTCGGTAGAGCCTGATTCCGAAAAGGCACACGTCCGGCTCCTTGTCCCACACGGAAGGTGGCAGCCCTGAAAGCTGTTGCTGGTCTTCACCGTCCCCCTGCAGCCTATTCACAGGCACAACAGGATTCGGGACCTGGGCATGCCCAGAGGAGGAACATCTCATGGATCTCTTCCTCGGCAGAGCCTGATTCCGAAAAGGCACACGTCCGGCTCCTTGTCCCACACGGAAGGTGGCAGCCCTGAAAGCTGTTGCTGGTCTTCACCGTCCCCCTGCAGCCTATTCACAGGTACAACAGGATCTGGGACCCGGGCTTGCTGAGAGGAGGAACATCTCATGGCTCTCGTCCTCGGCAGAGTCTGATTCCTGAAAGGCACATGTCCGGCTCCTTGTCCCACACGGAAGGTGGCAGCCCTGAAAGCTGTTGCTGGTCTTCACCATCCCCCTGCAGCCTATTCACAGGCACAACAGGATTCAGGACCCGGGCATGCCCACAGGAGGAACATCTCATGGCTCTCGTCCTCGGCAGAGCCTGATTCCGAAAAGGCACACGTCCGGCTCCTTGTCCCACACGGAAGGTGGCAGCCCTGAAAGCTGTTGCTGGTCTTCACCGTCCCCCTGCAGCCTATTCACAGGCAGAACAGGATCTGGGACCCGGGCTTGCCCAGAGGAGGAACATCTCATGGCTCTCATCCTCGGCAGAGCCTGATTCCGAAAAGGCACACGTCCGGCTCCTTGTCCCACACGGAAGATGGCAGCCCTGAAAGCTGTTGCTGGTCTTCACCGTCCCCCTGCAGCCTATTCACAGGCACAACAGGATCTGGGACCCGGGCATGCCCGGAGGAGTAACATCTCATGGCTCTCGTCCTCGGCAGAGTCTGATTCCTGAAAGGCACATGTCCGGCTCCTTGTCCCACACGGAAGGTGGCAGCCCTGAAAGCTGTTGCTGGTCTTCACCGTCCCCCTGCAGCCTATTCAGAGGCACAACAGGATTCAGGACCCGGGCATGCCCAGAGGAGGAACATCTCATGGATCTCGTCCTCGGCAGAGCCTGATTCCGAAAAGGCACACGTCCGGCTCCTTGTCCCACACGGAAGGTGGCAGCCCTGAAAGCTGTTGCTGGTCTTCACCGTCCCCCTGCAGCCTATTCACAGGCACAACAGGATTCAGGACCCGGGCATGCCCAGAGGAGGAACATCTCATGGCTCTCGTCCTCGGCAGAGCCTGATTCCGAAAAGGCACACGTCCGGCTCCTTGTCCCACACGGAAGGTGGCAGCCCTGAAAGCTGTTGCTGGTCTTCACCGTCCCCCTGCAGCCTATTCACAGGCACAACAGGATCTGGGACCCGGGCTTGCCCAGAGGAGGAACATCTCATGGCTCTCGTCCTCGGCAGAGCCTGATTCCGAAAAGGCACACGTCCGGCTCCTTGTCCCACACGGAAGGTGGCAGCCCTGAAAGCTGTTGCTGGTCTTCACCGTCCCCCTGCAGCCTATTCACAGGCACAACAGGATCTGGGACCCGGGCTTGCTGAGGAGGAACATCTCATGGCTCTCGTCCTCGGCAGAGCCTCTTTCCGAAAAGGCACACGTCCGGCTCCTTGTCCCACACGGAAGGTGGCAGCCCTGAAAGCTGTTGCTGGTCTTCACCGTCCCCCTGCAGCCTATGCACAGGCACAACAGGATCTGGGAAACGGGCATGCCCAGAGGAGGAACATCTCATGGCTCTCTTCCTCGGCAGAGCCTGATTCCGAAAAGGCACACGTCCGGCTCCTTGTCCCACACGGAAGGTGGCAGCCCTGAAAGCTGTTGCTGGTCTTCACCGTCCCCCTGCAGCCTATTCACAGGCACAACAGGATCTGGGACCCGGGCTTGCCCAGAGGAGGAACATCTCATGGCTCTCGTCCTCGGCAGAGCCTGATTCCGAAAAGGCACACGTCCGGCTCCTTGTCCCACACGGAAGGTGGCAGCCCTGAAAGCTGTTGCTGGTCTTCACCGTCCCCCTGCAGCCTATTCACAGGTACAACAGGATCTGGGACCCGGGCTTGCCCAGAGGAGGAACATCTCATGGCTCTCGTCCTCGGCAGAGCCTGATTCCGAAAAGGCACACGTCCGGCTCCTTGTCCCACACGGAAGGTGGCAGCCCTGAAAGCTGTTGCTGGTCTTCACCGTCCCCCTGCAGCCTATTCACAGGCACAACAGGATCTGGGACCCGGGCTTGCCCAGAGGAGGAACATCTCATGGCTCTCGTCCTCGGTAGAGCCTGATTCCGAAAAGGCACACGTCCGGCTCCTTGTCCCACACGGAAGGTGGCAGCCCTGAAAGCTGTTGCTGGTCTTCACCGTCCCCCTGCAGACTATTCACAGGCACAACAGGATCTGGTACCCGGGCATGCCCGGAGGAGGAACATCTCATGGCTCTCGTCCTCGGCAGAGTCTGATTCCTGAAAGGCACACGTCCGGCTCCTTGTCCCACACGGAAGGTGGCATCCCTGAAAGCTGTTGCTGCTCTTCACCATCCCCCTGCAGCCTATTCACAGGCACAACAGGATTCAGGACCCGGGCATGCCCAGAGGAGGAACATCTCATGGCTCTCGTCCTCGGCAGAGCCTGATTCCGAAAAGGCACACGTCCGGCTCCTTGTCCCACACGGAAGGTGGCAGCCCTGAAAGCTGTTGCTGGTCTTCACCGTCCCCCTGAAGCCTATTCACAGGCACAACAGGATCTGGGACCCGGGCTTGCCCAGAGGAGGAACATCTCATGGCTCTCATCCTCGGCAGAGCCTGATTCCGAAAAGGCACACGTCCGGCTCCTTGTCCCACACGGAAGGTGGCAGCCCTGAAAGCTGTTGCTGGTCTTCACCGTCCCCCTGCAGCCTATTCACAGGCACAACAGGATCTGGGACCCGGGCTTGCCCAGAGGAGGAACATCTCATGGCTCTCATCCTCGGCAGAGCCTGATTCCGAAAAGACAAACGTCCGGCTCCTTGTCCCACACGGAAGGTGGCAGCCCTGAAAGCTGTTGCTGGTCTTCACCGTCCCCCTGCAGACTATTCACAGGCACAACAGGATCTGGGACCCGGGCATGCCCGGAGGAGGAACATCTCATGGCTCTCGTCCTCGGCAGAGTCTGATTCCTGAAAGGCACATGTCTGGCTCCTTGTCCCACACGGAAGGTGGCAGCCCTGAAAGCTGTTGCTGGTCTTCACCGTCCCCCTGCAGCCTATTCACAGGCACAACAGGATTCAGGACCCGGGCATGCCCAGAGGAGGAACATCTCATGGCTCTCGTCCTCGGCAGAGCCTGATTCCGAAAAGGCACACGTCCGGCTCCTTGTCCCACACGGAAGGTGGCAGCCCTGAAAGCTGTTGCTGGTCTTCACCGTCCCCCTGCAGCCTATTCACAGGCACAACAGGATCTGGGACCCGGGCTTGCCCAGAGGAGGAACATCTCATGGCTCTCGTCCTCGGCAGAGCCTGATTCCGAAAAGGCACACGTCCGGCTCCTTGTCCCACACGGAAGGTGGCAGCCCTGAAAGCTGTTGCTGGTCTTCACCGTCCCCCTGCAGCTTATTCACAGGCACAACAGGATCTGGGACCCGGGCATGCCCAGAGGAGGAACATCTCATGGATCTCTTCCTCGGCAGAGCCTGATTCCGAAAAGGCACACGTCCGGCTCCTTGTCCCACACGGAAGGTGGCAGCCCTGAAAGCTGTTGCTGGTCTTCACCGTCCCCCTGCAGCCTATTCACAGGCACAACAGGATCTGGGACCCGGGCTTGCTGAGAGGAGGAACATCTCATTGATCTCGTCCTCGGCAGAGCCTGATTCCGAAAAGGCACACGTCCGGCTCCTTGTCCCACACGGAAGGTGGCAGCCCTGAAAGCTGTTGCTGGTCTTCACCGTCCCCCTGCAGCCTATTCACAGGTACAACAGGATCTGGGACCCGGGCTTGCTGAGAGGAGGAACATCTCATGGCTCTCTTCCTCGGCAGAGCCTCTTTCCGAAAAGGCACACGTCCGGCTCCTTGTCCCACACGGAAGTTGGCAGCCCTGAAAGCTGTTGCTGGTCTTCACCGTCCCCCTGCAGCCTATGCACAGGCACAACAGGATCTGGGAAACGGGCATGCCCAGAGGAGGAACATCTCATGGCTCTCTTCCTCGGCAGAGCCTCTTTCCGAAAAGGCACACGTCCGGCTCCTTGTCCCACACGGAAGGTGGCAGCCCTGAAAGCTGTTGCTGGTCTTCACCGTCCCCCTGCAGCCTATTCACAGGCACAACAGGATCTGGGACCCGGGCTTGCTGAGAGGAGGAACATCTCATGGCTCTCGTCCTCGGCAGAGCGTGATTCCGAAAAGGCACACGTCCGGCTCCTTGTCCCACACGGAAGGTGGCAGCCCTGAAAGCTGTTGCTGGTCTTCACCGTCCCCCTGCAGCCTATTCACAGGCACAACAGGATTCAGGACCCGGGCATGCCCCGAGGAGGAACATCTCATGGCTCTCGTCCTCGGCAGAGCCTGATTCCGAAAAGGCACACGTCCGGCTCCTTGTCCCACACGGAAGGTGGCAGCCCTGAAAGCTGTTGCTGGTCTTCACCGTCCCCCTGCAGCCTATTCACAGGCACAACAGGATCTGGGACCCGGGCTTGCCCAGAGGAGGAACATCTCATGGCTCTCGTCCTCGGCAGAGCCTGATTCCGAAAAGGCACACGTCCGGCTCCTTGTCCCACACGGAAGGTGGCAGCCCTGAAAGCTGTTGCTGGTCTTCACCGTCCCCCTGCAGCCTATTCACAGGTACAACAGGATCTGGGACCCGGGCTTGCCCAGAGGAGGAACATCTCATGGCTCTCGTCCTCGGCAGAGCCTGATTCCGAAAAGGCACACGTCCGGCTCCTTGTCCCACACGGAAGGTGGCAGCCCTGAAAGCTGTTGCTGGTCTTCACCGTCCCCCTGCAGCCTATTCACAGATACAACAGGATCTGGGACCCGGGCTTGCCCAGAGGAGGAACATCTCATGGCTCTCGTCCTCGGCAGAGCCTGATTCCGAAAAGGCACACGTCCGGCTCCTTGTCCCACACGGAAGGTGGCAGCCCTGAAAGCTGTTGCTGGTCTTCACCGTCCCCCTGCAGCCTATTCACAGGCACAACAGGATCTGGGACCCGGGCTTGCCCAGAGGAGGAACATCTCATGGCTCTCATCCTCGGCAGAGCCTGATTCCGAAAAGGCACACGTCCGGCTCCTTGTCCCACACGGAAGATGGCAGCCCTGAAAGCTGTTGCTGGTCTTCACCGTCCCCCTGCAGCCTATTCACAGGCACAACAGGATCTGGGACCCGGGCATGCCCGGAGGAGTAACATCTCATGGCTCTCGTCCTCGGCAGAGTCTGATTCCTGAAAGGCACATGTCCAGCTCCTTGTCCCACACGGAAGGTGGCAGCCCTGAAAGCTGTTGCTGGTCTTCACCGTCCCCCTGCAGCCTATTCAGAGGCACAACAGGATTCAGGACCCGGGCATGCCCAGAGGAGGAACATCTCATGGCTCTCGTCCTCGGCAGAGCCTGATTCCGAAAAGGCACACGTCCGGCTCCTTGTCCCACACGGAAGGTGGCAGCCCTGAAAGCTGTTGCTGGTCTTCACCGTCCCCCTGCAGCCTATTCACAGGCACAACAGGATTCAGGACCCGGGCATGCCCAGAGGAGGAACATCTCATGGCTCTCGTCCTCGGCAGAGCCTGATTCCGAAAAGACACACGTCCGGCTCCTTGTCCCACACGGAAGGTGGCAGCCCTGAAAGCTGTTGCTGGTCTTCACCGTCCCCCTGCAGCCTATTCACAGGTACAACAGGATCTGGGACCCGGGCTTGCTGAGAGGAGGAACATCTCATGGCTCTCGTCCTCGGCAGAGCCTGATTCCGAAAAGGCACACGTCCGGCTCCTTGTCCCACACGGAAGGTGGCAGCCCTGAAAGCTGTTGCTGGTCTTCACCGTCCCCCTGCAGCCTATTCACAGGCACAACAGGATTCAGGACCCGGGCATGCCCCGAGGAGGAACATCTCATGGCTCTCGTCCTCTGCAGAGCCTGATTCCGAAAAGGCACACGTCCGGCTCCTTGTCCCACACGGAAGATGGCAGCCCTGAAAGCTGTTGCTGGTCTTCACCGTCCCCCTGCAGCCTATTCACAGGCACAACAGGATCTGGGACACGGGCATGCCCGGAGGAGTAACATCTCATGGCTCTCGTCCTCGGCAGAGCGTGATTCCGAAAAGGCACACGTCCGGCTCCTTGTCCCACACGGAAGGTGGCAGCCCTGAAAGCTGTTGCTGGTCTTCACCGTCCCCCTGCAGCCTATTCACAGGCACAACAGGATTCAGGACCCGGGCATGCCCCGAGGAGGAACATCTCATGGCTCTCGTCCTCGGCAGAGCCTGATTCCGAAAAGGCACACGTCCGGCTCCTTGTCCCACACGGAAGGTGGCAGCCCTGAAAGCTGTTGCTGGTCTTCACCGTCCCCCTGCAGCCTATTCACAGGCACAACAGGATTCAGGACCCGGGCATGCCCAGAGGAGGAACATCTCATGGCTCTCGTCCTCGGCAGAGCCTGATTCCGAAAAGACACACGTCCGGCTCCTTGTCCCACACGGAAGGTGGCAGCCCTGAAAGCTGTTGCTGGTCTTCACCGTCCCCCTGCAGCCTATTCACAGGTACAACAGGATCTGGGACCCGGGCTTGCTGAGAGGAGGAACATCTCATGGCTCTCGTCCTCGGCAGAGCCTGATTCCGAAAAGGCACACGTCCGGCTCCTTGTCCCACACGGAAGGTGGCAGCCCTGAAAGCTGTTGCTGGTCTTCACCGTCCCCCTGCAGCCTATTCACAGGCACAACAGGATTCAGGACCCGGGCATGCCCCGAGGAGGAACATCTCATGGCTCTCGTCCTCTGCAGAGCCTGATTCCGAAAAGGCACACGTCCGGCTCCTTTTCCCACACGAAAGGTGGCAGCCCTGAAAGCTGTTGCTGGTCTTCACCGTCCCCCTGCAGCCTATTCACAGGCACAACAGGATCTGGGACCCGGGCTTGCCCAGAGGAGGAACATCTCATGGCTCTCGTCCTCGGCAGAGCCTGATTCCGAAAAGACACACGTCCGGCTCCTTGTCCCACACGGAAGGTGGCAGCCCTGAAAGCTGTTGCTGGTCTTCACCGTCCCCCTGCAGCCTATTCACAGGTACAACAGGATCTGGGACCCGGGCTTGCTGAGAGGAGGAACATCTCATGGCTCTCGTCCTCGGCAGAGCCTGATTCCGAAAAGGCACACGTCCGGCTCCTTGTCCCACACGGAAGGTGGCAGCCCTGAAAGCTGTTGCTGGTCTTCACCGTCCCCCTGCAGCCTATTCACAGGCACAACAGGATTCAGGACCCGGGCATGCCCCGAGGAGGAACATCTCATGGCTCTCGTCCTCTGCAGAGCCTGATTCCGAAAAGGCACACGTCCGGCTCCTTGTCCCACACGGAAGATGGCAGCCCTGAAAGCTGTTGCTGGTCTTCACCGTCCCCCTGCAGCCTATTCACAGGCACAACAGGATCTGGGACACGGGCATGCCCGGAGGAGTAACATCTCATGGCTCTCGTCCTCGGCAGAGCGTGATTCCGAAAAGGCACACGTCCGGCTCCTTGTCCCACACGGAAGGTGGCAGCCCTGAAAGCTGTTGCTGGTCTTCACCGTCCCCCTGCAGCCTATTCACAGGCACAACAGGATTCAGGACCCGGGCATGCCCCGAGGAGGAACATCTCATGGCTCTCGTCCTCGGCAGAGCCTGATTCCGAAAAGGCACACGTCCGGCTCCTTGTCCCACACGGAAGGTGGCAGCCCTGAAAG
This sequence comes from Astur gentilis, assembly GCF_929443795.1. Taxonomy (NCBI): domain Eukaryota; kingdom Metazoa; phylum Chordata; class Aves; order Accipitriformes; family Accipitridae; genus Astur; species Astur gentilis. Next base: position 281,946 of record NW_026060877.1, on the reverse strand, counting down.
CTGTTGCTGGTCTTCACCGTCCCCCTGCAGCCTATTCACAGGCACAACAGGATTCAGGACCCGGGCATGCCCAGAGGAGGAACATCTCATGGCTCTCGTCCTCGGCAGAGCCTGATTCCGAAAAGACACACGTCCGGCTCCTTGTCCCACACGGAAGGTGGCAGCCCTGAAAGCTGTTGCTGGTCTTCACCGTCCCCCTGCAGCCTATTCACAGGTACAACAGGATCTGGGACCCGGGCTTGCTGAGAGGAGGAACATCTCATGGCTCTCGTCCTCGGCAGAGCCTGATTCCGAAAAGGCACACGTCCGGCTCCTTGTCCCACACGGAAGGTGGCAGCCCTGAAAGCTGTTGCTGGTCTTCACCGTCCCCCTGCAGCCTATTCACAGGCACAACAGGATTCAGGACCCGGGCATGCCCCGAGGAGGAACATCTCATGGCTCTCGTCCTCTGCAGAGCCTGATTCCGAAAAGGCACACGTCCGGCTCCTTTTCCCACACGAAAGGTGGCAGCCCTGAAAGCTGTTGCTGGTCTTCACCGTCCCCCTGCAGCCTATTCACAGGCACAACAGGATCTGGGACCCGGGCTTGCCCAGAGGAGGAACATCTCATGGCTCTCGTCCTCGGCAGAGCCTGATTCCGAAAAGGCACACGTCCGGCTCCTTGTCCCACACGGAAGGTGGCAGCCCTGAAAGCTGTTGCTGGTCTTCACCGTCCCCCTGCAGCCTATTCACAGGTACAACAGGATATGGGACCCGGGCTTGCTGAGAGGAGGAACATCTCATGGCTCTCGTCCTCGGCAGAGCCTGATTCCGAAAAGGCACACGTCCGGCTCCTTGTCCCACACGGAAGGTGGCAGCCCTGAAAGCTGTTGCTGGTCTTCACCGTCCCCCTGCAGCCTATTCACAGATACAACAGGATCTGGGACCCGGGCTTGCCCAGAGGAGGAACATCTCATGGCTCTCGTCCTCGGTAGAGCCTGATTCCGAAAAGGCACACGTCCGGCTCCTTGTCCCACACGGAAGGTGGCAGCCCTGAAAGCTGTTGCTGGTCTTCACCGTCCCCCTGCAGCCTATTCACAGGCACAACAGGATTCGGGACCTGGGCATGCCCAGAGGAGGAACATCTCATGGATCTCTTCCTCGGCAGAGCCTGATTCCGAAAAGGCACACGTCCGGCTCCTTGTCCCACACGGAAGGTGGCAGCCCTGAAAGCTGTTGCTGGTCTTCACCGTCCCCCTGCAGCCTATTCACAGGTACAACAGGATCTGGGACCCGGGCTTGCTGAGAGGAGGAACATCTCATGGCTCTCGTCCTCGGCAGAGTCTGATTCCTGAAAGGCACATGTCCGGCTCCTTGTCCCACACGGAAGGTGGCAGCCCTGAAAGCTGTTGCTGGTCTTCACCGTCCCCCTGCAGCCTATTCAGAGGCACAACAGGATTCAGGACCCGGGCATGCCCAGAGGAGGAACATCTCATGGATCTCGTCCTCGGCAGAGCCTGATTCCGAAAAGGCACACGTCCGGCTCATTGTCCCACACGGAAGGTGGCAGCCCTGAAAGCTGTTGCTGGTCTTCACCGTCCCCCTGCAGCCTATTCACAGGCACAACAGGATTCAGGACCCGGGCATGCCCAGAGGAGGAACATCTCATGGCTCTCGTCCTCGGCAGAGCCTGATTCCGAAAAGGCACACGTCCGGCTCCTTGTCCCACACGGAAGGTGGCAGCCCTGAAAGCTGTTGCTGGTCTTCACCGTCCCCCTGCAGCCTATTCACAGGCACAACAGGATCTGGGACCCGGGCTTGCCCAGAGGAGGAACATCTCATGGCTCTCGTCCTCGGCAGAGCCTGATTCCGAAAAGGCACACGTCCGGCTCCTTGTCCCACACGGAAGGTGGCAGCCCTGAAAGCTGTTGCTGGTCTTCACCGTCCCCCTGCAGCCTATTCACAGGCACAACAGGATCTGGGACCCGGGCTTGCTGAGGAGGAACATCTCATGGCTCTCTTCCTCGGCAGAGCCTCTTTCCGAAAAGGCACACGTCCGGCTCCTTGTCCCACACGGAAGGTGGCAGCCCTGAAAGCTGTTGCTGGTCTTCACCGTCCCCCTGCAGCCTATGCACAGGCACAACAGGATCTGGGAAACGGGCATGCCCAGAGGAGGAACATCTCATGGCTCTCTTCCTCGGCAGAGCCTGATTCCGAAAAGGCACACGTCCGGCTCCTTGTCCCACACGGAAGGTGGCAGCCCTGAAAGCTGTTGCTGGTCTTCACCGTCCCCCTGCAGCCTATTCACAGGCACAACAGGATCTGGGACCCGGGCATGCCCAGAGGAGGAACTTCTCATGGCTCTCTTCCTCGGCAGAGCCTCTTTCCGAAAAGGCACACGTCCGGCTCCTTGTCCCACACGGAAGGTGGCAGCCCTGAAAGCTGTTGCTGGTCTTCACTGTCCCACTGCAGCCTATTCACAGGCACAACAGGATCTGGGACCCGGGCTTGCTGAGAGGAGGAACATGTCATGGCTCTCGTCCTCGGCAGAGCCTGATTCCGAAAAGGCACACGTCCGGCTCCTTGTCCCACACGGAAGGTGGCAGCCCTGAAAGCTGTTGCTGGTCTTCACCGTCCCCCTGCAGCCTATTCACAGGCACAACAGGATCTGGGACCCGGGCTTGCCCAGAGGAGGAACATCTCATGGATCTCGTGTCGGCAGAGCCTGATTCCGAAAAGGCACACGTCCGGCTCCTTGTCCCACACGGAAGGTGGCAGCCCTGAAAGCTGTTGCTGGTCTTCACTGTCCCCCTGCAGCCTATTCACAGGCACAACAGGATTCAGGACCCGGGCATGCCCAGAGGAGGAGCATCTCATGGCTCTCTTCCTCGGCAGAGCCTGATTCTGAAAAGGCACACGTCCGGCTCCTTGTCCCACACGGAAGGTGGCAGCCCTGAAAGCTGTTGCTGGTCTTCACCGTCCCCCTGCAGCCTATTCACAGGCACAACAGGATCTGGGACCCGGGCTTGCTGAGAGGAGGAACATCTCATGGATCTCGTCCTCGGCAGAGCCTGATTCCGAAAAGGCACACGTCCGGCTCCTTGTCCCACACGGAAGGTGGCAGCCCTGAAAGCTGTTGCTGGTCTTCACCGTCCCCCTGCAGCCTATTCACAGGTACAACAGGATCTGGGACCCGGGCTTGCTGAGAGGAGGAACATCTCATGGCTCTCTTCCTCGGCAGAGCCTCTTTCCGAAAAGGCACACGTCCGGCTCCTTGTCCCACACGGAAGGTGGCAGCCCTGAAAGCTGTTGCTGGTCTTCACCGTCCCCGTGCAGCCTATGCACAGGCACAACAGGATCTGGGAAACGGGCATGCCCAGAGGAGGAACATCTCATGGCTCTCTTCCTCGGCAGAGCCTCTTTCCGAAAAGGCACACGTCCGGCTCCTTGTCCCACACGGAAGGTGGCAGCCCTGAAAGTTGTTGCTGGTCTTCACCGTCCCCCTGCAGCCTATTCACAGGCACAACAGGATTCAGGACCCGGGCATGCCCGGAGGAGTAACATCTCATGGCTCTCGTCCTCGGCAGAGTCTGATTCCTGAAAGGCACATGTCCGGCTCCTTGTCCCACACGGAAGGTGGCAGCCCTGAAAGCTGTTGCTGGTCTTCACCGTCCCCCTGCAGCCTATTCAGAGGCACAACAGGATTCAGGACCCGGGCATGCCCAGAGGAGGAACATCTCATGGATCTCGTCCTCGGCAGAGCCTGATTCCGAAAAGGCACACGTCCGGCTCCTTGTCCCACACGGAAGGTGGCAGCCCTGAAAGCTGTTGCTGGTCTTCACCGTCCCCCTGCAGCCTATTCACAGGCACAACAGGATTCAGGACCCGGGCATGCCCAGAGGAGGAACATCTCATGGATCTCGTCCTCGGCAGAGCCTGATTCCGAAAAGGCACACGTCCGGCTCCTTGTCCCACACGGAAGGTGGCAGCCCTGAAAGCTGTTGCTGGTCTTCACCGTCCCCCTGCAGCCTATTCACAGGCACAACAGGATCTGGGACCCGGGCTTGCCCAGAGGAGGAACATCTCATGGCTCTCGTCCTCGGCAGAGCCTGATTCCGAAAAGGCACACGTCCGGCTCCTTGTCCCACACGGAAGGTGGCAGCCCTGAAAGCTGTTGCTGGTCTTCACCGTCCCCCTGCAGCCTATTCACAGGTACAACAGGATCTGGGACCCGGGCTTGCTGAGGAGGAACATCTCATGGCTCTCTTCCTCGGCAGAGCCTCTTTCCGAAAAGGCACACGTCCGGCTCCTTGTCCCACACGGAAGGTGGCAGCCCTGAAAGCTGTTGCTGGTCTTCACCGTCCCCCTGCAGCCTATGCACAGGCACAACAGGATCTGGGACCCGGGCATGCCCAGAGGAGGAACTTCTCATGGCTCTCGTCCTCGGCAGAGTCTGATTCCTGAAAGGCACACGTCCGGCTCCTTGTCCCACACGGAAGGTGGCAGCCCTGAAAGCTGTTGCTGGTCTTCACCGTCCCCCTGCAGCCTATTCACAGGCACAACAGGATCTGGGACCCGGGCTTGCCCAGAGGAGGAACATCTCATGGATCTCGTGTCGGCAGAGCCTGATTCCGAAAAGGCACACGTCCGGCTCCTTGTCCCACACGGAAGGTGGCAGCCCTGAAAGCTGTTGCTGGTCTTCACTGTCCCCCTGCAGCCTATTCACAGGCACAACAGGATTCAGGACGCGGGCATGCCCAGAGGAGGAGCATCTCATGGCTCTCGTCCTCGGCAGAGCCTGATTCCGAAAAGGCACACGTCCTGCTCCTTGTCCCACACGGAAGGTGGCAGCCCTGAAAGCTGTTGCTGGTCTTCACCGTCCCCCTGCAGCCTATTCACAGGCACAACAGGATCTGGGACCCGGGCTTGCTGAGAGGAGGAACATCTCATGGATCTCGTCCTCGGCAGAGCCTGATTCCGAAAAGGCACACGTCCGGCTCCTTGTCCCACACGGAAGGTGGCAGCCCTGAAAGCTGTTGCTGGTCTTCACCGTCCCCCTGCAGCCTATTCACAGGTACAACAGGATCTGGGACCCGGGCTTGCTGAGAGGAGGAACATCTCATGGCTCTCTTCCTCGGCAGAGCCTCTTTCCGAAAAGGCACACGTCCGGCTCCTTGTCCCACACGGAAGGTGGCAGCCCTGAAAGCTGTTGCTGGTCTTCACCGTCCCCCTGCAGCCTATTCACAGATACAACAGGATCTGGGACCCGGGCATGCCCAGAGGAGGAACATCTCATGGCTCTCGTCCTCGGTAGAGCCTGATTCCGAAAAGGCACACGTCCGGCTCCTTGTCCCACACGGAAGGTGGCAGCCCTGAAAGCTGTTGCTGGTCTTCACTGTCCCACTGCAGCCTATTCACAGGCACAACAGGATCTGGGACCCGGGCTTGCTGAGAGGAGGAACATGTCATGGCTCTCGTCCTCGGCAGAGCCTGATTCCGAAAAGGCACACGTCCGGCTCCTTGTCCCACACGGAAGGTGGCAGCCCTGAAAGCTGTTGCTGGTCTTCACCGTCCCCCTGCAGCCTATTCACAGGCACAACAGGATCTGGGACCCGGGCTTGCCCAGAGGAGGAACATCTCATGGATCTCGTGTCGGCAGAGCCTGATTCCGAAAAGGCACACGTCCGGCTCCTTGTCCCACACGGAAGGTGGCAGCCCTGAAAGCTGTTGCTGGTCTTCACTGTCCCCCTGCAGCCTATTCACAGGCACAACAGGATTCAGGACCCGGGCATGCCCAGAGGAGGAGCATCTCATGGCTCTCTTCCTCGGCAGAGCCTGATTCTGAAAAGGCACACGTCCGGCTCCTTGTCCCACACGGAAGGTGGCAGCCCTGAAAGCTGTTGCTGGTCTTCACCGTCCCCCTGCAGCCTATTCACAGGCACAACAGGATCTGGGACCCGGGCTTGCTGAGAGGAGGAACATCTCATGGATCTCGTCCTCGGCAGAGCCTGATTCCGAAAAGGCACATGTCCGGCTCCTTGTCCCACACGGAAGGTGGCAGCCCTGAAAGCTGTTGCTGGTCTTCACCGTCCCCCTGCAGCCTATTCACAGGTACAACAGGATCTGGGACCCGGGCTTGCTGAGAGGAGGAACATCTCATGGCTCTCTTCCTCGGCAGAGCCTCTTTCCGAAAAGGCACACGTCCGGCTCCTTGTCCCACACGGAAGGTGGCAGCCCTGAAAGCTGTTGCTGGTCTTCACCGTCCCCCTGCAGCCTATGCACAGGCACAACAGGATCTGGGAAACGGGCATGCCCAGAGGAGGAACATCTCATGGCTCTCTTCCTCGGCAGAGCCTCTTTCCGAAAAGGCACACGTCCGGCTCCTTGTCCCACACGGAAGGTGGCAGCCCTGAAAGTTGTTGCTGGTCTTCACCGTCCCCCTGCAGCCTATTCACAGGCACAACAGGATTCAGGACCCGGGCATGCCCGGAGGAGGAACATCTCATGGCTCTCGTCCTCGGCAGAGTCTGATTCCTGAAAGGCACATGTCCGGCTCCTTGTCCCACACGGAAGGTGGCAGCCCTGAAAGCTGTTGCTGGTCTTCACCGTCCCCCTGCAGCCTATTCAGAGGCACAACAGGATTCAGGACCCGGGCATGCCCAGAGGAGGAACATCTCATGGATCTCGTCCTCGGCAGAGCCTGATTCCGAAAAGGCACACGTCCGGCTCCTTGTCCCACACGGAAGGTGGCAGCCCTGAAAGCTGTTGCTGGTCTTCACCGTCCCCCTGCAGCCTATTCACAGGCACAACAGGATTCAGGACCCGGGCATGCCCAGAGGAGGAACATCTCATGGATCTCGTCCTCGGCAGAGCCTGATTCCGAAAAGGCACACGTCCGGCTCCTTGTCCCACACGGAAGGTGGCAGCCCTGAAAGCTGTTGCTGGTCTTCACCGTCCCCCTGCAGCCTATTCACAGGCACAACAGGATCTGGGACCCGGGCTTGCCCAGAGGAGGAACATCTCATGGCTCTCGTCCTCGGCAGAGCCTGATTCCGAAAAGGCACACGTCCGGCTCCTTGTCCCACACGGAAGGTGGCAGCCCTGAAAGCTGTTGCTGGTCTTCACCGTCCCCCTGCAGCCTATTCACAGGTACAACAGGATTCGGGACCCGGGCTTGCTGAGGAGGAACATCTCATGGCTCTCTTCCTCGGCAGAGCCTCTTTCCGAAAAGGCACACGTCCGGCTCCTTGTCCCACACGGAAGGTGGCAGCCCTGAAAGCTGTTGCTGGTCTTCACCGTCCCCCTGCAGCCTATGCACAGGCACAACAGGATCTGGGACCCGGGCATGCCCAGAGGAGGAACTTCTCATGGCTCTCGTCCTCGGCAGAGTCTGATTCCTGAAAGGCACACGTCCGGCTCCTTGTCCCACACGGAAGGTGGCAGCCCTGAAAGCTGTTGCTGGTCTTCACCGTCCCCCTGCAGCCTATTCACAGGCACAACAGGATCTGGGACCCGGGCTTGCCCAGAGGAGGAACATCTCATGGATCTCGTGTCGGCAGAGCCTGATTCCGAAAAGGCACACGTCCGGCTCCTTGTCCCACACGGAAGGTGGCAGCCCTGAAAGCTGTTGCTGGTCTTCACTGTCCCCCTGCAGCCTATTCACAGGCACAACAGGATTCAGGACGCGGGCATGCCGAGAGGACGAGCATCTCATGGCTCTCGTCCTCGGCAGAGCCTGATTCCGAAAAGGCACACGTCCTGCTCCTTGTCCCACACGGAAGGTGGCAGCCCTGAAAGCTGTTGCTGGTCTTCACCGTCCCCCTGCAGCCTATTCACAGGCACAACAGGATCTGGGACCCGGGCTTGCTGAGAGGAGGAACATCTCATGGATCTCGTCCTCGGCAGAGCCTGATTCCGAAAAGGCACACGTCCGGCTCCTTGTCCCACACGGAAGGTGGCAGCCCTGAAAGCTGTTGCTGGTCTTCACCGTCCCCCTGCAGCCTATTCACAGGTACAACAGGATCTGGGACCCGGGCTTGCTGAGAGGAGGAACATCTCATGGCTCTCTTCCTCGGCAGAGCCTCTTTCCGAAAAGGCACACGTCCGGCTCCTTGTCCCACACGGAAGGTGGCAGCCCTGAAAGCTGTTGCTGGTCTTCACCGTCCCCCTGCAGCCTATGCACAGGCACAACAGGATCTGGGAAACGGGCATGCCCAGAGGAGGAACATCTCATGGCTCTCTTCCTCGGCAGAGCCTCTTTCCGAAAAGGCACACGTCCGGCTCCTTGTCCCACACGGAAGGTGGCAGCCCTGAAAGTTGTTGCTGGTCTTCACCGTCCCCCTGCAGCCTATTCACAGGCACAACAGGATTCAGGACCCGGGCATGCCCCGAGGAGGAACATCTCATGGCTCTCGTCCCCAGCAGAGCCTGATTCCGAAAAGGCACACGTCCAGCTCCTTGTCCCACACGGAAGATGGCAGCCCTGAAAGCTGTTGCTGGTCTTCACCGTCCCCCTGCAGCCTATTCACAGGCACAACAGGATCTGGGACCCGGGCTTGCCCAGAGGAGGAACATCTCTTGGCTCTCGTCCTCGGCAGTGCCTGATTCCGAAAAGGCACACGTCCGGCTCCTTGTCCCACACGGAAGGTGGCAGCCCTGAAAGCTGTTGCTGGTCTTCACCGTCCCCCTGCAGCCTATTCACAGGTACAACAGGATCTGGGACCCGGGCTTGCTGAGAGGAGGAACATCTCATGGCTCTCGTCCTCGGCAGAGCCTGATTCCGAAAAGGCACACGTCCGGCTCCTTGTCCCACACGGAAGGTGGCAGCCCTGAAAGCTGTTGCTGGTCTTCACCGTCCCCCTGCAGCCTATTCACAGGTACAACAGGATCTGGGACCCGGGCATGCCCAGAGGAGGAACATCTCATGGCTCTCGTCCTCGGTAGAGCCTGATTCCGAAAAGGCACACGTCCGGCTCCTTGTCCCACACGGAAGGTGGCAGCCCTGAAAGCTGTTGCTGGTCTTCACCGTCCCCCTGCAGCCTATTCACAGGTACAACAGGATCTGGGACCTGGGCTTGCTGAGAGGAGGAACATCTCATGGCTCTTTTCCTCGGCAGAGCCTGGTTCCGAAAAGACAAACGTCCGGCTCCTTGTCCCACACGGAAGGTGGCAGCCCTGAAAGCTGTTGCTGGTCTTCACCGTCCCCCTGCAGCCTATTCACAGGCACAACAGGATCTGGGACCCGGGCTTGCTGAGAGGAGGAACATCTCATGGCTCTCGTCCTCGGCAGAGCCTGATTCCGAAAAGGCACACGTCCGGCTCCTTGTCCCACACGGAAGGTGGCAGCCCTGAAAGCTGTTGCTGGTCTTCACCGTCCCCCTGCAGCCTATTCACAGGCACAACAGGATTCAGGACCCGGGCATGCCCCGAGGAGGAACATCTCATGGCTCTCGTCCTCGGCAGAGCCTGATTCCGAAAAGGCACACGTCCGGCTCCTTGTCCCACACGGAAGGTGGCAGCCCTGAAAGCTGTTGCTGGTCTTCACCGTCCCCCTGCAGCCTATTCACAGGCACAACAGGATCTGGGACCCGGGCTTGCCCAGAGGAGGAACATCTCATGGCTCTCGTCCTCGGCAGAGCCTGATTCCGAAAAGGCACACGTCCGGCTCCTTGTCCCACACGGAAGGTGGCAGCCCTGAAAGCTGTTGCTGGTCTTCACCGTCCCCCTGCAGCCTATGCACAGGCACAACATGATCTGGGAAACGGGCATGCCCAGAGGAGGAACATCTCATGGCTCTCTTCCTCGGCAGAGCCTCTTTCCGAAAAGGCACACGTCCGGCTCCTTTTCCCACACGGAAGGTGGCAGCCCTGAAAGCTGTTGCTGGTCTTCACCGTCCCCCTGCCGCCTATTCACAGGCACAACAGGATCTGGGACCCGGGCTTGCTGAGAGGAGGAACATCTCATGGCTCTCGTCCTCGGCAGAGCCTGATTCCGAAAAGGCACACGTCCGGCTCCTTGTCCCACACGGAAGGTGGCAGCCCTGAAAGCTGTTGCTGGTCTTCACCGTCCCCCTGCAGCCTATTCACAGGTACAACAGGATATGGGACCCGGGCTTGCCCAGAGGAGGAACATCTCATGGCTCTCGTCCTCGGTAGAGCCTGATTCCGAAAAGGCACACGTCCGGCTCCTTGTCCCACACGGAAGGTGGCAGCCCTGAAAGATGTTGCTGGTCTTCACCGTCCCCCTGCAGCCTATTCACAGGCACAACAGGATCTGGGACCCGGGCATGCCCAGAGGAGGAACTTCTCATGGATCTCGTCCTCGGCAGAGCCTGATTCCGAAAAGGCACACGTCCGGCTCCTTGTCCCACACGGAAGGTGGCAGCCCTGAAAGCTGTTGCTGGTCTTCACCGTCCCCCTGCAGCCTATTCACAGGTACAACAGGATCTGGGACCTGGGCTTGCTGAGAGGAGGAACATCTCATGGCTCTTTTCCTCGGCAGAGCCTGGTTCCGAAAAGACAAACGTCCGGCTCCTTGTCCCACACGGAAGGTGGCAGCCCTGAAAGCTGTTGCTGGTCTTCACCGTCCCCCTGCAGCCTATTCACAGGCACAACAGGATCTGGGACCCGGGCTTGCTGAGAGGAGGAACATCTCATGGCTCTCGTCCTCGGCAGAGCGTGATTCCGAAAAGGCACACGTCCGGCTCCTTGTCCCACACGGAAGGTGGCAGCCCTGAAAGCTGTTGCTGGTCTTCACCGTTCCCCTGCAGCCTATTCACAGGCACAACAGGATTCAGGACCCGGGCATGCCCCGAGGAGGAACATCTCATGGCTCTCGTCCTCGGCAGAGCCTGATTCCGAAAAGGCACACGTCCGGCTCCTTGTCCCACACGGAAGGTGGCAGCCCTGAAAGCTGTTGCTGGTCTTCACCGTCCCCCTGCAGCCTATTCACAGGCACAACAGGATCTGGGACCCGGGCTTGCCCAGAGGAGGAACATCTCATGGCTCTCGTCCTCGGCAGAGCCTGATTCCGAAAAGGCACACGTCCGGCTCCTTGTCCCACACGGAAGGTGGCAGCCCTGAAAGCTGTTGCTGGTCTTCACCGTCCCCCTGCAGCCTATTCACAGATACAACAGGATCTGGGACCCGGGCTTGCCCAGAGGAGGAACATCTCATGGCTCTCGTCCTCGGTAGAGCCTGATTCCGAAAAGGCACACGTCCGGCTCCTTGTCCCACACGGAAGGTGGCAGCCCTGAAAGCTGTTGCTGGTCTTCACCGTCCCCCTGCAGACTATTCACAGGCACAACAGGATCTGGTACCCGGGCATGCCCGGAGGAGGAACATCTCATGGCTCTCGTCCTCGGCAGAGACTGATTCCTGAAAGGCACACGTCCGGCTCCTTGTCCCACACGGAAGGTGGCAGCCCGGAAAGCTGTTGCTGGTCTTCACCATCCCCCTGCAGCCTATTCACAGGCACAACAGGATTCAGGACCCGGGCATGCCCAGAGGAGGAGCATCTCATGGCTCTCGTCCTCGGCAGAGCCTGATTCCGAAAAGGCACACGTCCGGCTCCTTGTCCCACACGGAAGGTGGCAGCCCTGAAAGCTGTTGCTGGTCTTCACCGTCCCCCTGCAGCCTATTCACAGGCACAACAGGATCTGGGACCCGGGCTTGCCCAGAGGAGGAACATCTCATGGCTCTCATCCTCGGCAGAGCCTGATTCCGAAAAGGCACACGTCCGGCTCCTTGTCCCACACGGAAGATGGCAGCCCTGAAAGCTGTTGCTGGTCTTCACCGTCCCCCTGCAGCCTATTCACAGGCACAACAGGATCTGGGACCCGGGCATGCCCGGAGGAGTAACATCTCATGGCTCTCGTCCTCGGCAGAGTCTGATTCCTGAAAGGCACATGTCCGGCTCCTTGTCCCACACGGAAGGTGGCAGCCCTGAAAGCTGTTGCTGGTCTTCACCGTCCCCCTGCAGCCTATTCACAGGTACAACAGGATATGGGACCCGGGCTTGCTGAGAGGAGGAACATCTCATGGCTCTCGTCCTCGGCAGAGCCTGATTCCGAAAAGGCACACGTCCGGCTCCTTGTCCCACACGGAAGGTGGCAGCCCTGAAAGCTGCTGCTGGTCTTCACCGTCCCCCTGCAGCCTATTCACAGATACAACAGGATCTGGGACCCGGGCTTGCCCAGAGGAGGAACATCTCATGGCTCTCGTCCTCGGCAGAGCCTGATTCCGAAAAGGCACACGTCCGGCTCCTTGTCCCACACGGAAGGTGGCAGCCCTGAAAGCTGTTGCTGGTCTTCACCGTCCCCCTGCAGCCTATTCACAGGTACAACAGGATTCGGGACCTGGGCATGCCCACTGGAGGAACATCTCATGGATCTCTTCCTCGGCAGAGCCTGATTCCGAAAAGGCACACGTCCGGCTCCTTGTCCCACACGGAAGGTGGCAGCCCTGAAAGCTGTTGCTGGTCTTCACCGTCCCCCTGCAGCCTATTCACAGGTACAACAGGATCTGGGACCCGGGCTTGCTGAGAGGAGGAACATCTCATGGCTCTCGTCCTCGGCAGAGTCTGATTCCTGAAAGGCACATGTCCGGCTCCTTGTCCCACACGGAAGGTGGCAGCCCTGAAAGCTGTTGCTGGTCTTCACCATCCCCCTGCAGCCTATTCATAGGCACAACAGGATTCAGGACCCGGGCATGCCCACAGGAGGAACATCTCATGGCTCTCGTCCTCGGCAGAGCCTGATTCCGAAAAGGCACACGTCCGGCTCCTTGTCCCACACGGAAGGTGGCAGCCCTGAAAGATGTTGCTGGTCTTCACCGTCCCCCTGCAGCCTATTCACAGGCACAACAGCATCTGGGACCCGGGCTTGCCCAGAGGAGGAACATCTCATGGCTCTCATCCTCGGCAGAGTCTGATTCCTGAAAGGCACATGTCCGGCTCCTTGTCCCACACGGAAGGTGGCAGCCCTGAAAGCTGTTGCTGGTCTTCACCGTCCCCCTGCAGCCTATTCACAGGCACAACAGGATTCAGGACCCGGGCATGCCCAGAGGAGGAACATGTCATGGCTCTCGTCCTCGGCAGAGCCTGATTCCGAAAAGGCACACGTCCGGCTCCTTGTCCCACACGGAAGGTGGCAGCCCTGAAAGCTGTTGCTGGTCTTCACCGTCCCCCTGCAGCCTATTCACAGGCACAACAGGATTCAGGACCCGGGCATGCCCAGAGGAGGAACATCTCATGGATCTCGTCCTCGGCAGAGCCTGATTCCGAAAAGGCACACGTCCGGCTCCTTGTCCCACATGGAAGGTGGCAGCCCTGAAAGCTGTTGCTGGTCTTCACCGTCCCCCTGCAGCCTATTCACAGGCACAACAGGATCTGGGACCCGGGCTTGCCCAGAGGAGGAACATCTCATGGCTCTCGTCCTCGGCAGAGCCTGATTCCGAAAAGGCACACGTCCGGCTCCTTGTCCCACACGGAAGGTGGCAGCCCTGAAAGCTGTTGCTGGTCTTCACCGTCCCCCTGCAGCCTATTCACAGGTACAACAGGATCTGGGACCCGGGCTTGCTGAGAGGAGGAACATCTCATGGCTCTCTTCCTCGGCAGAGCCTCTTTCCGAAAAGGCACACATCCGGCTCCTTGTCCCACACGGAAGGTGGCAGCCCTGAAAGCTGTTGCTGGTCTTCACCGTCCCCCTGCAGCCTATGCACAGGCACAACAGGATCTGGGAAACGGGCATGCCCAGAGGAGGAACATCTCATGGCTCTCTTCCTCGGCAGAGCCTGATTCCGAAAAGGCACACGTCCGGCTCCTTGTCCCACACGGAAGGTGGCAGCCCTGAAAGCTGTTGCTGGTCTTCACCGTCCCCCTGCAGCCTATTCACAGGCACAACAGGATCTGGGACCCGGGCATGCCCGGAGGAGTAACATCTCATGGCTCTCGTCCTCGGCAGAGTCTGATTCCTGAAAGGCACATGTCCGGCTCCTTGTCCCACACGGAAGGTGGCAGCCCTGAAAGCTGTTGCTGGTCTTCACCGTCCCCCTGCAGCCTATTCACAGGTACAACAGGATATGGGACCCGGGCTTGCTGAGAGGAGGAACATCTCATGGCTCTCGTCCTCGGCAGAGCCTGATTCCGAAAAGGCACACGTCCGGCTCCTTGTCCCACACGGAAGGTGGCAGCCCTGAAAGCTGCTGCTGGTCTTCACCGTCCCCCTGCAGCCTATTCACAGATACAACAGGATCTGGGACCCGGGCTTGCCCAGAGGAGGAACATCTCATGGCTCTCTTCCTCGGTAGAGCCTGATTCCGAAAAGGCACACGTCCGGCTCCTTGTCCCACACGGAAGGTGGCAGCCCTGAAAGCTGTTGCTGGTCTTCACCGTCCCCCTGCAGCCTATTCACAGGTACAACAGGATTCGGGACCTGGGCATGCCCAATGGAGGAACATCTCATGGATCTCTTCCTCGGCAGAGCCTGATTCCGAAAAGGCACACGTCCGGCTCCTTGTCCCACACGGAAGGTGGCAGCCCTGAAAGCTGTTGCTGGTCTTCACCGTCCCCCTGCAGCCTATTCACAGGTACAACAGGATCTGGGACCCGGGCTTGCTGAGAGGAGGAACATCTCATGGCTCTCGTCCTCGGCAGAGTCTGATTCCTGAAAGGCACATGTCCGGCTCCTTGTCCCACACGGAAGGTGGCAGCCCTGAAAGCTGTTGCTGGTCTTCACCATCCCCCTGCAGCCTATTCATAGGCACAACAGGATTCAGGACCCGGGCATGCCCACAGGAGGAACATCTCATGGCTCTCGTCCTCGGCAGAGCCTGATTCCGAAAAGGCACACGTCCGGCTCCTTGTCCCACACGGAAGGTGGCAGCCCTGAAAGATGTTGCTGGTCTTCACCGTCCCCCTGCAGCCTATTCACAGGCACAACAGCATCTGGGACCCGGGCTTGCCCAGAGGAGGAACATCTCATGGCTCTCATCCTCGGCAGAGTCTGATTCCTGAAAGGCACATGTCCGGCTCCTTGTCCCACACGGAAGGTGGCAGCCCTGAAAGCTGTTGCTGGTCTTCACCGTCCCCCTGCAGCCTATTCACAGGCACAACAGGATTCAGGACCCGGGCATGCCCAGAGGAGGAACATGTCATGGCTCTCGTCCTCGGCAGAGCCTGATTCCGAAAAGGCACACGTCCGGCTCCTTGTCCCACACGGAAGGTGGCAGCCCTGAAAGCTGTTGCTGGTCTTCACCGTCCCCCTGCAGCCTATTCACAGGCACAACAGGATTCAGGACCCGGGCATGCCCAGAGGAGGAACATCTCATGGATCTCGTCCTCGGCAGAGCCTGATTCCGAAAAGGCACACGTCCGGCTCCTTGTCCCACATGGAAGGTGGCAGCCCTGAAAGCTGTTGCTGGTCTTCACCGTCCCCCTGCAGCCTATTCACAGGCACAACAGGATCTGGGACCCGGGCTTGCCCAGAGGAGGAACATCTCATGGCTCTCGTCCTCGGCAGAGCCTGATTCCGAAAAGGCACACGTCCGGCTCCTTGTCCCACACGGAAGGTGGCAGCCCTGAAAGCTGTTGCTGGTCTTCACCGTCCCCCTGCAGCCTATTCACAGGTACAACAGGATCTGGGACCCGGGCTTGCTGAGAGGAGGAACATCTCATGGCTCTCTTCCTCGGCAGAGCCTCTTTCCGAAAAGGCACACATCCGGCTCCTTGTCCCACACGGAAGGTGGCAGCCCTGAAAGCTGTTGCTGGTCTTCACCGTCCCCCTGCAGCCTATGCACAGGCACAACAGGATCTGGGAAACGGGCATGCCCAGAGGAGGAACATCTCATGGCTCTCTTCCTCGGCAGAGCCTGATTCCGAAAAGGCACACGTCCGGCTCCTTGTCCCACACGGAAGGTGGCAGCCCTGAAAGCTGTTGCTGGTCTTCACCGTCCCCCTGCAGCCTATTCACAGGCACAACAGGATCTGGGACCCGGGCATGCCCAGAGGAGGAACTTCTCATGGCTCTCGTCCTCGGCAGTGCCTGATTCCGAAAAGGCACACGTCCGGCTCCTTGTCCCACACGGAAGGTGGCAGCCCTGAAAGCTGTTGCTGGTCTTCACCGTCCCCCTGCAGCCTATTCACAGGCACAACAGGATCTGGGACCCGGGCTTGCCCAGAGGAGGAACATGTCATGGCTCTCGTCCTCGGCAGAGCCTGATTCCGAAAAGGCACACGTCCGGCTCCTTGTCCCACACGGAAGGTGGCAGCCCTGAAAGCTGTTGCTGGTCTTCACTGTCCCACTGCAGCCTATTCACAGGCACAACAGGATCTGGGACCCGGGCATGCCCAGAGGAGGAACATCTCATGGATCTCTTCCTCGGCAGAGCCTGATTCCGAAAAGGCACACGTCCGGCTCCTTGTCCCACACGGAAGGTGGCAGCCCTGAAAGCTGTTGCTGGTCTTCACCGTCCCCCTGCAGCCTATTCACAGGCACAACAGGATCTGGGACCCGGGCTTGCCCAGAGGAGGAACATCTCATGGATCTCGTGTCGGCAGAGCCTGATTCCGAAAAGGCACACGTCCGGCTCCTTGTCCCACACGGAAGGTGGCAGCCCTGAAAGCTGTTGCTGGTCTTCACTGTCCCCCTGCAGCCTATTCACAGGCACAACAGGATTCAGGACCCGGGCATGCCCAGAGGAGGAGCATCTCATGGCTCTCGTCCTCGGCAGAGCCTGATTCCGAAAAGGCACACGTCCGGCTCCTTGTCCCACACGGAAGGTGGCAGCCCTGAAAGCTGTTGCTGGTCTTCACCGTCCCCCTGCAGCCTATTCACAGGCACAACAGGATCTGGGACCCGGGCTTGCCCAGAGGAGGAACATCTCATGGCTCTCATCCTCGGCAGAGCCTGATTCCGAAAAGGCACACGTCCGGCTCCTTGTCCCACATGGAAGATGGCAGCCCTGAAAGCTGTTGCTGGTCTTCACCGTCCCCCTGCAGCCTATTCACAGGCACAACAGGATGTGGGACCCGGGCATGCCCGGAGGAGTAACATCTCATGGCTCTCGTCCTCGGCAGAGTCTGATTCCTGAAAGGCACATGTCCGGCTCCTTGTCCCACACGGAAGGTGGCAGCCCTGAAAGCTGTTGCTGGTCTTCACCGTCCCCCTGCAGCCTATTCAGAGGCACAACAGGATTCAGGACCCGGGCTTGCTGAGAGGAGGAACATCTCATGGCTCTCGTCCTCGGCAGAGCCTGATTCCGAAAAGGCACACGTCCGGCTCCTTGTCCCACACGTAAGGTGGCAGCCCTGAAAGCTGTTGCTGGTCTTCACCGTCCCCCTGCAGCCTATTCACAGGCACAACAGGATTCAGGACCCGGGCATGCCCCGAGGAGGAACATCTCATGGCTCTCGTCCTCGGCAGAGCCTGATTCCGAAAAGGCACACGTCCGGCTCCTTGTCCCACACGGAAGGTGGCAGCCCTGAAAGCTGTTGCTGGTCTTCACCGTCCCCCTGCAGCCTATTCACAGGCACAACAGGATCTGGGACCCGGGCTTGCCCAGAGGAGGAACATCTCATGGCTCTCGTCCTCGGCAGAGCCTGATTCCGAAAAGGCACACGTCCGGCTCCTTGTCCCACACGGAATTTGGCAGCCCTGAAAGCTGTTGCTGGTCTTCACCGTCCCCCTGCAGCCTATTCACAGGTACAACAGGATATGGGACCCGGGCTTGCTGAGAGGAGGAACATCTCATGGCTCTCTTCCTCGGCAGAGCCTCTTTCCGAAAAGGCACACGTCCGGCTCCTTTTCCCACACGGAAGGTGGCAGCCCTGAAAGCTGTTGCTGGTCTTCACCGTCCCCCTGCAGCCTATGCACAGGCACAACAGGATCTGGGAAACGGGCATGCCCAGAGGAGGAACATCTCATGGCTCTCTTCCTCGGCAGAGCCTCTTTCCGAAAAGGCACACGTCCGGCTCCTTGTCCCACACGGAAGGTGGCAGCCCTGAAAGCTGTTGCTGGTCTTCACCGTCCCCCTGCAGCCTATTCACAGGCACAACAGGATCTGGGACCCGGGCTTGCTGAGAGGAGGAACATCTCATGGCTCTCGTCCTCGGCAGAGCCTGATTCCGAAAAGGCACACGTCCGGCTCCTTGTCCCACACGGAAGGTGGCAGCCCTGAAAGATGTTGCTGGTCTTCACCGTCCCCCTGCAGCCTATTCACAGGTACAACAGGATATGGGACCCGGGCTTGCCCAGAGGAGGAACATCTCATGGCTCTCGTCCTCGTTAGAGCCTGATTCCGAAAAGGCACACGTCCGGCTCCTTGTCCCACACGGAAGGTGGCAGCCCTGAAAGATGTTGCTGGTCTTCACCGTCCCCCTGCAGCCTATTCACAGGCACAACAGGATCTGGGACCCGGGCATGCCCAGAGGAGGAACTTCTCATGGATCTCGTCCTCGGCAGAGCCTGATTCCGAAAAGGCACACGTCCGGCTCCTTGTCCCACACGGAAGGTGGCAGCCCTGAAAGCTGTTGCTGGTCTTCACCGTCCCCCTGCAGCCTATTCACAGGTACAACAGGATCTGGGACCTGGGCTTGCTGAGAGGAGGAACATCTCATGGCTCTTTTCCTCGGCAGAGCCTGGTTCCGAAAAGACAAACGTCCGGCTCCTTGTCCCACACGGAAGGTGGCAGCCCTGAAAGCTGTTGCTGGTCTTC
Organism: Astur gentilis; assembly: GCF_929443795.1. Lineage (NCBI taxonomy): Eukaryota > Metazoa > Chordata > Aves > Accipitriformes > Accipitridae > Astur > Astur gentilis. Next base: position 263,258 of record NW_026060877.1, on the reverse strand, counting down.
ACCGTCCCCCTGCAGCCTATTCACAGGCACAACAGGATCTGGGACCCGGGCTTGCTGAGAGGAGGAACATCTCATGGCTCTCGTCCTCGGCAGAGCGTGATTCCGAAAAGGCACACGTCCGGCTCCTTGTCCCACACGGAAGGTGGCAGCCCTGAAAGCTGTTGCTGGTCTTCACCGTCCCCCTGCAGCCTATTCACAGGCACAACAGGATTCAGGACCCGGGCATGCCCCGAGGAGGAACATCTCATGGCTCTCGTCCTCGGCAGAGCCTGATTCCGAAAAGGCACACGTCCGGCTCCTTGTCCCACACGGAAGGTGGCAGCCCTGAAAGCTGTTGCTGGTCTTCACCGTCCCCCTGCAGCCTATTCACAGGCACAACAGGATCTGGGACCCGGGCTTGCCCAGAGGAGGAACATCTCATGGCTCTCGTCCTCGGCAGAGCCTGATTCCGAAAAGGCACACGTCCGGCTCCTTGTCCCACACGGAAGGTGGCAGCCCTGAAAGCTGTTGCTGGTCTTCACCGTCCCCCTGCAGCCTATTCACAGATACAACAGGATCTGGGACCCGGGCTTGCCCAGAGGAGGAACATCTCATGGCTCTCGTCCTCGGTAGAGCCTGATTCCGGAAAGGCACACGTCCGGCTCCTTGTCCCACACGGAAGGTGGCAGCCCTGAAAGCTGTTGCTGGTCTTCACCGTCCCCCTGCAGACTATTCACAGGTACAACAGGATCTGGTACCCGGGCATGCCCGGAGGAGGAACATCTCATGGCTCTCGTCCTCGGCAGAGTCTGATTCCTGAAAGGCACACGTCCGGCTCCTTGTCCCACACGGAAGGTGGCAGCCCTGAAAGCTGTTGCTGGTCTTCACCATCCCCCTGCAGCCTATTCACAGGCACAACAGGATTCAGGACCCGGGCATGCCCAGAGGAGGAGCATCTCATGGCTCTCGTCCTCGGCAGAGCCTGATTCCGAAAAGGCACACGTCCGGCTCCTTGTCCCACACGGAAGGTGGCAGCCCTGAAAGCTGTTGCTGGTCTTCACCGTCCCCCTGCAGCCTATTCACAGGCACAACAGGATCTGGGACCCGGGCTTGCCCAGAGGAGGAACATCTCATGGCTCTCATCCTCGGCAGAGCCTGATTCCGAAAAGGCACACGTCCGGCTCCTTGTCCCACACGGAAGATGGCAGCCCTGAAAGCTGTTGCTGGTCTTCACCGTCCCCCTGCAGCCTATTCACAGGCACAACAGGATCTGGGACCCGGGCATGCCCGGAGGAGTCACATCTCATGGCTCTCGTCCTCGGCAGAGTCTGATTCCTGAAAGGCACATGTCCGGCTCCTTGTCCCACACGGAAGGTGGCAGCCCTGAAAGCTGTTGCTGGTCTTCACCGTCCCCCTGCAGCCTATTCAGAGGCACAACAGGATTCAGGACCCGGGCATGCCCAGAGGAGGAACATCTCATGGCTCTCGTCCTCGGCAGAGCCTGATTCCGAAAAGGCACACGTCCGGCTCCTTGTCCCACACGGAAGGTGGCAGCCCTGAAAGCTGTTGCTGGTCTTCACCGTCCCCCTGCAGCCTATTCACAGGCACAACAGGATTCAGGACCCGGGCATGCCCAGAGGAGGAACATCTCATGGATCTCATCCTCGGCAGAGCCTGATTCCGAAAAGGCACACGTCCGGCTCCTTGTCCCACACGGAAGGTGGCAGCCCTGAAAGCTGTTGCTGGTCTTCACCGTCCCCCTGCAGCCTATTCAGAGGCACAACAGGATTCAGGACCCGGGCATGCCCAGAGGAGGAACATCTCATGGCTCTCGTCCTCGGCAGAGCCTGATTCCGAAAAGACACACGTCCGGCTCCTTGTCCCACACGGAAGGTGGCAGCCCTGAAAGCTGTTGCTGGTCTTCACCGTCCCCCTGCAGCCTATTCACAGGTACAACAGGATCTGGGACCCGGGCTTGCTGAGAGGAGGAACATCTCATGGCTCTCGTCCTCGGCAGAGCCTGATTCCGAAAAGGCACACGTCCGGCTCCTTGTCCCACACGGAAGGTGGCAGCCCTGAAAGCTGTTGCTGGTCTTCACCGTCCCCCTGCAGCCTATTCACAGGCACAACAGGATTCAGGACCCGGGCATGCCCCGAGGAGGAACATCTCATGGCTCTCGTCCTCTGCAGAGCCTGATTCCGAAAAGGCACACGTCCGGCTCCTTGTCCCACACGGAAGGTGGCAGCCCTGAAAGCTGTTGCTGGTCTTCACCGTCCCCCTGCAGCCTATTCACAGGTACAACAGGATATGGGACCCGGGCTTGCTGAGAGGAGGAACATCTCATGGCTCTCGTCCTCGGCAGAGCCTGATTCCGAAAAGGCACACGTCCGGCTCCTTGTCCCACACGGAAGGTGGCAGCCCTGAAAGCTGCTGCTGGTCTTCACCGTCCCCCTGCAGCCTATTCACAGACACAACAGGATCTGGGACCCGGGCTTGCCCAGAGGAGGAACATCTCATGGCTCTCGTCCTCGGTAGAGCCTGATTCCGAAAAGGCACACGTCCGGCTCCTTGTCCCACACGGAAGGTGGCAGCCCTGAAAGCTGTTGCTGGTCTTCACCGTCCCCCTGCAGCCTATTCACAGGCACAACAGGATTCGGGACCTGGGCATGCCCAGTGGAGGAACATCTCATGGATCTCTTCCTCGGCAGAGCCTGATTCCGAAAAGGCACACGTCCGGCTCCTTGTCCCACACGGAAGGTGGCAGCCCTGAAAGCTGTTGCTGGTCTTCACCGTCCCCCCTGCAGCCTATTCACAGGTACAACAGGATCTGGGACCCGGGCTTGCTGAGAGGAGGAACATCTCATGGCTCTCGTCCTCGGCAGAGTCTGATTCCTGAAAGGCACATGTCCGGCTCCTTGTCCCACACGGAAGGTGGCAGCCCTGAAAGCTGTTGCTGGTCTTCACCATCCCCCTGCAGCCTATTCATAGGCACAACAGGATTCAGGACCCGGGCATGCCCACAGGAGGAACATCTCATGGCTCTCGTCCTCGGCAGAGCCTGATTCCGAAAAGGCACACGTCCGGCTCCTTGTCCCACACGGAAGGTGGCAGCCCTGAAAGCTGTTGCTGGTCTTCACCGTCCCCCTGCAGCCTATTCACAGGCACAACAGGATCTGGGACCCGGGCTTGCCCAGAGGAGGAACATCTCATGGCTCTCATCCTCGGCAGAGTCTGATTCCTGAAAGGCACATGTCCGGCTCCTTGTCCCACACGGAAGGTGGCAGCCCTGAAAGCTGTTGCTGGTCTTCACCGTCCCCCTGCAGCCTATTCAGAGGCACAACAGGATTCAGGACCCGGGCATGCCCAGAGGAGGAACATGTCATGGCTCTCGTCCTCGGCAGAGCCTGATTCCGAAAAGGCACACGTCCGGCTCCTTGTCCCACACGGAAGGTGGCAGCCCTGAAAGCTGTTGCTGGTCTTCACCGTCCCCCTGCAGCCTATTCACAGGCACAACAGGATTCAGGACCCGGGCATGCCCAGAGGAGGAGGAACATCTCATGGATCTCGTCCTCGGCAGAGCCTGATTCCGAAAAGGCACACGTCCGGCTCCTTGTCCCACACGGAAGGTGGCAGCCCTGAAAGCTGTTGCTGGTCTTCACCGTCCCCCTGCAGCCTATTCACAGGCACAACAGGATCTGGGACCCGGGCTTGCCCAGAGGAGGAACATCTCATGGCTCTCGTCCTCGGCAGAGCCTGATTCCGAAAAGGCACACGTCCGGCTCCTTGTCCCACACGGAAGGTGGCAGCCCTGAAAGCTGTTGCTGGTCTTCACCGTCCCCCTGCAGCCTATTCACAGGTACAACAGGATCTGGGACCCGGGCTTGCTGAGAGGAGGAACATCTCATGGCTCTCTTCCTCGGCAGAGCCTCTTTCCGAAAAGGCACACGTCCGGCTCCTTGTCCCACACGGAAGGTGGCAGCCCTGAAAGCTGTTGCTGGTCTTCACCGTCCCCCTGCAGCCTATGCACAGGCACAACAGGATCTGGGAAACGGGCATGCCCAGAGGAGGAACATCTCATGGCTCTCTTCCTCGGCAGAGCCTGATTCCGAAAAGGCACACATCCGGCTCCTTGTCCCACACGGAAGGTGGCAGCCCTGAAGGCTGTTGCTGGTCTTCACCGTCCCCCTGCAGCCTATTCACAGGCACAATAGGATCTGGGACCCGGGCATGCCCAGAGGAGGAACTTCTCATGGCTCTCGTCCTCGGCAGAGCCTGATTCCGAAAAGGCACACGTCCGGCTCCTTGTCCCACACGGAAGGTGGCAGCCCTGAAAGCTGTTGCTGGTCTTCACCGTCCCCCTGCAGCCTATTCACAGGCACAACAGGATCTGGGACCCGGGCTTGCTGAGAGGAGGAACATGTCATGGCTCTCGTCCTCGGCAGAGCCTGATTCCGAAAAGGCACACGTCCGGCTCCTTGTCCCACACGGAAGTTGGCAGCCCTGAAAGCTGTTGCTGGTCTTCACTGTCCCACTGCAGCCTATTCACAGGCACAACAGGATCTGGGACCCGGGCATGCCCAGAGGAGGAACATCTCATGGATCTCTTCCTCGGCAGAGCCTGATTCCGAAAAGGCACACGTCCGGCTCCTTGTCCCACACGGAAGGTGGCAGCCCTGAAAGCTGTTGCTGGTCTTCACCGTCCCCCTGCAGCCTATTCACAGGCACAACAGGATCTGGGACCCGGGCTTGCCCAGAGGAGGAACATCTCATGGATCTCGTGTCGGCAGAGCCTGATTCCGAAAAGGCACACGTCCGGCTCCTTGTCCCACACGGAAGGTGGCAGCCCTGAAAGCTGTTGCTGGTCTTCACTGTCCCCCTGCAGCCTATTCACAGGCACAACAGGATTCAGGACCCGGGCATGCCCAGAGGAGGAGCATCTCATGGCTCTCGTCCTCGGCAGAGCCTGATTCCGAAAAGGCACACGTCCGGCTCCTTGTCCCACACGGAAGATGGCAGCCCTGAAAGCTGTTGCTGGTCTTCACCGTCCCCCTGCAGCCTATTCACAGGCACAACAGGATCTGGGACCCGGGCTTGCCCAGAGGAGGAACATCTCATGGCTCTCATCCTCGGTAGAGCCTGATTCCGAAAAGGCACACGTCCGGCTCCTTGTCCCACATGGAAGATGGCAGCCCTGAAAGCTGTTGCTGGTCTTCACCGTCCCCCTGCAGCCTATTCACAGGCACAACAGGATGTGGGACCCGGGCATGCCCGGAGGAGTAACATCTCATGGCTCTCGTCCTCGGCAGAGTCTGATTCCTGAAAGGCACATGTCCGGCTCCTTGTCCCACACGGAAGGTGGCAGCCCTGAAAGCTGTTGCTGGTCTTCACCATCCCCCTGCAGCCTATTCACAGGCACAACAGGATTCAGGACCCGGGCATGCCCAGAGGAGGAACATGTCATGGCTCTCGTCCTCGGCAGAGCCTGATTCCGAAAAGGCACACGTCCGGCTCCTTGTCCCACACGGAAGGTGGCAGCCCTGAAAGCTGTTGCTGGTCTTCACCGTCCCCCTGCAGCCTATTCACAGGCACAACAGGATTCAGGACCCGGGCATGCCCAGAGGAGGAACATCTCATGGATCTCGTCCTCGGCAGAGCCTGATTCCGAAAAGACACACGTCCGGCTCCTTGTCCCACACGGAAGGTGGCAGCCCTGAAAGCTGTTGCTGGTCTTCACCGTCCCCCTGCAGCCTATTCAGAGGCACAACAGGATTCAGGACCCGGGCATGCCCAGAGGAGGAACATCTCATGGCTCTCGTCCTCGGCAGAGCCTGATTCCGAAAAGGCACACGTCCGGCTCCTTGTCCCACACGGAAGGTGGCAGCCCTGAAAGCTGTTGCTGGTCTTCACCGTCCCCCTGCAGCCTATTCACAGGTACAACAGGATCTGGGACCCGGGCTTGCTGAGAGGAGGAACATCTCATGGCTCTCGTCCTCGGCAGAGCCTGATTCCGAAAAGGCACACGTCCGGCTCCTTGTCCCACACGGAAGGTGGCAGCCCTGAAAGCTGTTGCTGGTCTTCACCGTCCCCCTGCAGCCTATTCACAGGCACAACAGGATTCAGGACCCGGGCTTGCTGAGAGGAGGAACATGTCATGGCTCTCGTCCTCGGCAGAGCCTGATTCCGAAAAGGCACACGTCCGGCTCCTTGTCCCACACGGAAGGTGGCAGCCCTGAAAGCTGTTGCTGGTCTTCACCGTCGCCCTGCAGCCTATTCACAGGCACAACAGGATCTGGGAAACGGGCTTGCCCAGAGGAGGAACATCTCATGGCTCTCGTCCTCGGCAGAGCCTGATTCCGAAAAGGCACACGTCCGGCTCCTTGTCCCACACGGAAGGTGGCAGCCCTGAAAGCTGTTGCTGGTCTTCACCGTCCCCCTGCAGCCTATTCACAGGTACAACAGGATATGGGACCCGGGCTTGCTGAGAGGAGGAACATCTCATGGCTCTCGTCCTCGGCAGAGCCTGATTCCGAAAAGGCACACGTCCGGCTCCTTGTCCCACACGGAAGGTGGCAGCCCTGAAAGCTGTTGCTGGTCTTCACCGTCCCCCTGCAGCCTATTCACAGGCACAACAGGATTCAGGACCCGGGCATGCCCAGAGGAGGAACATCTCATGGCTCTCGTCCTCGGTAGAGCCTGATTCCTAAAAGGCACACGTCCGGCTCCTTGTCCCACACGGAAGGTGGCAGCCCTGAAAGCTGTTGCTGGTCTTCACCGTCCCCCTGCAGCCTATTCACAGGCACAACAGGATCTGGGACCCGGGCATGCCCAGAGGAGGAACTTTTCATGGATCTCGTCCTCGGCAGAGCCTGATTCCGAAAAGGCACACGTCCGGCTCCTTGTCCCACACGGAAGGTGGCAGCCCTGAAAGCTGTGGCTGGTATTCACCGTCCCCCTGCAGCCTATTCACAGGCACAACAGGATTCGGGACCTGGGCATGCCCAGAGGAGGAACATCTCATGGATCTCTTCCTCGGCAGAGCCTGATTCCGAAAAGGCACACGTCCGGCTCCTTGTCCCACACGGAAGGTGGCAGCCCTGAAAGCTGTTGCTGGTCTTCACCGTCCCCCTGCAGCCTATTCACAGGCACAACAGGATTCAGGACCCGGGCATGCCCAGAGGAGGAACATCTCATGGATCTCGTCCTCGGCAGAGCCTGATTCCGAAAAGACACACGTCCGGCTCCTTGTCCCACACGGAAGGTGGCAGCCCTGAAAGCTGTTGCTGGTCTTCACCGTCCCCCTGCAGCCTATTCAGAGGCACAACAGGATTCAGGACCCGGGCATGCCCAGAGGAGGAACATCTCATGGCTCTCGTCCTCGGCAGAGCCTGATTCCGAAAAGGCACACGTCCGGCTCCTTGTCCCACACGGAAGGTGGCAGCCCTGAAAGCTGTTGCTGGTCTTCACCGTCCCCCTGCAGCCTATTCACAGGTACAACAGGATCTGGGACCCGGGCTTGCTGAGAGGAGGAACATCTCATGGCTCTCGTCCTCGGCAGAGCCTGATTCCGAAAAGGCACACGTCCGGCTCCTTGTCCCACACGGAAGGTGGCAGCCCTGAAAGCTGTTGCTGGTCTTCACCGTCCCCCTGCAGCCTATTCACAGGCACAACAGGATTCAGGACCCGGGCTTGCTGAGAGGAGGAACATGTCATGGCTCTCGTCCTCGGCAGAGCCTGATTCCGAAAAGGCACACGTCCGGCTCCTTGTCCCACACGGAAGGTGGCAGCCCTGAAAGCTGTTGCTGGTCTTCACCGTCCCCCTGCAGCCTATTCACAGGCACAACAGGATCTGGGACCCGGGCTTGCCCAGAGGAGGAACATCTCATGGCTCTCGTCCTCGGCAGAGCCTGATTCCGAAAAGGCACACGTCCGGCTCCTTGTCCCACACGGAAGGTGGCAGCCCTGAAAGCTGTTGCTGGTCTTCACCGTCCCCCTGCAGCCTATTCACAGGTACAACAGGATATGGGACCCGGGCTTGCTGACAGGAGGAACATCTCATGGCTCTCGTCCTCGGCAGAGCCTGATTCCGAAAAGGCACACGTCCGGCTCCTTGTCCCACACGGAAGGTGGCAGCCCTGAAAGCTGTTGCTGGTCTTCACCGTCCCCCTGCAGCCTATTCACAGGCACAACAGGATTCAGGACCCGGGCATGCCCAGAGGAGGAACATCTCATGGCTCTCGTCCTCGGTAGAGCCTGATTCCTAAAAGGCACACGTCCGGCTCCTTGTCCCACACGGAAGGTGGCAGCCCTGAAAGCTGTTGCTGGTCTTCACCGTCCCCCTGCAGCCTATTCACAGGCACAACAGGATCTGGGACCCGGGCATGCCCAGAGGAGGAACTTTTCATGGATCTCGTCCTCGGCAGAGCCTGATTCCGAAAAGGCACACGTCCGGCTCCTTGTCCCACACGGAAGGTGGCAGCCCTGAAAGCTGTGGCTGGTATTCACCGTCCCCCTGCAGCCTATTCACAGGCACAACAGGATTCGGGACCTGGGCATGCCCAGAGGAGGAACATCTCATGGATCTCTTCCTCGGCAGAGCCTGATTCCGAAAAGGCACACGTCCGGCTCCTTGTCCCACACGGAAGGTGGCAGCCCTGAAAGCTGTTGCTGGTCTTCACCGTCCCCCTGCAGCCTATTCACAGGCACAACAGGATGTGGGACCCGGGCATGCCCGGAGGAGTAACATCTCATGGCTCTCGTCCTCGGCAGAGTCTGATTCCTGAAAGGCACATGTCCGGCTCCTTGTCCCACACGGAAGGTGGCAGCCCTGAAAGCTGTTGCTGGTCTTCACCATCCCCCTGCAGCCTATTCACAGGCACAACAGGATTCAGGACCCGGGCATGCCCAGAGGAGGAACATGTCATGGCTCTCGTCCTCGGCAGAGCCTGATTCCGAAAAGGCACACGTCCGGCTCCTTGTCCCACACGGAAGGTGGCAGCCCTGAAAGCTGTTGCTGGTCTTCACCGTCCCCCTGCAGCCTATTCACAGGCACAACAGGATTCAGGACCCGGGCATGCCCAGAGGAGGAACATCTCATGGATCTCGTCCTCGGCAGAGCCTGATTCCGAAAAGACACACGTCCGGCTCCTTGTCCCACACGGAAGGTGGCAGCCCTGAAAGCTGTGGCTGGTATTCACCGTCCCCCTGCAGCCTATTCACAGGCACAACAGGATTCGGGACCTGGGCATGCCCAGAGGAGGAACATCTCATGGATCTCTTCCTCGGCAGAGCCTGATTCCGAAAAGGCACACGTCCGGCTCCTTGTCCCACACGGAAGGTGGCAGCCCTGAAAGCTGTTGCTGGTCTTCACCGTCCCCCTGCAGCCTATTCACAGGCACAACAGGATCTGGGACCCGGGCTTGCCCAGAGGAGGAACATCTCATGGCTCATCCTCGGCAGAGCCTGATTCCGAAAAGGCACACGTCCGGCTCCTTGTCCCACACGGAAGGTGGCAGCCCTGAAAGCTGTTGCTGGTCTTCACCGTCCCCCTGCAGCCTATTCACAGGCACAACAGGATTCAGGACCCGGGCATGCCCAGAGGAGGAACATCTCATGGATCTCGTCCTCGGCAGAGCCTGATTCCGAAAAGGCACACGTCCGGCTCCTTGTCCCACACGGAAGGTGGCAGCCCTGAAAGCTGTTGCTGGTCTTCACCGTCCCCCTGCAGCCTATTCACAGGCACAACAAGATTCAGGACCCGGGCATGCCCTGAGGAGGAACATCTCATGGCTCTCGTCCTCGGCAGAGCCTGATTCCGAAAAGGCACACGTCCGGCTCCTTGTCCCACACGGAAGGTGGCAGCCCTGAAAGCTGTTGCTGGTCTTCACCGTCCCCCTGCAGCCTATTCACAGGTACAACAGGATCTGGGACCCGGGCTTGCTGAGAGGAGGAACATCTCATGGCTCTCTTCCTCGGCAGAGCCTGATTCCGAAAAGGCACACGTCCGGCTCCTTGTCCCACACGGAAGGTGGCAGCCCTGAAAGCTGTTGCTGGTCTTCACCGTCCCCCTGCAGCCTATGCACAGGCACAACAGGATCTGGGAAACGGGCATGCCCAGAGGAGGAACATCTCATGGCTCTCTTCCTCGGCAGAGCCTGATTCCGAAAAGGCATACGTCCGGCTCCTTGTCCCACACAGAAGGTGGCAGCCCTGAAAGCTGTTGCTGGTCTTCACCGTCCCCCTGCAGCCTATTCACAGGCACAACAGGATCTGGGACCCGGGCATGCCCAGAGGAGGAACTTCTCATGGCTCTCGTCCTCGGCAGAGCCTGATTCCGAAAAGGCACACGTCCGGCTCCTTGTCCCACACGGAAGGTGGCAGCCCTGAAAGCTGTTGCTGGTCTTCACCGTCCCCCTGCAGCCTATTCACAGGCACAACAGGATCTGGGACCCGGGCTTGCTGAGAGGAGGAACATGTCATGGCTCTCGTCCTCGGCAGAGCCTGATTCCGAAAAGGCACACGTCCGGCTCCTTGTCCCACACGGAAGGTGGCAGCCCTGAAAGCTGTTGCTGGTCTTCACTGTCCCACTGCAGCCTATTCACAGGCACAACAGGATCTGGGACCCGGGCATGCCCAGAGGAGGAACATCTCATGGATCTCTTCCTCGGCAGAGCCTGATTCCGAAAAGGCACACGTCCGGCTCCTTGTCCCACACGGAAGGTGGCAGCCCTGAAAGCTGTTGCTGGTCTTCACCGTCCCCCTGCAGCCTATTCACAGGCACAACAGGATCTGGGACCCGGGCTTGCCCAGAGGAGGAACATCTCATGGATCTCGTGTCGGCAGAGCCTGATTCCGAAAAGGCACACGTCCGGCTCCTTGTCCCACACGGAAGGTGGCAGCCCTGAAAGCTGTTGCTGGTCTTCACTGTCCCCCTGCAGCCTATTCACAGGCACAACAGGATTCAGGACCCGGGCATGCCCAGAGGAGGAGCATCTCATGGCTCTCGTCCTCGGCAGAGCCTGATTCCGAAAAGGCACACGTCCGGCTCCTTGTCCCACACGGAAGGTGGCAGCCCTGAAAGCTGTTGCTGGTCTTCACCGTCCCCCTGCAGCCTATTCACAGGCACAACAGGATCTGGGACCCGGGCTTGCCCAGAGGAGGAACATCTCATGGCTCTCATCCTCGGCAGAGCCTGATTCCGAAAAGGCACACGTCCGGCTCCTTGTCCCACATGGAAGATGGCAGCCCTGAAAGCTGTTGCTGGTCTTCACCGTCCCCCTGCAGCCTATTCACAGGCACAACAGGATGTCGGACCCGGGCATGCCCGGAGGAGTAACATCTCATGGCTCTCGTCCTCGGCAGAGTCTGATTCCTGAAAGGCACATGTCCGGCTCCTTGTCCCACACGGAAGGTGGCAGCCCTGAAAGCTGTTGCTGGTCTTCACCGTCCCCCTGCAGCCTATTCAGAGGCACAACAGGATTCAGGACCCGGGCATGCCCAGAGGAGGAACATCTCATGGCTCTCGTCCTCGGCAGAGCCTGATTCCGAAAAGGCACACGTCCGGCTCCTTGTCCCACACGGAAGGTGGCAGCCCTGAAAGCTGTTGCTGGTCTTCACCGTCCCCCTGCAGCCTATTCACAGGCACAACAGGATTCAGGACCCGGGCATGCCCAGAGGAGGAACATCTCATGGATCTCGTCCTCGGCAGAGCCTGAATCCGAAAAGGCACACGTCCGGCTCCTTGTCCCACACGGAAGGTGGCAGCCCTGAAAGCTGTTGCTGGTCTTCACCGTCCCCCTGCAGCCTATTCAGAGGCACAACAGGATTCAGGACCCGGGCATGCCCAGAGGAGGAACATCTCATGGCTCTCGTCCTCGGCAGAGCCTGATTCCGAAAAGACACACGTCCGGCTCCTTGTCCCACACGGAAGGTGGCAGCCCTGAAAGCTGTTGCTGGTCTTCACCGTCCCCCTGCAGCCTATTCACAGGCACAACAGGATGTGGGACCCGGGCATGCCCGGAGGAGTAACATCTCATGGCTCTCGTCCTCGGCAGAGTCTGATTCCTGAAAGGCACATGTACGGCTCCTTGTCCCACACGGAAGGTGGCAGCCCTGAAAGCTGTTGCTGGTCTTCACCGTCCCCCTGCAGCCTATTCAGAGGCACAACAGGATTCAGGACCCGGGCATGCCCAGAGGAGGAACATCTCATGGCTCTCGTCCTCGGCAGAGCCTGATTCCGAAAAGGCACACGTCCGGCTCCTTGTCCCACACGGAAGGTGGCAGCCCTGAAAGCTGTTGCTGGTCTTCACCGTCCCCCTGCAGCCTATTCACAGGCACAACAGGATTCAGGACCCGGGCATGCCCAGAGGAGGAACATCTCATGGATCTCGTCCTCGGCAGAGCCTGATTCCGAAAAGACACACGTCCGGCTCCTTGTCCCAAATGGAAGGTGGCAGCCCTGAAAGCTGTTGCTGGTCTTCACCGTCCCCCTGCAGCCTATTCACAGGTACAACAGGATCTGGGACCCGGGCTTGCTGAGAGGAGGAACATCTCATGGCTCTCGTCCTCGGCAGAGCCTGATTCCGAAAAGGCACACGTCCGGCTCCTTGTCCCACACGGAAGGTGGCAGCCCTGAAAGCTGTTGCTGGTCTTCACCGTCCCCCTGCAGCCTATTCACAGGCACAACAGGATTCAGGACCCGGGCATGCCCCGAGGAGGAACATCTCATGGCTCTCGTCCTCGGCAGAGCCTGATTCCGAAAAGGCACACGTCCGGCTCCTTGTCCCACACGGAAGGTGGCAGCCCTGAAAGCTGTTGCTGGTCTTCACCGTCCCCCTGCAGCCTATTCACAGGCACAACAGGATCTGGGACCCGGGCTTGCCCAGAGGAGGAACATCTCATGGCTCTCGTCCTCGGCAGAGCCTGATTCCGAAAAGGCACACGTCCGGCTCCTTGTCCCACACGGAAGGTGGCAGCCCTGAAAGCTGTTGCTGGTCTTCACCGTCCCCCTGCAGCCTATTCACAGGTACAACAGGATATGGGACCCGGGCTTGCTGAGAGGAGGAACATCTCATGGCTCTCGTCCTCGGCAGAGCCTGATTCCGAAAAGGCACACGTCCGGCTCCTTGTCCCACACGGAAGGTGGCAGCCCTGAAAGCTGTTGCTGGTCTTCACCGTCCCCCTGCAGCCTATGCACAGGCACAACAGGATCTGGGAAACGGGCATGCCCAGAGGAGGAACATCTCATGGCTCTCTTCCTCGGCAGAGCCTCTTTCCGAAAAGGCACACGTCCGGCTCCTTGTCCCACACGGAAGGTGGCAGCCCTGAAAGCTGTTGCTGGTCTTCACCGTCCCCCTGCAGCCTATTCACAGGCACAACAGGATCTGGGACCCGGGCTTGCCCAGAGGAGGAACATCTCATGGCTCTCGTCCTCGGCAGAGCCTGATTCCGAAAAGGCACACGTCCGGCTCGTTGTCCCACACGGAAGGTGGCAGCCCTGAAAGCTGTTGCTGGTCTTCACCGTCCCCCTGCAGCCTATTCACAGGTACAACAGGATATGGGACCCGGGCTTGCCCAGAGGAGGAACATCTCATGGCTCTCGTCCTCGTTAGAGCCTGATTCCGAAAAGGCACACGTCCGGCTCCTTGTCCCACACGGAAGGTGGCAGCCCTGAAAGATGTTGCTGGTCTTCACCGTCCCCCTGCAGCCTATTCACAGGCACAACAGGATCTGGGACCCGGGCATGCCCAGAGGAGGAACTTCTCATGGATCTCGTCCTCGGCAGAGCCTGATTCCGAAAAGGCACACGTCCGGCTCCTTGTCCCACACGGAAGGTGGCAGCCCTGAAAGCTGTTGCTGGTCTTCACCGTCCCCCTGCAGCCTATTCACAGGTACAACAGGATCTGGGACCTGGGCTTGCTGAGAGGAGGAACATCTCATGGCTCTTTTCCTCGGCAGAGCCTGGTTCCGAAAAGACAAACGTCCGGCTCCTTGTCCCACACGGAAGGTGGCAGCCCTGAAAGCTGTTGCTGGTCTTCACCGTCCCCCTGCAGCCTATTCACAGGCACAACAGGATCTGGGACCCGGGCTTGCTGAGAGGAGGAACATCTCATGGCTCTCGTCCTCGGCAGAGCGTGATTCCGAAAAGGCACACGTCCGGCTCCTTGTCCCACACGGAAGGTGGCAGCCCTGAAAGCTGTTGCTGGTCTTCACCGTCCCCCTGCAGCCTATTCACAGGCACAACAGGATTCAGGACCCGGGCATGCCCCGAGGAGGAACATCTCATGGCTCTCGTCCTCGGCAGAGCCTGATTCCGAAAAGGCACACGTCCGGCTCCTTGTCCCACACGGAAGGTGGCAGCCCTGAAAGCTGTTGCTGGTCTTCACCGTCCCCCTGCAGCCTATTCACAGGCACAACAGGATCTGGGACCCGGGCTTGCCCAGAGGAGGAACATCTCATGGCTCTCGTCCTCGGCAGAGCCTGATTCCGAAAAGGCACACGTCCGGCTCCTTGTCCCACACGGAAGGTGGCAGCCCTGAAAGCTGTTGCTGGTCTTCACCGTCCCCCTGCAGCCTATTCACAGATACAACAGGATCTGGGACCCGGGCTTGCCCAGAGGAGGAACATCTCATGGCTCTCGTCCTCGGTAGAGCCTGATTCCGAAAAGGCACACGTCCGGCTCCTTGTCCCACACGGAAGGTGGCAGCCCTGAAAGCTGTTGCTGGTCTTCACCGTCCCCCTGCAGACTATTCACAGGCACAACAGGATCTGGTACCCGGGCATGCCCAGAGGAGGAACATCTCATGGCTCTCGTCCTCGGCAGAGTCTGATTCCTGAAAGGCACACGTCCGGCTCCTTGTCCCACACGGAAGGTGGCAGCCCTGAAAGCTGTTGCTGGTCTTCACCATCCCCCTGCAGCCTATTCACAGGCACAACAGGATTCAGGACCCGGGCATGCCCAGAGGAGGAGCATCTCATGGCTCTCGTCCTCGGCAGAGCCTGATTCCGAAAAGGCACACGTCCGGCTCCTTGTCCCACACGGAAGGCGGCAGCCCTGAAAGCTGTTGCTGGTCTTCACCGTCCCCCTGCAGCCTATTCACAGGCACAACAGGATCTGGGACCCGGGCTTGCCCAGAGGAGGAACATCTCATGGCTCTCATCCTCGGCAGAGCCTGATTCCGAAAAGGCACACGTCCGGCTCCTTGTCCCACACGGAAGATGGCAGCCCTGAAAGCTGTTGCTGGTCTTCACCGTCCCCCTGCAGCCTATTCACAGGCACAACAGGATCTGGGACCCGGGCATGCCCGGAGGAGTAACATCTCATGGCTCTCGTCCTCGGCAGAGCCTGATTCCTGAAAGGCACATGTCCGGCTCCTTGTCCCACACGGAAGGTGGCAGCCCTGAAAGCTGTTGCTGGTCTTCACCGTCCCCCTGCAGCCTATTCAGAGGCACAACAGGATTCAGGACCCGGGCATGCCCAGAGGAGGAACATCTCATGGCTCTCGTCCTCGGCAGAGCCTGATTCCGAAAAGGCACACGTCCGGCTCCTTGTCCCACACGGAAGGTGGCAGCCCTGAAAGCTGTTGCTGGTCTTCACCGTCCCCCTGCAGCCTATTCACAGGCACAACAGGATTCAGGACCCGGGCATGCCCAGAGGAGGAACATCTCATGGATCTCATCCTCGGCAGAGCCTGATTCCGAAAAGACACACGTCCGGCTCCTTGTCCCACACGGAAGGTGGCAGCCCTGAAAGCTGTTGCTGGTCTTCACCGTCCCCCTGCAGCCTATTCAGAGGCACAACAGGATTCAGGACCCGGGCATGCCCAGAGGAGGAACATCTCATGGCTCTCGTCCTCGGCAGAGCCTGATTCCGAAAAGACACACGTCCGGCTCCTTGTCCCACACGGAAGGTGGCAGCCCTGAAAGCTGTTGCTGGTCTTCACCGTCCCCCTGCAGCCTATTCACAGGTACAACAGGATCTGGGACCCGGGCTTGCTGAGAGGAGGAACATCTCATGGCTCTCGTCCTCGGCAGAGCCTGATTCCGAAAAGGCACACGTCCGGCTCCTTGTCCCACACGGAAGGTGGCAGCCCTGAAAGCTGTTGCTGGTCTTCACCGTCCCCCTGCAGCCTATTCACAGGCACAACAGGATTCAGGACCCGGGCATGCCCCGAGGAGGAACATCTCATGGCTCTCGTCCTCTGCAGAGCCTGATTCCGAAAAGGCACACGTCCGGCTCCTTGTCCCACACGGAAGGTGGCAGCCCTGAAAGCTGTTGCTGGTCTTCACCGTCCCCCTGCAGCCTATTCACAGGTACAACAGGATATGGGACCCGGGCTTGCTGAGAGGAGGAACATCTCATGGCTCTCGTCCTCGGCAGAGCCTGATTCCGAAAAGGCACACGTCCGGCTCCTTGTCCCACACGGAAGGTGGCAGCCCTGAAAGCTGCTGCTGGTCTTCACCGTCCCCCTGCAGCCTATTCACAGATACAACAGGATCTGGGACCCGGGCTTGCCCAGAGGAGGAACATCTCATGGCTCTCGTCCTCGGTAGAGCCTGATTCCGAAAAGGCACACGTCCGGCTCCTTGTCCCACACGGAAGGTGGCAGCCCTGAAAGCTGTTGCTGGTCTTCACCGTCCCCCTGCAGCCTATTCACAGGCACAACTGGATTCGGGACCTGGGCTTGCCCAGTGGAGGAACATCTCATGGATCTCTTCCTCGGCAGAGCCTGATTCCGAAAAGGCACACGTCCGGCTCCTTGTCCCACACGGAAGGTGGCAGCCCTGAAAGCTGTTGCTGGTCTTCACCGTCCCCCTGCAGCCTATTCACAGGTACAACAGGATCTGGGACCCGGGCTTGCTGAGAGGAGGAACATCTCATGGCTCTCGTCCTCGGCAGAGTCTGATTCCTGAAAGGCACATGTCCGGCTCCTTGTCCCACACGGAAGGTGGCAGCCCTGAAAGCTGTTGCTGGTCTTCACCATCCCCCTGCAGCCTATTCATAGGCACAACAGGATTCAGGACCCGGGCATGCCCACAGGAGGAACATCTCATGGCTCTCGTCCTCGGCAGAGCCTGATTCCGAAAAGGCACACGTCCGGCTCCTTGTCCCACACGGAAGGTGGCAGCCCTGAAAGCTGTTGCTGGTCTTCACCGTCCCCCTGCAGCCTATTCACAGGCACAACAGGATCTGGGACCCGGGCTTGCCCAGAGGAGGAACATCTCATGGCTCTCATCCTCGGCAGAGTCTGATTCCTGAAAGGCACATGTCCGGCTCCTTGTCCCACACGGAAGGTGGCAGCCCTGAAAGCTGTTGCTGGTCTTCACCGTCCCCCTGCAGCCTATTCAGAGGCACAACAGGATTCAGGACCCGGGCATGCCCAGAGGAGGAACATGTCATGGCTCTCGTCCTCGGCAGAGCCTGATTCCGAAAAGGCACACGTCCGGCTCCTTGTCCCACACGGAAGGTGGCAGCCCTGAAAGCTGTTGCTGGTCTTCACCGTCCCCCTGCAGCCTATTCACAGGCACAACAGGATTCAGGACCCGGGCATGCCCAGAGGAGGAACATCTCATGGATCTCGTCCTCGGCAGAGCCTGATTCCGAAAAGGCACACGTCCGGCTCCTTGTCCCACACGGAAGGTGGCAGCCCTGAAAGCTGTTGCTGGTCTTCACCGTCCCCCTGCAGCCTATTCACAGGCACAACAGGATCTGGGACCCGGGCTTGCCCAGAGGAGGAACATCTCATGGCTCTCGTCCTCGGCAGAGCCTGATTCCGAAAAGGCACACGTCCGGCTCCTTGTCCCACACGGAAGGTGGCAGCCCTGAAAGCTGTTGCTGGTCTTCACCGTCCCCCTGCAGCCTATTCACAGGTACAACAGGATCTGGGACCCGGGCTTGCTGAGAGGAGGAACATCTCATGGCTCTCTTCCTCGGCAGAGCCTCTTTCCGAAAAGGCACACGTCCGGCTCCTTGTCCCACACGGAAGGTGGCAGCCCTGAAAGCTGTTGCTGGTCTTCACCGTCCCCCTGCAGCCTATGCACAGGCACAACAGGATCTGGGAAACGGGCATGCCCAGAGGAGGAACATCTCATGGCTCTCTTCCTCGGCAGAGCCTGATTCCGAAAAGGCACACATCCGGCTCCTTGTCCCACACGGAAGGTGGCAGCCCTGAAAGCTGTTGCTGGTCTTCACCGTCCCCCTGCAGCCTATTCACAGGCACAATAGGATCTGGGACCCGGGCATGCCCAGAGGAGGAACTTCTCATGGCTCTCGTCCTCGGCAGAGCCTGATTCCGAAAAGGCACACGTCCGGCTCCTTGTCCCACACGGAAGGTGGCAGCCCTGAAAGCTGTTGCTGGTCTTCACCGTCCCCCTGCAGCCTATTCACAGGCACAACAGGATCTGGGACCCGGGCTTGCTGAGAGGAGGAACATGTCATGGCTCTCGTCCTCGGCAGAGCCTGATTCCGAAAAGGCACACGTCCGGCTCCTTGTCCCACACGGAAGTTGGCAGCCCTGAAAGCTGTTGCTGGTCTTCACTGTCCCACTGCAGCCTATTCACAGGCACAACAGGATCTGGGACCCGGGCATGCCCAGAGGAGGAACATCTCATGGATCTCTTCCTCGGCAGAGCCTGATTCCGAAAAGGCACACGTCCGGCTCCTTGTCCCACACGGAAGGTGGCAGCCCTGAAAGCTGTTGCTGGTCTTCACCGTCCCCCTGCAGCCTATTCACAGGCACAACAGGATCTGGGACCCGGGCTTGCCCAGAGGAGGAACATCTCATGGATCTCGTGTCGGCAGAGCCTGATTCCGAAAAGGCACACGTCCGGCTCCTTGTCCCACACGGAAGGTGGCAGCCCTGAAAGCTGTTGCTGGTCTTCACTGTCCCCCTGCAGCCTATTCACAGGCACAACAGGATTCAGGACCCGGGCATGCCCAGAGGAGGAGCATCTCATGGCTCTCGTCCTCGGCAGAGCCTGATTCCGAAAAGGCACACGTCCGGCTCCTTGTCCCACACGGAAGGTGGCAGCCCTGAAAGCTGTTGCTGGTCTTCACCGTCCCCCTGCAGCCTATTCACAGGCACAACAGGATCTGGGACCCGGGCTTGCCCAGAGGAGGAACATCTCATGGCTCTCATCCTCGGTAGAGCCTGATTCCGAAAAGGCACACGTCCGGCTCCTTGTCCCACATGGAAGATGGCAGCCCTGAAAGCTGTTGCTGGTCTTCACCGTCCCCCTGCAGCCTATTCACAGGCACAACAGGATGTGGGACCCGGGCATGCCCGGAGGAGTAACATCTCATGGCTCTCGTCCTCGGCAGAGTCTGATTCCTGAAAGGCACATGTCCGGCTCCTTGTCCCACACGGAAGGTGGCAGCCCTGAAAGCTGTTGCTGGTCTTCACCATCCCCCTGCAGCCTATTCACAGGCACAACAGGATTCAGGACCCGGGCATGCCCAGAGGAGGAACATGTCATGGCTCTCGTCCTCGGCAGAGCCTGATTCCGAAAAGGCACACGTCCGGCTCCTTGTCCCACACGGAAGGTGGCAGCCCTGAAAGCTGTTGCTGGTCTTCACCGTCCCCCTGCAGCCTATTCACAGGCACAACAGGATTCAGGACCCGGGCATGCCCAGAGGAGGAACATCTCATGGATCTCGTCCTCGGCAGAGCCTGATTCCGAAAAGACACACGTCCGGCTCCTTGTCCCACACGGAAGGTGGCAGCCCTGAAAGCTGTTGCTGGTCTTCACCGTCCCCCTGCAGCCTATTCAGAGGCACAACAGGATTCAGGACCCGGGCATGCCCAGAGGAGGAACATCTCATGGCTGTCGTCCTCGGCAGAGCCTGATTCCGAAAAGACACACGTCCGGCTCCTTGTCCCACACGGAAGGTGGCAGCCCTGAAAGCTGTTGCTGGTCTTCACCGTCCCCCTGCAGCCTATTCACAGGTACAACAGGATCTGGGACCCGGGCTTGCTGAGAGGAGGAACATCTCATGGCTCTCGTCCTCGGCAGAGCCTGATTCCGAAAAGGCACACGTCCGGCTCCTTGTCCCACACGGAAGGTGGCAGCCCTGAAAGCTGTTGCTGGTCTTCACCGTCCCCCTGCAGCCTATTCACAGGCACAACAGGATTCAGGACCCGGGCTTGCTGAGAGGAGGAACATGTCATGGCTCTCGTCCTCGGCAGAGCCTGATTCCGAAAAGGCACACGTCCGGCTCCTTGTCCCACACGGAAGGTGGCAGCCCTGAAAGCTGTTGCTGGTCTTCACCGTCCCCCTGCAGCCTATTCACAGGCACAACAGGATCTGGGACCCGGGCTTGCCCAGAGGAGGAACATCTCATGGCTCTCGTCCTCGGCAGAGCCTGATTCCGAAAAGGCACACGTCCGGCTCCTTGTCCCACACGGAAGGTGGCAGCCCTGAAAGCTGTTGCTGGTCTTCACCGTCCCCCTGCAGCCTATTCACAGGTACAACAGGATATGGGACCCGGGCTTGCTGAGAGGAGGAACATCTCATGGCTCTCGTCCTCGGCAGAGCCTGATTCCGAAAAGGCACACGTCCGGCTCCTTGTCCCACACGGAAGGTGGCAGCCCTGAAAGCTGTTGCTGGTCTTCACCGTCCCCCTGCAGCCTATTCACAGGCACAACAGGATTCAGGACCCGGGCATGCCCAGAGGAGGAACATCTCATGGCTCTCGTCCTCGGTAGAGCCTGATTCCTAAAAGGCACACGTCCGGCTCCTTGTCCCACACGGAAGGTGGCAGCCCTGAAAGCTGTTGCTGATCTTCACCGTCCCCCTGCAGCCTATTCACAGGCACAACAGGATCTGGGACCCGGGCATGCCCAGAGGAGGAACTTTTCGTGGCTCTCGTCCTCGGCAGAGCCTGATTCCGAAAAGGCACACGTCCGGCTCCTTGTCCCACACGGAAGGTGGCAGCCCTGAAAGCTGTGGCTGGTATTCACCGTCCCCCTGCAGCCTATTCACAGGCACAACAGGATTCGGGACCTGGGCATGCCCAGAGGAGGAACATCTCATGGATCTCTTCCTCGGCAGAGCCTGATTCCGAAAAGGCACACGTCCGGCTCCTTGTCCCACACGGAAGGTGGCAGCCCTGAAAGCTGTTGCTGGTCTTCACCGTCCCCCTGCAGCCTATTCACAGGCACAACAGGATCTGGGACCCGGGCTTGCCCAGAGGAGGAACATCTCATGGCTCATCCTCGGCAGAGCCTGATTCCGAAAAGGCACACGTCCGGCTCCTTGTCCCACACGGAAGGTGGCAGCCCTGAAAGCTGTTGCTGGTCTTCACCGTCCCCCTGCAGCCTATTCAGAGGCACAACAGGATTCAGGACCCGGGCATGCCCAGAGGAGGAACATCTCATGGCTCTCGTCCTCGGCAGAGCCTGATTCCGAAAAGGCACACGTCCGGCTCCTTGTCCCACACGGAAGGTGGCAGCCCTGAAAGCTGTTGCTGGTCTTCACCGTCCCCCTGCAGCCTATTCACAGGCACAACAGGATTCAGGACCCGGGCATGCCCAGAGGAGGAACATCTCATGGATCTCATCCTCGGCAGAGCCTGATTCCGAAAAGGCACACGTCCGGCTCCTTGTCCCACACGGAAGGTGGCAGCCCTGAAAGCTGTTGCTGGTCTTCACCGTCCCCCTGCAGCCTATTCACAGGCACAACAAGATTCAGGACCCGGGCATGCCCAGAGGAGGAACATCTCATGGCTCTCGTCCTCGGCAGAGCCTGATTCCGAAAAGGCACACGTCCGGCTCCTTGTCCCACACGGAAGGTGGCAGCCCTGAAAGCTGTTGCTGGTCTTCACCGTCCCCCTGCAGCCTATTCACAGGTACAACAGGATCTGGGACCCGGGCTTGCTGAGAGGAGGAACATCTCATGGCTCTCGTCCTCGGCAGAGCCTGATTCCGAAAAGGCACACGTCCGGCTCCTTGTCCCACACGGAAGGTGGCAGCCCTGAAAGCTGTTGCTGGTCTTCACCGTCCCCCTGCAGCCTATTCACAGATACAACAGGATTCAGGACCCGGGCATGCCCCGAGGAGGAACATCTCATGGCTCTCGTCCTCGGTAGAGCCTGATTCCGAAAAGGCACACGTCCGGCTCCTTGTCCCACACGGAAGGTGGCAGCCCTGAAAGCTGTTGCTGGTCTTCACCGTCCCCCTGCAGCCTATTCACAGGCACAACAGGATTCGGGACCTGGGCATGCCCAGTGGAGGAACATCTCATGGATCTCTTCCTCGGCAGAGCCTGATTCCGAAAAGGCACACGTCCGGCTCCTTGTCCCACACGGAAGGTGGCAGCCCTGAAAGCTGTTGCTGGTCTTCACCGTCCCCCTGCAGCCTATTCACAGGTACAACAGGATCTGGGACCCGGGCTTGCTGAGAGGAGGAACATCTCATGGCTCTCGTCCTCGGCAGAGTCTGATTCCTGAAAGGCACATGTCCGGCTCCTTGTCCCACACGGAAGGTGGCAGCCCTGAAAGCTGTTGCTGGTCTTCACCATCCCCCTGCAGCCTATTCATAGGCACAACAGGATTCAGGACCCGGGCATGCCCACAGGAGGAACATCTCATGGCTCTCGTCCTCGGCAGAGCCTGATTCCGAAAAGGCACACGTCCGGCTCCTTGTCCCACACGGAAGGTGGCAGCCCTGAAAGCTGTTGCTGGTCTTCACCGTCCCCCTGCAGCCTATTCACAGGCACAACAGGATCTGGGACCCGGGCTTGCCCAGAGGAGGAACATCTCATGGCTCTCATCCTCGGCAGAGTCTGATTCCTGAAAGGCACATGTCCGGCTCCTTGTCCCACACGGAAGGTGGCAGCCCTGAAAGCTGTTGCTGGTCTTCACCGTCCCCCTGCAGCCTATTCAGAGGCACAACAGGATTCAGGACCCGGGCATGCCCAGAGGAGGAACATGTCATGGCTCTCGTCCTCAGCAGAGCCTGATTCCGAAAAGGCACACGTCCGGCTCCTTGTCCCACACGGAAGGTGGCAGCCCTGAAAGCTGTTGCTGGTCTTCACCGTCCCCCTGCAGCCTATTCACAGGCACAACAGGATTCAGGACCCGGGCATGCCCAGAGGAGGAACATCTCATGGATCTCGTCCTCGGCAGAGCCTGATTCCGAAAAGGCACACGTCCGGCTCCTTGTCCCACACGGAAGGTGGCAGCCCTGAAAGCTGTTGCTGGTCTTCACCGTCCCCCTGCAGCCTATTCACAGGCACAACAGGATCTGGGACCCGGGCTTGCCCAGAGGAGGAACATCTCATGGCTCTCGTCCTCGGCAGAGCCTGATTCCGAAAAGGCACACGTCCGGCTCCTTGTCCCACACGGAAGGTGGCAGCCCTGAAAGCTGTTGCTGGTCTTCACCGTCCCCCTGCAGCCTATTCACAGGTACAACAGGATCTGGGACCCGGGCTTGCTGAGAGGAGGAACATCTCATGGCTCTCTTCCTCGGCAGAGCCTCTTTCCGAAAAGGCACACGTCCGGCTCCTTGTCCCACACGGAAGGTGGCAGCCCTGAAAGCTGTTGCTGGTCTTCACCGTCCCCCTGCAGCCTATGCACAGGCACAACAGGATCTGGGAAACGGGCATGCCCAGAGGAGGAACATCTCATGGCTCTCTTCCTCGGCAGAGCCTGATTCCGAAAAGGCACACGTCCGGCTCCTTGTCCCACACGGAAGGTGGCAGCCCTGAAAGCTGTTGCTGGTCTTCACCGTCCCCCTGCAGCCTATTCACAGGCACAACAGGATGTGGGACCCGGGCATGCCCGGAGGAGTAACATCTCATGGCTCTCGTCCTCGGCAGAGTCTGATTCCTGAAAGGCACATGTCCGGCTCCTTGTCCCACACGGAAGGTGGCAGCCCTGAAAGCTGTTGCTGGTCTTCACCGTCCCCCTGCAGCCTATTCAGAGGCACAACAGGATTCAGGACCCGGGCATGCCCAGAGGAGGAACATCTCATGGCTCTCGTCCTCGGCAGAGCCTGATTCCGAAAAGGCACACGTCCGGCTCCTTGTCCCACACGGAAGGTGGCAGCCCTGAAAGCTGTTGCTGGTCTTCACCGTCCCCCTGCAGCCTATTCACAGGCACAACAGGATCTGGGACCCGGGCATGCCCAGAGGAGGAACATCTCATGGATCTCGTCCTCGGCAGAGCCTGATTCCGAAAAGGCACACGTCCGGCTCCTTGTCCCACACGGAAGGTGGCAGCCCTGAAAGCTGTTGCTGGTCTTCACCGTCCCCCTGCAGCCTATTCAGAGGCACAACAGGATTCAGGACCCGGGCATGCCCAGAGGAGGAACATCTCATGGCTCTCGTCCTCGGCAGAGCCTGATTCCGAAAAGACACACGTCCGGCTCCTTGTCCCACACGGAAGGTGGCAGCCCTGAAAGCTGTTGCTGGTCTTCACCGTCCCCCTGCAGCCTATTCACAGGTACAACAGGATCTGGGACCCGGGCTTGCTGAGAGGAGGAACATCTCATGGCTCTCGTCCTCGGCAGAGCCTGATTCCGAAAAGGCACACGTCCGGCTCCTTGTCCCACACGGAAGGTGGCAGCCCTGAAAGCTGTTGCTGGTCTTCACCGTCCCCCTGCAGCCTATTCACAGGCACAACAGGATTCAGGACCCGGGCATGCCCCGAGGAGGAACATCTCATGGCTCTCGTCCTCGGCAGAGCCTGATTCCGAAAAGGCACACGTCCGGCTCCTTGTCCCACACGGAAGGTGGCAGCCCTGAAAGCTGTTGCTGGTCTTCACCGTCCCCCTGCAGCCTATTCACAGGCACAACAGGATCTGGGACCCGGGCTTGCCCAGAGGAGGAACATCTCATGGCTCTCGTCCTCGGCAGAGCCTGATTCCGAAAAGGCACACGTCCGGCTCCTTGTCCCACACGGAAGGTGGCAGCCCTGAAAGCTGTTGCTGGTCTTCACCGTCCCCCTGCAGCCTATTCACAGGTACAACAGGATATGGGACCCGGGCTTGCTGAGAGGAGGAACATCTCATGGCTCTCGTCCTCGGCAGAGCCTGATTCCGAAAAGGCACACGTCCGGCTCCTTGTCCCACACGGAAGGTGGCAGCCCTGAAAGCTGTTGCTGGTCTTCACCGTCCCCCTGCAGCCTATTCACAGGCACAACAGGATCTGGGACCCGGGCTTGCCCAGAGGAGGAACATCTCATGGCTCATCCTTGGCAGAGCCTGATTCCGAAAAGGCACACGTCCGGCTCCTTGTCCCACACGGAAGGTGGCAGCCCTGAAAGCTGTTGCTGGTCTTCACCGTCCCCCTGCAGCCTATTCAGAGGCACAACAGGATTCAGGACCCGGGCATGCCCAGAGGAGGAACATCTCATGGCTCTCGTCCTCGGCAGAGCCTGATTCCGAAAAGGCACACGTCCGGCTCCTTGTCCCACACGGAAGGTGGCAGCCCTGAAAGCTGTTGCTGGTCTTCACCGTCCCCCTGCAGCCTATTCACAGGCACAACAGGATCTGGGACCCGGGCTTGCTGAAAGGAGGAACATCTCATGGCTCTCATCCTCGGCAAAGCCTGATTCCGAAAAGGCACACGTCCGGCTCCTTGTCCCACACGGAAGGTGGCAGCCCTGAAAGCTGTTGCTGGTCTTCACCGTCCCCCTGCAGCCTATTCACAGGCACAACAGGATTCAGGACCCGGGCATGCCCAGAGGAGGAACATCTCATGGATCTCGTCCTCGGCAGAGCCTGATTCCGAAAAGGCACACGTCCGGCTCCTTGTCCCACACGGAAGGTGGCAGCCCTGAAAGCTGTTGCTGGTCTTCACCGTCCCCCTGCAGCCTATTCACAGGCACAACAAGATTCAGGACCCGGGCATGCCCCGAGGAGGAACATCTCATGGCTCTCGTCCTCGGCAGAGCCTGATTCCGAAAAGGCACACGTCCGGCTCCTTGTCCCACACGGAAGGTGGCAGCCCTGAAAGCTGTTGCTGGTCTTCACCGTCCCCCTGCAGCCTATTCACAGGCACAACAGGATCTGGGACCCGGGCATGCCCGGAGGAGTAACATCTCATGGCTCTCGTCCTCGGCAGAGTCTGATTCCTGAAAGGCACACGTCCGGCTCCTTGTCCCACACGGAAGGTGGCAGCCCTGAAAGCTGTTGCTGGTCTTCACCGTCCCCCTGCAGCCTATTCACAGGCACAACAGGATCTGGGACCCGGGCTTGCCCAGAGGAGGAACATCTCATGGCTCTCGTCCTCGGCAGAGCCTGATTCCGAAAAGGCACACGTCCGGCTCCTTGTCCCACACGGAAGGTGGCAGCCCTGAAAGCTGTTGCTGGTCTTCACCGTCCCCCTGCAGCCTATTCACAGGCACAACAGGATCTGGGACCCGGGCATGCCCAGAGGAGGAACATCTCATGGATCTCTTCCTCGGCAGAGCCTGATTCCGAAAAGGCACACGTCCGGCTCCTTGTCCCACACAGAAGGTGGCAGCCCTGAAAGCTGTTGCTGGTCTTCACCGTCCCCCTGCAGCCTATTCACAGGCACAACAGGATCTGGGACCCGGGCTTGCTGAGAGGAGGAACATCTCATGGATCTCGTCCTCGGCAGAGCCTGATTCCGAAAAGGCACACGTCCGGCTCCTTGTCCCACACGGAAGGTGGCAGCCCTGAAAGCTGTTGCTGGTCTTCACCGTCCCCCTGCAGCCTATTCACAGGTACAACAGGATCTGGGACCCGGGCTTGCTGAGAGGAGGAACATCTCATGGCTCTCTTCCTCTGCAGAGCCTCTTTCCGAAAAGGCACACGTCCGGCTCCTTGTCCCACACGGAAGGTGGCAGCCCTGAAAGCTGTTGCTGGTCTTCACCGTCCCCCTGCAGCCTATGCACAGGCACAACAGGATCTGGGAAACGGGCATGCCCAGAGGAGGAACATCTCATGGCTCTCTTCCTCGGCTGAGCCTCTTTCCGAAAAGGCACACGTCCGGCTCCTTGTCCCACACGGAAGGTGGCAGCCCTGAAAGCTGTTGCTGGTCTTCACCGTCCCCCTGCAGCCTATTCACAGGCACAACAGGATTCAGGACCCGGGCATGCCCCGAGGAGGAACATCTCATGGCTCTCGTCCCCAGCAGAGCCTGATTCCGAAAAGGCACACGTCCAGCTCCTTGTCCCACACGGAAGATGGCAGCCCTGAAAGCTGTTGCTGGTCTTCACCGTCCCCCTGCAGCCTATTCACAGGCACAACAGGATCTGGGACCCGGGCTTGCCCAGAGGAGGAACATCTCATGGCTCTCGTCCTCGGCAGTGCCTGATTCCGAAAAGGCACACGTCCGGCTCCTTGTCCCACACGGAAGGTGGCAGCCCTGAAAGCTGTTGCTGGTCTTCACCGTCCCCCTGCAGCCTATTCACAGGTACAACAGGATATGGGACCCGGGCTTGCTGAGAGGAGGAACATCTCATGGCTCTCGTCCTCGGCAGAGCGTGATTCCGAAAAGGCACACGTCCGGCTCCTTGTCCCACACGGAAGGTGGCAGCCCTGAAAGCTGTTGCTGGTCTTCACCGTCCCCCTGCAGCCTATTCACAGATACAACAGGATCTGGGACCCGGGCTTGCCCAGAGGAGGAACATCTCATGGCTCTCGTCCTCGGTAGAGCCTGATTCCGAAAAGGCACACGTCCGGCTCCTTGTCCCACACGGAAGGTGGCAGCCCTGAAAGATGTTGCTGGTCTTCACCGTCCCCCTGCAGCCTATTCACAGGCACAACAGGATCTGGGACACGGGCATGCCCAGAGGAGGAACTTCTCATGGATCTCGTCCTCGGCAGAGCCTGATTCCGAAAAGGCACACGTCCGGCTCCTTGTCCCACACGGAAGGTGGCAGCCCTGAAAGCTGTTGCTGGTCTTCACCGTCCCCCTGCAGCCTATTCACTGGTACAACAAGATCTGGGACCTGGGCTTGCTGAGAGGAGGAACATCTCATGGCTCTTTTCCTCGGCAGAGCCTGGTTCCGAAAAGACACACGTCCGGCTCCTTGTCCCACACGGAAGGTGGCAGCCCTGAAAGCTGTTGCTGGTCTTCACCGTCCCCCTGCAGCCTATTCACAGGTACAACAGGATCTGGGACCCGGGCTTGCTGAGAGGAGGAACATCTCATGGCTCTCGTCCTCGGCAGAGCGTGATTCCGAAAAGGCACACGTCCGGCTCCTTGTCCCACACGGAAGGTGGCAGCCCTGAAAGCTGTTGCTGGTCTTCACCGTCCCCCTGCAGCCTATTCACAGGCACAACAGGATTCAGGACCCGGGCATGCCCCGAGGAGGAACATCTCATGGCTCTCGTCCTCGGCAGAGCCTGATTCCGAAAAGGCACACGTCCGGCTCCTTGTCCCACACGGAAGGTGGCAGCCCTGAAAGCTGTTGCTGGTCTTCACCGTCCCCCTGCAGCCTATTCACAGGCACAACAGGATCTGGGACCCGGGCTTGCCCAGAGGAGGAACATCTCATGGCTCTCGTCCTCGGCAGAGCCTGATTCCGAAAAGGCACACGTCCGGCTCCTTGTCCCACACGGAAGGTGGCAGCCCTGAAAGCTGTTGCTGGTCTTCACCGTCCCCCTGCAGCCTATTCACAGATACAACAGGATCTGGGACCCGGGCTTGCCCAGAGGAGGAACATCTCATGGCTCTCGTCCTCGGTAGAGCCTGATTCCGAAAAGGCACACGTCCGGCTCCTTGTCCCACACGGAAGGTGGCAGCCCTGAAAGATGTTGCTGGTCTTCACCGTCCCCCTGCAGCCTATTCACAGGCACAACAGGATCTGGGACACGGGCATGCCCAGAGGAGGAACTTCTCATGGATCTCGTCCTCGGCAGAGCCTGATTCCGAAAAGGCACACGTCCGGCTCCTTGTCCCACACGGAAGGTGGCAGCCCTGAAAGCTGTTGCTGGTCTTCACCGTCCCCCTGCAGCCTATTCACAGGTACAACAGGATCTGGGACCTGGGCTTGCTGAGAGGAGGAACATCTCATGGCTCTTTTCCTCGGCAGAGCCTGGTTCCGAAAAGACACACGTCCGGCTCCTTGTCCCACACGGAAAGTGGCAGCCCTGAAAGCTGTTGCTGGTCTTCACCGTCCCCCTGCAGCCTATTCACAGGTACAACAGGATCTGGGACCCGGGCTTGCTGAGAGGAGGAACATCTCATGGCTCTCGTCCTCGGCAGAGCGTGATTCCGAAAAGGCACACGTCCGGCTCCTTGTCCCACACGGAAGGTGGCAGCCCTGAAAGCTGTTGCTGGTCTTCACCGTCCCCCTGCAGCCTATTCACAGGCACAACAGGATTCAGGACCCGGGCATGCCCCGAGGAGGAACATCTCATGGCTCTCGTCCTCGGCAGAGCCTCTTTCCGAAAAGGCACACGTCCGGCTCCTTGTCCCACACGGAAGGTGGCAGCCCTGAAAGCTGTTGCTGGTCTTCACCGTCCCCCTGCAGCCTATTCACAGGCACAACAGGATCTGGGACCCGGGCTTGCCCAGAGGAGGAACATCTCATGGCTCTCGTCCTCGGCAGAGCCTGATTCCGAAAAGGCACACGTCCGGCTCCTTGTCCCACACGGAAGGTGGCAGCCCTGAAAGCTGTTGCTGGTCTTCACCGTCCCCCTGCAGCCTATTCACAGGTACAACAGGATCTGGGACCCGGGCTTGCTGAGAGGAGGAACATCTCATGGCTCTCGTCCTCGGCAGAGCCTGATTCCGAAAAGGCACACGTCCGGCTCCTTGTCCCACACGGAAGGTGGCAGCCCTGAAAGCTGTTGCTGGTCTTCACCGTCCCCCTGCAGCCTATTCACAGGCACAACAGGATCTGGGACCCGGGCTTGCCCACAGGAGGAACATCTCATGGCTCTCGTCCTCGGCAGAGCCTGATTCCGAAAAGGCACACGTCCGGCTCCTTGTCCCACACGGAAGGTGGCAGCCCTGAAAGCTGTTGCTGGTGTTCACCGTCCCCCTGCAGCCTATTCACAGGTACAACAGGATCTGGGACCCGGGCTTGCTGAGAGGAGGAACATCTCATGGCTCTCGTCCTCGGCAGAGCCTGATTCCGAAAAGGCACACATCCGGCTCCTTGTCCCACACGGAAGGTGGCAGCCCTGAAAGCTGTTGCTGGTGTTCACCGTCCCCCTGCAGCCTATTCACAGATACAACAGGATCTGGGACCCGGGCTTGCCCAGAGGAGGAACATCTCATGGATCTCGTCCTCGGTAGAGCCTGATTCCGAAAAGGCACACGTCCGGCTCCTTGTCCCACACGGAAGGTGGCAGCCCTGAAAGCTGTTGCTGGTCTTCACCGTCCCCCTGCAGACTATTCACAGGCACAACAGGATCTGGGACCCGGGCATGCCCGGAGGAGGAACATCTCATGGCTCTCGTCCTCGGCAGAGTCTGATTCCTGAAAGGCACACGTCCGGCTCCTTGTCCCACACGGAAGGTGGCAGCCCTGAAAGCTGTTGCTGGTCTTCACCATCCCCCTGCAGCCTATTCACAGGCACAACAGGATTCAGGACCCGGGCATGCCCAGAGGAGGAGCATCTCATGGCTCTCGTCCTCGGCAGAGCCTGATTCCGAAAAGGCACACGTCCGGCTCCTTGTCCCACACGGAAGGTGGCAGCCCTGAAAGCTGTTGCTGGTCTTCACCGTCCCCCTGCAGCCTATTCACAGGCACAACAGGATCTGGGACCCGGGCTTGCCCAGAGGAGGAACATCTCATGGCTCTCATCCTCGGCAGAGCCTGATTCCGAAAAGGCACACGTCCGGCTCCTTGTCCCTCACGGAAGGTGGCAGCCCTGAAAGCTGTTGCTGGTCTTCACCGTCCCCCTGCAGCCTATTCACAGGTACAACAGGATCTGGGACCCGGGCTTGCCCCGAGGAGGAACATCTCATGGCTCTCGTCCTCGGCAGAGCCTGATTCCGAAAAGGCACACGTCCGGCTCCTTGTCCCACACGGAAGGTGGCAGCCCTGAAAGCTGTTGCTGGTCTTCACCGTCCCCCTGCAGCCTATTCACAGGCACAACAGGATCTGGGGCCCGGGCTTGCCCAGAGGAGGAACATCTCATGGCTCTCGTCCTCGGCAGAGCCTGATTCCGAAAAGGCACACGTCCGGCTCCTTGTCCCACACGGAAGGTGGCAGCCCTGAAAGCTGTTGCTGGTCTTCACCGTCCCCCTGCAGCCTATTCACAGGTACAACAGGATCTGGGACCCGGGCTTGCTGAGAGGAGGAACATCTCATGGCTCTCGTCCTCGGCAGAGCCTGATTCCGAAAAGGCACACGTCCGGCTCCTTGTCCCACACGGAAGGTGGCAGCCCTGAAAGCTGTTGCTGGTCTTCACCATCCCCCTGCAGCCTATTCACAGATACAACAGGATCTGGGACCCGGGCTTGCCCAGAGGAGGAACATCTCATGGATCTCGTCCTCGGTAGAGCCTGATTCCGAAAAGGCACACGTCCGGCTCCTTGTCCCACACGGAAGGTGGCAGCCCTGAAAGCTGTTGCTGGTCTTCACCGTCCCCCTGCAGCCTATTCACAGGCACAACAGGATTCAGGACCCGGGCATGCTGAGAGGAGGAACATCTCATGGCTCTCGTCCTCGGCAGAGCGTGATTCCGAAAAGGCACACGTCCGGCTCCTTGTCCCACACGGAAGGTGGCAGCCCTGAAAGCTGTTGCTGGTCTTCACCGTCCCCCTGCAGCCTATTCACAGATACAACAGGATCTGGGACCCGGGCTTGCCCAGAGGAGGAACATCTCATGGCTCTCGTCCTCGGTAGAGCCTGATTCCGAAAAGGCACACGTCCGGCTCCTTGTCCCACACGGAAGGTGGCAGCCCTGAAAGATGTTGCTGGTCTTCACCGTCCCCCTGCAGCCTATTCACAGGCACAACAGGATCTGGGACACGGGCATGCCCAGAGGAGGAACTTCTCATGGATCTCGTCCTCGGCAGAGCCTGATTCCGAAAAGGCACACGTCCGGCTCCTTGTCCCACACGGAAGGTGGCAGCCCTGAAAGCTGTTGCTGGTCTTCACCGTCCCCCTGCAGCCTATTCACTGGTACAACAAGATCTGGGACCTGGGCTTGCTGAGAGGAGGAACATCTCATGGCTCTTTTCCTCGGCAGAGCCTGGTTCCGAAAAGACACACGTCCGGCTCCTTGTCCCACACGGAAGGTGGCAGCCCTGAAAGCTGTTGCTGGTCTTCACCGTCCCCCTGCAGCCTATTCACAGGCACAACAGGATCTGGGACCCGGGCATGCCCAGAGGAGGAACATCTCATGGCTCTCTTCCTCGGCAGAGCCTGATTCCGAAAAGGCACACGTCCGGCTCCTTGTCCCACACGGAAGGTGGCAGCCCTGAAAGCTGTTGCTGGTGTTCACCGTCCCCCTGCAGCCTATTCACAGGTACAACAGGATCTGGGACACGGGCATGCCCAGAGGAGGAGCATCTCATGGCTCTCGTCCTCGGCAGAGCCTGATTCCGAAAAGGCACACGTCCGGCTCCTTGTCCCACACGGAAGGTGGCAGCCCTGAAAGCTGTTGCTGGTCTTCACCGTCCCCCTGCAGCCTATTCACAGGCACAACAGGATCTGGGACCCGGGCTTGCCCAGAGGAGGAACATCTCATGGCTCTCATCCTCGGCAGAGCCTGATTCCGAAAAGGCACACGTCCGGCTCCTTGTCCCACACGGAAGGTGGCAGCCCTGAAAGCTGTTGCTGGTCTTCACCGTCCCCCTGCAGCCTATTCACAGGTACAACAGGATCTGGGACCCGGGCTTGCCCCGAGGAGGAACATCTCATGGCTCTCGTCCTCGGCAGAGCCTGATTCCGAAAAGGCACACGTCCGGCTCCTTGTCCCACACGGAAGGTGGCAGCCCTGAAAGCTGTTGCTGGTCTTCACCGTCCCCCTGCAGCCTATTCACAGGCACAACAGGATCTGGGGCCCGGGCTTGCCCAGAGGAGGAACATCTCATGGCTCTCGTCCTCGGCAGAGCCTGATTCCGAAAAGGCACACGTCCGGCTCCTTGTCCCACACGGAAGGTGGCAGCCCTGAAAGCTGTTGCTGGTCTTCACCGTCCCCCTGCAGCCTATTCACAGGTACAACAGGATCTGGGACCCGGGCTTGCTGAGAGGAGGAACATCTCATGGCTCTCGTCCTCGGCAGAGCCTGATTCCGAAAAGGCACACGTCCGGCTCCTTGTCCCACACGGAAGGTGGCAGCCCTGAAAGCTGTTGCTGGTCTTCACCATCCCCCTGCAGCCTATTCACAGATACAACAGGATCTGGGACCCGGGCTTGCCCAGAGGAGGAACATCTCATGGATCTCGTCCTCGGTAGAGCCTGATTCCGAAAAGGCACACGTCCGGCTCCTTGTCCCACACGGAAGGTGGCAGCCCTGAAAGCTGTTGCTGGTCTTCACCGTCCCCCTGCAGCCTATTCACAGGCACAACAGGATTCAGGACCCGGGCATGCCCCGAGGAGGAACATCTCATGGCTCTCGTCCCCAGCAGAGCCTGATTCCGAAAAGGCACACGTCCAGCTCCTTGTCCCACACGGAAGATGGCAGCCCTGAAAGCTGTTGCTGGTCTTCACCGTCCCCCTGCAGCCTATTCACAGGCACAACAGGATCTGGGACCCGGGCTTGCCCAGAGGAGGAACATCTCATGGCTCTCGTCCTCGGCAGTGCCTGATTCCGAAAAGGCACACGTCCGGCTCCTTGTCCCACACGGAAGGTGGCAGCCCTGAAAGCTGTTGCTGGTCTTCACCGTCCCCCTGCAGCCTATTCACAGGTACAACAGGATATGGGACCCGGGCTTGCTGAGAGGAGGAACATCTCATGGCTCTCGTCCTCGGCAGAGCCTGATTCCGAAAAGGCACACGTCCGGCTCCTTGTCCCACACGGAAGGTGGCAGCCCTGAAAGCTGTTGCTGGTCTTCACCGTCCCCCTGCAGCCTATTCACAGATACAACAGGATCTGGGACCCGGGCTTGCCCAGAGGAGGAACATCTCATGGCTCTCGTCCTCGGTAGAGCCTGATTCCGAAAAGGCACACGTCCGGCTCCTTGTCCCACACGGAAGGTGGCAGCCCTGAAAGATGTTGCTGGTTTTCACCGTCCCCCTGCAGCCTATTCACAGGCACAACAGGATCTGGGACACGGGCATGCCCAGAGGAGGAACTTCTCATGGATCTCGTCCTCGGCAGAGCCTGATTCCGAAAAGGCACACGTCCGGCTCCTTGTCCCACACGGAAGGTGGCAGCCCTGAAAGCTGTTGCTGGTCTTCACCGTCCCCCTGCAGCCTATTCACAGGCACAACAGGATTCGGGACCTGGGCATGCCCAGAGGAGGAAAATCTCATGGATCTCTTCCTCGGCAGAGCCTGATTCCGAAAAGGCACACGTCCGGCTCCTTGTCCCACACGGAAGGTGGCAGCCCTGAAAGCTGTTGCTGGTCTTCACCGTCCCCCTGCAGCTTATGCACAGGTACAACAGGATCTGGGACCCGGGCATGCTCGGAGGAGTAACATCTCATGGCTCTCGTCCTCGGCAGAGTCTGATTCCTGAAAGGCACATGTCCGGCTCCTTGTCCCACACGGAAGGTGGCAGCCGTGAAAGCTGTTGCTGGTCTTCACCATCCCCCTGCAGCCTATTCACAGGCACAACAGGATTCAGGACCCGGGCATGCCCAGAGGAGGAACATCTCATGGCTCTCGTCCTCGGCAGAGCCTGATTCCGAAAAGGCACACGTCCGGCTCCTTGTCCCACACGGAAGGTGGCAGCCCTGAAAGCTGTTGCTGGTCTTCACCGTCCCCCTGCAGCCTATTCACAGGCACAACAGGATCTGGGACCCGGGCATGCCCAGAGGAGGAACATCTCATGGCTCTCATC
The DNA here is from genome assembly GCF_929443795.1 of Astur gentilis. Classification (NCBI taxonomy): domain Eukaryota; kingdom Metazoa; phylum Chordata; class Aves; order Accipitriformes; family Accipitridae; genus Astur; species Astur gentilis. Next base: position 228,405 of record NW_026060877.1, on the reverse strand, counting down.
CTCGGCAGAGCCTGATTCCGAAAAGGCACACGTCCGGCTCCTTGTCCCACACGGAAGATGGCAGCCCTGAAAGCTGTTGCTGGTCTTCACCGTCCCCCTGCAGCCTATTCACAGGCACAACAGGATCTGGGACCCGGGCATGCCCGGAGGAGTAACATCTCATGGCTCTCGTCCTCGGCAGAGTCTGATTCCTGAAAGGCACATGTCCGGCTCCTTGTCCCACACGGAAGGTGGCAGCCCTGAAAGCTGTTGCTGGTCTTCACCGTCCCCCTGCAGCCTATTCAGAGGCACAACAGGATTCAGGATCCGGGCATGCCCAGAGGAGGAACATGTCATGGTTCTCGTCCTCGGCAGAGCCTGATTCCGAAAAGGCACACGTCCGGCTCCTTGTCCCACACGGAAGGTGGCAGCCCTGAAAGCTGTTGCTGGTCTTCACCGTCCCCCTGCAGCCTATTCACAGGCACAACAGGATTCAGGACCCGGGCATGCCCAGAGGAGGAACATCTCATGGATCTCGTCCTCGGCAGAGCCTGATTCCGAAAAGGCACACGTCCGGCTCCTTGTCCCACACGGAAGGTGGCAGCCCTGAAAGCTGTTGCTGGTCTTCACCGTCCCCCTGCAGCCTATTCACAGGCACAACAGGATCTGGGACCCGGGCTTGCCCAGAGGAGGAACATCTCATGGCTCTCGTCCTCGGCAGAGCCTGATTCCGAAAAGGCACACGTCCGGCTCCTTGTCCCACACGGAAGGTGGCAGCCCTGAAAGCTGTTGCTGGTCTTCACCGTCCCCCTGCAGCCTATTCACAGGTACAACAGGATATGGGACCCGGGCTTGCTGAGAGGAGGAACATCTCATGGCTCTCGTCCTCGGCAGAGCCTGATTCCGAAAAGGCACACGTCCGGCTCCTTGTCCCACACGGAAGGTGGCAGCCCTGAAAGCTGTTGCTGGTCTTCACCGTCCCCCTGCAGCCTATTCACAGATACAACAGGATCTGGGACCCGGGCTTGCCCAGAGGAGGAACATCTCATGGCTCTCGTCCTCGGTAGAGCCTGATTCCGAAAAGGCACACGTCCGGCTCCTTGTCCCACACGGAAGGTGGCAGCCCTGAAAGATGTTGCTGGTTTTCACCGTCCCCCTGCAGCCTATTCACAGGCACAACAGGATCTGGGACACGGGCATGCCCAGAGGAGGAACATCTCATGGCTCTCATCCTCGGCAGAGCCTGATTCCGAAAAGGCACACGTCCGGCTCCTTGTCCCACACGGAAGGTTTCAGCCCTGAAAGCTGTTGCTGGTCTTCACCGTCCCCCTGCAGCCTATTCACAGGTACAACAGGATCTGGGACCCGGGCTTGCCCCAAGGAGGAACATCTCATGGCTCTCGTCCTCGGCAGAGCCTGATTCCGAAAAGGCACACGTCCGGCTCCTTGTCCCACACGGAAGGTGGCAGCCCTGAAAGCTGTTGCTGGTCTTCACCGTCCCCCTGCAGCCTATTCACAGGCACAACAGGATCTGGGACCCGGGCTTGCCCAGAGGAGGAACATCTCATGGCTCTCGTCCTCGGCAGAGCCTGATTCCGAAAAGGCACACGTCCGGCTCCTTGTCCCACACGGAAGGTGGCAGCCCTGAAAGCTGTTGCTGGTCTTCACCGTCCCCCTGCAGCCTATTCACAGGTACAACAGGATCTGGGACCCGGGCTTGCTGAGAGGAGGAACATCTCATGGCTCTCGTCCTCGGCAGAGCCTGATTCCGAAAAGGCACACGTCCGGCTCCTTGTCCCACACGGAAGGTGGCAGCCCTGAAAGCTGTTGCTGGTCTTCACCATCCCCCTGCAGCCTATTCACAGATACAACAGGATCTGCGACCCGGGCTTGCCCAGAGGAGGAACATCTCATGGCTCTCGTCCTCGGCAGAGCCTGATTCCGAAAAGGCACACGTCCGGCTCCTTGTCCCACACGGAAGGTGGCAGCCCTGAAAGCTGTTGCTGGTCTTCACCGTCCCCCTGCAGCCTATTCACAGGCACAACAGGATTCAGGACCCGGGCATGCCCCGAGGAGGAACATCTCATGGCTCTCGTCCCCAGCAGAGCCTGATTCCGAAAAGGCACACGTCCAGCTCCTTGTCCCACACGGAAGATGGCAGCCCTGAAAGATGTTGCTGGTCTTCACCGTCCCCCTGCAGCCTATTCACAGGCACAACAGGATCTGGGACCCGGGCTTGCCCAGAGGAGGAACATCTCATGGCTCTCGTCCTCGGCAGTGCCTGATTCCGAAAAGGCACACGTCCGGCTCCTTGTCCCACACGGAAGGTGGCAGCCCTGAAAGCTGTTGCTGGTCTTCACCGTCCCCCTGCAGCCTATTCACAGGTACAACAGGATATGGGACCCGGGCTTGCTGAGAGGAGGAACATCTCATGGCTCTCGTCCTCGGCAGAGCCTGATTCCGAAAAGGCACACGTCCGGCTCCTTGTCCCACACGGAAGGTGGCAGCCCTGAAAGCTCTTGCTGGTCTTCACCGTCCCCCTGCAGCCTATTCACAGGCACAACAGGATCTGGGACCCGGGCTTGCCCAGAGGAGGAACATCTCATGGCTCTCGTCCTCGGTAGAGCCTGATTCCGAAAAGGCACACGTCCGGCTCCTTGTCCCACACGGAAGGTGGCAGCCCTGAAGGATGTTGCTGGTTTTCACCGTCCCCCTGCAGCCTATTCACAGGCACAACAGGATCTGGGACACGGGCATGCCCAGAGGAGGAACTTCTCATGGATCTCGTCCTCGGCAGAGCCTGATTCCGAAAAGGCACACGTCCGGCTCCTTGTCCCACACGGAAGGTGGCAGCCCTGAAAGCTGTTGCTGGTCTTCACCGTCCCCCTGCAGCCTATTCACAGGCACAACAGGATTCGGGACCTGGGCATGCCCAGAGGAGGAACATCTCATGGATCTCTTCCTGGGCACAGCCTGATTCCGAAAAGGCAACGTCCGGCTCCTTGTCCCACACGGAAGGTGGCAGCCCTGAAAGCTTTTGCTGGTCTTCACCGTCCCCCTGCAGCCTATGCACAGGTACAACAGGATCTGGGACCCGGGCTTGCTGAGAGGAGGAACATCTCATGGCTCTCGTCCTCGGCAGAGTCTGATTCCTGAAAGGCACTTCTCCGGCTCCTTGTCCCACACGGAAGGTGGCAGCCCTGAAAGCTGTTGCTGGTCTTCACCATCCCCCTGCAGCCTATTCACAGGCACAACAGGATTCAGGACCCGGGCATGCCCAGAGGAGGAACATCTCATGGCTCTCGTCCTCGGCAGAGCCTGATTCCGAAAAGGCACACGTCCGGCTCCTTGTCCCACACGGAAGGTGGCAGCCCTGAAAGCTGTTGCTGGTCTTCACCGTCCCCCTGCAGCCTATGCACAGGCACAACAGGATCTGGGAAACGGGCATGCCCAGCGGAGGAACATCTCATGGCTCTCTTCCTCGGCTGAGCCTCTTTCCGAAAAGGCACACGTCCGGCTCCTTGTCCCACACGGAAGGTGGCAGCCCTGAAAGATGTTGCTGGTCTTCACCGTCCCCCTGCAGCCTATTCACAGGCACAACAGGATTCAGGACCCGGGCATGCCCCGAGGAGGAACATCTCATGGCTCTCGTCCCCAGCAGAGCCTGATTCCGAAAAGGCACACGTCCAGATCCTTGTCCCACACGGAAGATGGCAGCCCTGAAAGCTGTTGCTGGTCTTCACCGTCCCCCTGCAGCCTATTCACAGGCACAACAGGATCTGGGACCCGGGCTTGCCCAGAGGAGGAACATCTCATGGCTCTCGTCCTCGGCAGTGCCTGATTCCGAAAAGGCACACGTCCGGCTCCTTGTCCCACACGGAAGGTGGCAGCCCTGAAAGCTGTTGCTGGTCTTCACCGTCCCCCTGCAGCCTATTCACAGGCACAACAGGATTCAGGACCCGGGCATGCCCCGAGGAGGAACATCTCATGGCTCTCGTCCCCAGCAGAGCCTGATTCCGAAAAGGCACACGTCCAGCTCCTTGTCCCACACGGAAGATGGCAGCCCTGAAAGCTGTTGCTGGTCTTCACCGTCCCCCTGCAGCCTATTCACAGGCACAACAGGATCTGGGACCCGGGCTTGCCCAGAGGAGGAACATCTCATGGCTCTCGTCCTCGGCAGTGCCTGATTCCGAAAAGGCACACGTCCGGCTCCTTGTCCCACACGGAAGGTGGCAGCCCTGAAAGCTGTTGCTGGTCTTCACCGTCCCCCTGCAGCCTATTCACAGGTACAACAGGATATGGGACCCGGGCTTGCTGAGAGGAGGAACATCTCATGGCTCTCGTCCTCGGCAGAGCCTGATTCCGAAAAGGCACACGTCCGGCTCCTTGTCCCACACGGAAGGTGGCAGCCCTGAAAGCTGTTGCTGGTCTTCACCGTCCCCCTGCAGCCTATTCACAGATACAACAGGATCTGGGACCCGGGCGTGCCCAGAGGAGGAACATCTCATGGCTCTCGTCCTCGGTAGAGCCTGATTCCGAAAAGGCACACGTCCGGCTCCTTGTCCCACACGGAAGGTGGCAGCCCTGAAAGATGTTGCTGGTTTTCACCGTCCCCCTGCAGCCTATTCACAGGCACAACAGGATCTGGGACACGGGCATGCCCAGAGGAGGAACTTCTCATGGATCTCGTCCTCGGCAGAGCCTGATTCCGAAAAGGCACACGTCCGGCTCCTTGTCCCACACGGAAGGTGGCAGCCCTGAAAGCTGTTGCTGGTCTTCACCGTCCCCCTGCAGCCTATTCACAGGCACAACAGGATTCGGGACCTGGGCATGCCCAGAGGAGGAACATCTCATGGATCTCGTCCTCGGCAGAGCCTGATTCCGAAAAGGCACACGTCCGGCTCCTTGTCCCACACGGAAGGTGGCAGCCCTGAAAGCTGTTGCTGGTCTTCACCGTCCCCCTGCAGCTTATGCACAGGTACAACAGGATCTGGGACCCGGGCTTGCTGAGAGGAGGAACATCTCATGGCTCTCGTCCTCGGCAGAGTCTGATTCCTGAAAGGCACATGTCCGGCTCCTTGTCCCACACGGAAGGTGGCAGCCGTGAAAGCTGTTGCTGGTCTTCACCATCCCCCTGCAGCCTATTCACAGGCACAACAGGATTCAGGACCCGGGCATGCCCAGAGGAGGAACATCTCATGGCTCTCGTCCTCGGCAGAGCCTGATTCCGAAAAGGCACACGTCCGGCTCCTTGTCCCACACGGAAGGTGGCAGCCCTGAAAGCTGTTGCTGGTCTTCACCGTCCCCCTGCAGCCTATTCACAGGCACAACAGGATCTGGGACCCGGGCATGCCCAGAGGAGGAACATCTCATGGCTCTCATCCTCGGCAGAGCCTGATTCCGAAAAGGCACACGTCCGGCTCCTTGTCCCACACGGAAGATGGCAGCCCTGAAAGCTGTTGCTGGTCTTCACCGTCCCCCTGCAGCCTATTCACAGGCACAACAGGATCTGGGACCCGGGCATGCCCGGAGGAGTAACATCTCATGGCTCTCGTCCTCGGCAGAGTCTGATTCCTGAAAGGCACATGTCCGGCTCCTTGTCCCACACGGAAGGTGGCAGCCCTGAAAGCTGTTGCTGGTCTTCACCGTCCCCCTGCAGCCTATTCAGAGGCACAACAGGATTCAGGATCCGGGCATGCCCAGAGGAGGAACATGTCATGGTTCTCGTCCTCGGCAGAGCCTGATTCCGAAAAGGCACACGTCCGGCTCCTTGTCCCACACGGAAGGTGGCAGCCCTGAAAGCTGTTGCTGGTCTTCACCGTCCCCCTGCAGCCTATTCACAGGCACAACAGGATTCAGGACCCGGGCATGCCCAGAGGAGGAACATCTCATGGATCTCGTCCTCGGCAGAGCCTGATTCCGAAAAGGCACACGTCCGGCTCCTTGTCCCACACGGAAGGTGGCAGCCCTGAAAGCTGTTGCTGGTCTTCACCGTCCCCCTGCAGCCTATTCACAGGCACAACAGGATCTGGGACCCGGGCTTGCCCAGAGGAGGAACATCTCATGGCTCTCGTCCTCGGCAGAGCCTGATTCCGAAAAGGCACACGTCCGGCTCCTTGTCCCACACGGAAGGTGGCAGCCCTGAAAGCTGTTGCTGGTCTTCACCGTCCCCCTGCAGCCTATTCACAGGTACAACAGGATATGGGACCCGGGCTTGCTGAGAGGAGGAACATCTCATGGCTCTCGTCCTCGGCAGAGCCTGATTCCGAAAAGGCACACGTCCGGCTCCTTGTCCCACACGGAAGGTGGCAGCCCTGAAAGCTGTTGCTGGTCTTCACCGTCCCCCTGCAGCCTATTCACAGATACAACAGGATCTGGGACCCGGGCTTGCCCAGAGGAGGAACATCTCATGGCTCTCGTCCTCGGTAGAGCCTGATTCCGAAAAGGCACACGTCCGGCTCCTTGTCCCACACGGAAGGTGGCAGCCCTGAAAGATGTTGCTGGTTTTCACCGTCCCCCTGCAGCCTATTCACAGGCACAACAGGATCTGGGACACGGGCATGCCCAGAGGAGGAACATCTCATGGCTCTCATCCTCGGCAGAGCCTGATTCCGAAAAGGCACACGTCCGGCTCCTTGTCCCACACGGAAGGTTTCAGCCCTGAAAGCTGTTGCTGGTCTTCACCGTCCCCCTGCAGCCTATTCACAGGTACAACAGGATCTGGGACCCGGGCTTGCCCCAAGGAGGAACATCTCATGGCTCTCGTCCTCGGCAGAGCCTGATTCCGAAAAGGCACACGTCCGGCTCCTTGTCCCACACGGAAGGTGGCAGCCCTGAAAGCTGTTGCTGGTCTTCACCGTCCCCCTGCAGCCTATTCACAGGCACAACAGGATCTGGGACCCGGGCTTGCCCAGAGGAGGAACATCTCATGGCTCTCGTCCTCGGCAGAGCCTGATTCCGAAAAGGCACACGTCCGGCTCCTTGTCCCACACGGAAGGTGGCAGCCCTGAAAGCTGTTGCTGGTCTTCACCGTCCCCCTGCAGCCTATTCACAGGTACAACAGGATCTGGGACCCGGGCTTGCTGAGAGGAGGAACATCTCATGGCTCTCGTCCTCGGCAGAGCCTGATTCCGAAAAGGCACACGTCCGGCTCCTTGTCCCACACGGAAGGTGGCAGCCCTGAAAGCTGTTGCTGGTCTTCACCATCCCCCTGCAGCCTATTCACAGATACAACAGGATCTGCGACCCGGGCTTGCCCAGAGGAGGAACATCTCATGGCTCTCGTCCTCGGCAGAGCCTGATTCCGAAAAGGCACACGTCCGGCTCCTTGTCCCACACGGAAGGTGGCAGCCCTGAAAGCTGTTGCTGGTCTTCACCGTCCCCCTGCAGCCTATTCACAGGCACAACAGGATTCAGGACCCGGGCATGCCCCGAGGAGGAACATCTCATGGCTCTCGTCCCCAGCAGAGCCTGATTCCGAAAAGGCACACGTCCAGCTCCTTGTCCCACACGGAAGATGGCAGCCCTGAAAGATGTTGCTGGTCTTCACCGTCCCCCTGCAGCCTATTCACAGGCACAACAGGATCTGGGACCCGGGCTTGCCCAGAGGAGGAACATCTCATGGCTCTCGTCCTCGGCAGTGCCTGATTCCGAAAACGCACACGTCCGGCTCCTTGTCCCACACGGAAGGTGGCAGCCCTGAAAGCTGTTGCTGGTCTTCACCGTCCCCCTGCAGCCTATTCACAGGTACAACAGGATATGGGACCCGGGCTTGCTGAGAGGAGGAACATCTCATGGCTCTCGTCCTCGGCAGAGCCTGATTCCGAAAAGGCACACGTCCGGCTCCTTGTCCCACACGGAAGGTGGCAGCCCTGAAAGCTCTTGCTGGTCTTCACCGTCCCCCTGCAGCCTATTCACAGGCACAACAGGATCTGGGACCCGGGCTTGCCCAGAGGAGGAACATCTCATGGCTCTCGTCCTCGGTAGAGCCTGATTCCGAAAAGGCACACGTCCGGCTCCTTGTCCCACACGGAAGGTGGCAGCCCTGAAGGATGTTGCTGGTTTTCACCGTCCCCCTGCAGCCTATTCACAGGCACAACAGGATCTGGGACACGGGCATGCCCAGAGGAGGAACTTCTCATGGATCTCGTCCTCGGCAGAGCCTGATTCCGAAAAGGCACACGTCCGGCTCCTTGTCCCACACGGAAGGTGGCAGCCCTGAAAGCTGTTGCTGGTCTTCACCGTCCCCCTGCAGCCTATTCACAGGCACAACAGGATTCGGGACCTGGGCATGCCCAGAGGAGGAACATCTCATGGATCTCTTCCTGGGCACAGCCTGATTCCGAAAAGGCAACGTCCGGCTCCTTGTCCCACACGGAAGGTGGCAGCCCTGAAAGCTTTTGCTGGTCTTCACCGTCCCCCTGCAGCCTATGCACAGGTACAACAGGATCTGGGACCCGGGCTTGCTGAGAGGAGGAACATCTCATGGCTCTCGTCCTCGGCAGAGTCTGATTCCTGAAAGGCACTTCTCCGGCTCCTTGTCCCACACGGAAGGTGGCAGCCCTGAAAGCTGTTGCTGGTCTTCACCATCCCCCTGCAGCCTATTCACAGGCACAACAGGATTCAGGACCCGGGCATGCCCAGAGGAGGAACATCTCATGGCTCTCGTCCTCGGCAGAGCCTGATTCCGAAAAGGCACACGTCCGGCTCCTTGTCCCACACGGAAGGTGGCAGCCCTGAAAGCTGTTGCTGGTCTTCACCGTCCCCCTGCAGCCTATTCACAGGCACAACAGGATCTGGGACCCGGGCATGCCCAGAGGAGGAACATCTCATGGATCTCTTCCTCGGCAGAGCCTGATTCCGAAAAGGCACTTGTCCGGCTCCTTGTCCCACACGGAAGGTGGCAGCCCTGAAAGCTGTTGCTGGTCTTCACCGTCCCCCTGCAGCCTATTCACAGGTACAACAGGATCTGGGACCCGGGCTTGCTGAGAGGAGGAACATCTCTTGGCTCTCTTCCTCGGCAGAGCCTGTTTCCGAAAAGGCACACGTCCGGCTCCTTGTCCCACACGGAAGGTGGCAGCCCTGAAAGCTGTTGCTGGTCTTCACCGTCCCCCTGCAGCCTATGCACAGGCACAACAGGATCTGGGAAACGGGCATGCCCAGCGGAGGAACATCTCATGGCTCTCTTCCTCGGCTGAGCCTCTTTCCGAAAAGGCACACGTCCGGCTCCTTGTCCCACACGGAAGGTGGCAGCCCTGAAAGCTGTTGCTGGTCTTCACCGTCCCCCTGCAGCCTATTCACAGGCACAACAGGATTCAGGACCCGGGCATGCCCCGAGGAGGAACATCTCATGGCTCTCGTCCCCAGCAGAGCCTGATTCCGAAAAGGCACACGTCCAGATCCTTGTCCCACACGGAAGATGGCAGCCCTGAAAGCTGTTGCTGGTCTTCACCGTCCCCCTGCATCCTATTCACAGGCACAACAGGATCTGGGACCCGGGCTTGCCCAGAGGAGGAACATCTCATGGCTCTCGTCCTCGGCAGTGCCTGATTCCGAAAAGGCACACGTCCGGCTCCTTGTCCCACACGGAAGGTGGCAGCCCTGAAAGCTGTTGCTGGTCTTCACCGTCCCCCTGCAGCCTATTCACAGGCACAACAGGATTCAGGACCCGGGCATGCCCCGAGGAGGAACATCTCATGGCTCTCGTCCCCAGCAGAGCCTGATTCCGAAAAGGCACACGTCCAGCTCCTTGTCCCACACGGAAGATGGCAGCCCTGAAAGCTGTTGCTGGTCTTCACCGTCCCCCTGCAGCCTATTCACAGGCACAACAGGATCTGGGACCCGGGCTTGCCCAGAGGAGGAACATCTCATGGCTCTCGTCCTCGGCAGTGCCTGATTCCGAAAAGGCACACGTCCGGCTCCTTGTCCCACACGGAAGGTGGCAGCCCTGAAAGCTGTTGCTGGTCTTCACCGTCCCCCTGCAGCCTATTCACAGGTACAACAGGATATGGGACCCGGGCTTGCTGAGAGGAGGAACATCTCATGGCTCTCGTCCTCGGCAGAGCCTGATTCCGAAAAGGCACACGTCCGGCTCCTTGTCCCACACGGAAGGTGGCAGCCCTGAAAGCTGTTGCTGGTCTTCACCGTCCCCCTGCAGCCTATTCACAGATACAACAGGATCTGGGACCCGGGCTTGCCCAGAGGAGGAACATCTCATGGCTCTCGTCCTCGGTAGAGCCTGATTCCGAAAAGGCACACGTCCGGCTCCTTGTCCCACACGGAAGGTGGCAGCCCTGAAAGATGTTGCTGGTTTTCACCGTCCCCCTGCAGCCTATTCACAGGCACAACAGGATCTGGGACACGGGCATGCCCAGAGGAGGAACTTCTCATGGATCTCGTCCTCGGCAGAGCCTGATTCCGAAAAGGCACACGTCCGGCTCCTTGTCCCACACGGAAGGTGGCAGCCCTGAAAGCTGTTGCTGGTCTTCACCGTCCCCCTGCAGCCTATTCACAGGCACAACAGGATTCGGGACCTGGGCATGCCCAGAGGAGGAACATCTCATGGATCTCTTCCTCGGCAGAGCCTGATTCCGAAAAGGCACACGTCCGGCTCCTTGTCCCACACGGAAGGTGGCAGCCCTGAAAGCTGTTGCTGGTCTTCACCGTCCCCCTGCAGCTTATGCACAGGTACAACAGGATCTGGGACCCGGGCTTGCTGAGAGGAGGAACATCTCATGGCTCTCGTCCTCGGCAGAGTCTGATTCCTGAAAGGCACATGTCCGGCTCCTTGTCCCACACGGAAGGTGGCAGCCGTGAAAGCTGTTGCTGGTCTTCACCATCCCCCTGCAGCCTATTCACAGGCACAACAGGATTCAGGACCCGGGCATGCCCAGAGGAGGAACATCTCATGGCTCTCGTCCTCGGCAGAGCCTGATTCCGAAAAGGCACACGTCCGGCTCCTTGTCCCACACGGAAGGTGGCAGCCCTGAAAGCTGTTGCTGGTCTTCACCGTCCCCCTGCAGCCTATTCACAGGCACAACAGGATCTGGGACCCGGGCATGCCCAGAGGAGGAACATCTCATGGCTCTCATCCTCGGCAGAGCCTGATTCCGAAAAGGCACACGTCCGGCTCCTTGTCCCACACGGAAGATGGCAGCCCTGAAAGCTGTTGCTGGTCTTCACCGTCCCCCTGCAGCCTATTCACAGGCACAACAGGATCTGGGACCCGGGCATGCCCGGAGGAGTAACATCTCATGGCTCTCGTCCTCGGCAGAGTCTGATTCCTGAAAGGCACATGTCCGGCTCCTTGTCCCACACGGAAGGTGGCAGCCCTGAAAGCTGTTGCTGGTCTTCACCGTCCCCCTGCAGCCTATTCAGAGGCACAACAGGATTCAGGATCCGGGCATGCCCAGAGGAGGAACATGTCATGGTTCTCGTCCTCGGCAGAGCCTGATTCCGAAAAGGCACACGTCCGGCTCCTTGTCCCACACGGAAGGTGGCAGCCCTGAAAGCTGTTGCTGGTCTTCACCGTCCCCCTGCAGCCTATTCACAGGCACAACAGGATTCAGGACCCGGGCATGCCCAGAGGAGGAACATCTCATGGATCTCGTCCTCGGCAGAGCCTGATTCCGAAAAGGCACACGTCCGGCTCCTTGTCCCACACGGAAGGTGGCAGCCCTGAAAGCTGTTGCTGGTCTTCACCGTCCCCCTGCAGCCTATTCACAGGCACAACAGGATCTGGGACCCGGGCTTGCCCAGAGGAGGAACATCTCATGGATCTCGTCCTCGGCAGAGCCTGATTCCGAAAAGGCACACGTCCGGCTCCTTGTCCCACACGGAAGGTGGCAGCCCTGAAAGCTGTTGCTGGTCTTCACCGTCCCCCTGCAGCCTATTCACAGGTACAACAGGATATGGGACCCGGGCTTGCTGAGAGGAGGAACATCTCATGGCTCTCGTCCTCGGCAGAGCCTGATTCCGAAAAGGCACACGTCCGGCTCCTTGTCCCACACGGAAGGTGGCAGCCCTGAAAGCTGTTGCTGGTCTTCACCGTCCCCCTGCAGCCTATTCACAGATACAACAGGATCTGGGACCCGGGCTTGCCCAGAGGAGGAACATCTCATGGCTCTCGTCCTCGGTAGAGCCTGATTCCGAAAAGGCACACGTCCGGCTCCTTGTCCCACACGGAAGGTGGCAGCCCTGAAAGATGTTGCTGGTTTTCACCGTCCCCCTGCAGCCTATTCACAGGCACAACAGGATCTGGGACACGGGCATGCCCAGAGGAGGAACTTCTCATGGATCTCGTCCTCGGCAGAGCCTGATTCCGAAAAGGCACACGTCCGGCTCCTTGTCCCACACGGAAGGTGGCAGCCCTGAAAGCTGTTGCTGGTCTTCACCGTCCCCCTGCAGCCTATTCACAGGCACAACAGGATTCGGGACCTGGGCATGCCCAGAGGAGGAGCATCTCATGGCTCTCGTCCTCGGCAGAGCCTGATTCCGAAAAGGCACACGTCCGGCTCCTTGTCCCACACGGAAGGTGGCAGCCCTGAAAGCTGTTGCTGGTCTTCACCGTCCCCCTGCAGCCTATTCACAGGCACAACAGGATCTGGGACCCGGGCTTGCCCAGAGGAGGAACATCTCATGGCTCTCATCCTCGGCAGAGCCTGATTCCGAAAAGGCACACGTCCGGCTCCTTGTCCAACACGGAAGGTTTCAGCCCTGAAAGCTGTTGCTGGTCTTCACCGTCCCCCTGCAGCCTATTCACAGGTACAACAGGATCTGGGACCCGGGCTTGCCCCAAGGAGGAACATCTCATGGCTCTCGTCCTCGGCAGAGCCTGATTCCGAAAAGGCACACGTCCGGCTCCTTGTCCCACACGGAAGGTGGCAGCCCTGAAAGCTGTTGCTGGTCTTCACCGTCCCCCTGCAGCCTATTCACAGGCACAACAGGATCTGGGACCCGGGCTTGCCCAGAGGAGGAACATCTCATGGCTCTCGTCCTCGGCAGAGCCTGATTCCGAAAAGGCACACGTCCGGCTCCTTGTCCCACACGGAAGGTGGCAGCCCTGAAAGCTGTTGCTGGTCTTCACCGTCCCCCTGCAGCCTATTCACAGGTACAACAGGATCTGGGACCCGGGCTTGCTGAGAGGAGGAACATCTCATGGCTCTCGTCCTCGGCAGAGCCTGATTCCGAAAAGGCACACGTCCGGCTCCTTGTCCCACACGGAAGGTGGCAGCCCTGAAAGCTGTTGCTGGTCTTCACCATCCCCCTGCAGCCTATTCACAGATACAACAGGATCTGCGACCCGGGCTTGCCCAGAGGAGGAACATCTCATGGCTCTCGTCCTCGGCAGAGCCTGATTCCGAAAAGGCACACGTCCGGCTCCTTGTCCCACACGGAAGGTGGCAGCCCTGAAAGCTGTTGCTGGTCTTCACCGTCCCCCTGCAGCCTATTCACAGGCACAACAGGATTCAGGACCCGGGCATGCCCCGAGGAGGAACATCTCATGGCTCTCGTCCCCAGCAGAGCCTGATTCCGAAAAGGCACACGTCCAGCTCCTTGTCCCACACGGAAGATGGCAGCCCTGAAAGATGTTGCTGGTCTTCACCGTCCCCCTGCAGCCTATTCACAGGCACAACAGGATCTGGGACCCGGGCTTGCCCAGAGGAGGAACATCTCATGGCTCTCGTCCTCGGCAGTGCCTGATTCCGAAAAGGCACACGTCCGGCTCCTTGTCCCACACGGAAGGTGGCAGCCCTGAAAGCTGTTGCTGGTCTTCACCGTCCCCCTGCAGCCTATTCACAGGTACAACAGGATATGGGACCCGGGCTTGCTGAGAGGAGGAACATCTCATGGCTCTCGTCCTCGGCAGAGCCTGATTCCGAAAAGGCACACGTCCGGCTCCTTGTCCCACACGGAAGGTGGCAGCCCTGAAAGCTCTTGCTGGTCTTCACCGTCCCCCTGCAGCCTATTCACAGGCACAACAGGATCTGGGACCCGGGCTTGCCCAGAGGAGGAACATCTCATGGCTCTCGTCCTCGGTAGAGCCTGATTCCGAAAAGGCACACGTCCGGCTCCTTGTCCCACACGGAAGGTGGCAGCCCTGAAGGATGTTGCTGGTTTTCACCGTCCCCCTGCAGCCTATTCACAGGCACAACAGGATCTGGGACACGGGCATGCCCAGAGGAGGAACTTCTCATGGATCTCGTCCTCGGCAGAGCCTGATTCCGAAAAGGCACACGTCCGGCTCCTTGTCCCACACGGAAGGTGGCAGCCCTGAAAGCTGTTGCTGGTCTTCACCGTCCCCCTGCAGCCTATTCACAGGCACAACAGGATTCGGGACCTGGGCATGCCCAGAGGAGGAACATCTCATGGATCTCTTCCTGGGCACAGCCTGATTCCGAAAAGGCAACGTCCGGCTCCTTGTCCCACACGGAAGGTGGCAGCCCTGAAAGCTTTTGCTGGTCTTCACCGTCCCCCTGCAGCCTATGCACAGGTACAACAGGATCTGGGACCCGGGCTTGCTGAGAGGAGGAACATCTCATGGCTCTCGTCCTCGGCAGAGTCTGATTCCTGAAAGGCACTTCTCCGGCTCCTTGTCCCACACGGAAGGTGGCAGCCCTGAAAGCTGTTGCTGGTCTTCACCATCCCCCTGCAGCCTATTCACAGGCACAACAGGATTCAGGACCCGGGCATGCCCAGAGGAGGAACATCTCATGGCTCTCGTCCTCGGCAGAGCCTGATTCCGAAAAGGCACACGTCCGGCTCCTTGTCCCACACGGAAGTTGGCAGCCCTGAAAGCTGTTGCTGGTCTTCACCGTCCCCCTGCAGCCTATTCACAGGCACAACAGGATCTGGGACCCGGGCATGCCCAGAGGAGGAACATCTCATGGATCTCTTCCTCGGCAGAGCCTGATTCCGAAAAGGCACTTGTCCGGCTCCTTGTCCCACACGGAAGGTGGCAGCCCTGAAAGCTGTTGCTGGTCTTCACCGTCCCCCTGCAGCCTATTCACAGGTACAACAGGATCTGGGACCCGGGCTTGCTGAGAGGAGGAACATCTCTTGGCTCTCTTCCTCGGCAGAGCCTCTTTCCGAAAAGGCACACGTCCGGCTCCTTGTCCCACACGGAAGGTGGCAGCCCTGAAAGCTGTTGCTGGTCTTCACCGTCCCCCTGCAGCCTATGCACAGGCACAACAGGATCTGGGAAACGGGCATGCCCAGCGGAGGAACATCTCATGGCTCTCTTCCTCGGCTGAGCCTCTTTCCGAAAAGGCACACGTCCGGCTCCTTGTCCCACACGGAAGGTGGCAGCCCTGAAAGCTGTTGCTGGTCTTCACCGTCCCCCTGCAGCCTATTCACAGGCACAACAGGATTCAGGACCCGGGCATGCCCCGAGGAGGAACATCTCATGGCTCTCGTCCCCAGCAGAGCCTGATTCCGAAAAGGCACACGTCCAGATCCTTGTCCCACACGGAAGATGGCAGCCCTGAAAGCTGTTGCTGGTCTTCACCGTCCCCCTGCAGCCTATTCACAGGCACAACAGGATCTGGGACCCGGGCTTGCCCAGAGGAGGAACATCTCATGGCTCTCGTCCTCGGCAGTGCCTGATTCCGAAAAGGCACACGTCCGGCTCCTTGTCCCACACGGAAGGTGGCAGCCCTGAAAGCTGTTGCTGGTCTTCACCGTCCCCCTGCAGCCTATTCACAGGCACAACAGGATCTGGGACCCGGGCTTGCCCAGAGGAGGAACATCTCATGGCTCTCGTCCTCGGCAGAGCCTGGTTCCGAAAAGACACACGTCCGGCTCCTTGTCCCACACGGAAGGTGGCAGCCCTGAAAGCTGTTGCTGGTCTTCACCGTCCCCCTGCAGCCTATTCACAGGTACAACAGGATCTGGGACCCGGGCTTGCTGAGAGGAGGAACATCTCATGGCTCTCGTCCTCGGCAGAGCCTGATTCCGAAAAGGCACACGTCCGGCTCCTTGTCCCACACGGAAGGTGGCAGCCCTGAAAGCTGTTGCTGGTCTTCACCGTCCCCCTGCAGCCTATTCACAGGCACAACAGGATTCAGGACCCGGGCATGCCCCGAGGAGGAACATCTCATGGCTCTCGTCCTCGGCAGAGCCTGATTCCGAAAAGGCACACGTCCGGCTCCTTGTCCCACACGGAAGGTGGCAGCCCTGAAAGCTGTTGCTGGTCTTCACCGTCCCCCTGCAGCCTATTCACAGGCACAACAGGATCTGGGACCCGGGCTTGCCCAGAGGAGGAACATCTCATGGCTCTCGTCCTCGGCAGAGCCTGATTCCGAAAAGGCACACGTCCGGCTCCTTGTCCCACACGGAAGGTGGCAGCCCTGAAAGCTGTTGCTGGTCTTCACCGTCCCCCTGCAGCCTATTCACAGATACAACAGGATCTGGGACCCGGGCTTGCCCAGAGGAGGAACATCTCATGGCTCTCGTCCTCGGTAGAGCCTGATTCCGAAAAGGCACACGTCCGGCTCCTTATCCCACACGGAAGGTGGCAGCCCTGAAAGATGTTGCTGGTCTTCACCGTCCCCCTGCAGCCTATTCACAGGCACAACAGGATCTGGGACACGGGCATGCCCAGAGGAGGAACTTCTCATGGATCTCGTCCTCGGCAGAGCCTGATTCCGAAAAGGCACACGTCCGGCTCCTTGTCCCACACGGAAGGTGGCAGCCCTGAAAGCTGTTGCTGGTCTTCACCGTCCCCCTGCAGCCTATTCACAGGTACAACAGGATCTGGGACCTGGGCTTGCTGAGAGGAGGAACATCTCATGGCTCTTTTCCTCGGCAGAGCCTGGTTCCGAAAAGACACACGTCCGGCTCCTTGTCCCACACGGAAGGTGGCAGCCCTGAAAGCTGTTGCTGGTCTTCACCGTCCCCCTGCAGCCTATTCACAGGTACAACAGGATCTGGGACCCGGGCTTGCTGAGAGGAGGAACATCTCATGGCTCTCGTCCTCGGCAGAGCGTGATTCCGAAAAGGCACACGTCCGGCTCCTTGTCCCACACGGAAGGTGGCAGCCCTGAAAGCTGTTGCTGGTCTTCACCGTCCCCCTGCAGCCTATTCACAGGCACAACAGGATTCAGGACCCGGGCATGCCCAGAGGAGGAACATCTCATGGATCTCGTCCTCGGCAGAGCCTGATTCCGAAAAGGCACACGTCCGGCTCCTTGTCCCACACGGAAGGTGGCAGCCCTGAAAGCTGTTGCTGGTCTTCACCGTCCCCCTGCAGCCTATTCACAGGCACAACAGGATCTGGGACCCGGGCTTGCCCAGAGGAGGAACATCTCATGGCTCTCGTCCTCGGCAGAGCCTGATTCCGAAAAGGCACACGTCCGGCTCCTTGTCCCACACGGAAGGTGGCAGCCCTGAAAGCTGTTGCTGGTCTTCACCGTCCCCCTGCAGCCTATTCACAGGTACAACAGGATCTGGGACCCGGGCTTGCTGAGAGGAGGAACATCTCATGGCTCTCGTCCTCGGCAGAGCCTGATTCCGAAAAGGCACACGTCCGGCTCCTTTTCCCACACGGAAGGTGGCAGCCCTGAAAGCTGTTGCTGGTCTTCACCGTCCCCCTGCAGCCTATTCACAGGCACAACAGGATCTGGGACCCGGGCTTGCCCACAGGAGGAACATCTCATGGCTCTCGTCCTCGGCAGAGCCTGATTCCGAAAAGGCACACGTCCGGCTCCTTGTCCCACACGGAAGGTGGCAGCCCTGAAAGCTGTTGCTGGTGTTCACCGTCCCCCTGCAGCCTATTCACAGGTACAACAGGATCTGGGACCCGGGCTTGCTGAGAGGAGGAACATCTCATGGCTCTCGTCCTCGGCAGAGCCTGATTCCGAAAAGGCACACATCCGGCTCCTTGTCCCACACGGAAGGTGGCAGCCCTGAAAGCTGTTGCTGGTCTTCACCGTCCCCCTGCAGCCTATTCACAGATACAACAGGATCTGGGACCCGGGCTTGCCCAGAGGAGGAACATCTCATGGATCTCGTCCTCGGTAGAGCCTGATTCCGAAAAGGCACACGTCCGGCTCCTTGTCCCACACGGAAGGTGGCAGCCCTGAAAGCTGTTGCTGGTCTTCACCGTCCCCCTGCAGACTATTCACAGGCACAACAGGATCTGGGACCCGGGCATGCCCGGAGGAGGAACATCTCATGGCTCTCGTCCTCGGCAGAGTCTGATTCCTGAAAGGCACACGTCCGGCTCCTTGTCCCACACGGAAGGTGGCAGCCCTGAAAGCTGTTGCTGGTCTTCACCATCCCCCTGCAGCCTATTCACAGGCACAACAGGATTCAGGACCCGGGCATGCCCAGAGGAGGAGCATCTCATGGCTCTCGTCCTCGGCAGAGCCTGATTCCGAAAAGGCACACGTCCGGCTCCTTGTCCCACACGGAAGGTGGCAGCCCTGAAAGCTGTTGCTGGTCTTCACCGTCCCCCTGCAGCCTATTCACAGGCACAACAGGATCTGGGACCCGGGCTTGCCCAGAGGAGGAACATCTCATGGATCTCGTCCTCGGCAGAGCCTGATTCCGAAAAGGCACACGTCCGGCTCCTTGTCCCACACGGAAGGTGGCAGCCCTGAAAGCTGTTGCTGGTCTTCACCGTCCCCCTGCAGCCTATTCACAGGCACAACAGGATCTGGGACACGGGCATGCCCAGAGGAGGAACTTCTCATGGATCTCGTCCTCGGCAGAGCCTGATTCCGAAAAGGCACACGTCCGGCTCCTTGTCCCACACGGAAGATGGCAGCCCTGAAAGCTGTTGCTGGTCTTCACGGTCCCCCTGCAGCCTATTCACAGGCACAACAGGATCTGGGACCCGGGCATGCCCGGAGGAGTAACATCTCATGGCTCTCGTCCTCGGCAGAGTCTGATTCCTGAAAGGCACATGTCCGGCTCCTTGTCCCACACGGAAGGTGGCAGCCCTGAAAGCTGTTGCTGGTCTTCACCGTCCCCCTGCAGCCTATTCAGAGGCACAACAGGATTCAGGACCCGGGCATGCCCAGAGGAGGAACATGTCATGGTTCTCGTCCTCGGCAGAGCCTGATTCCGAAAAGGCACACGTCCGGCTCCTTGTCCCACACGGAAGGTGGCAGCCCTGAAAGCTGTTGCTGGTCTTCACCGTCCCCCTGCAGCCTATTCACAGGCACAACAGGATTCAGGACCCGGGCATGCCCGGAGGAGGAACATCTCATGGCTCTCGTCCTCGGCAGAGTCTGATTCCTGAAAGGCACACGTCCGGCTCCTTGTCCCACACGGAAGGTGGCAGCCCTGAAAGCTGTTGCTGGTCTTCACCATCCCTCTGCAGCCTATTCACAGGCACAACAGGATTCAGGACCCGGGCATGCCCAGAGGAGGAGCATCTCATGGCTCTCGTCCTCGGCAGAGCCTGATTCCGAAAAGGCACACGTCCGGCTCCTTGTCCCACACGGAAGGTGGCAGCCCTGAAAGCTGTTGCTGGTCTTCACCGTCCCCCTGCAGCCTATTCACAGGCACAACAGGATCTGGGACCCCGGCTTGCCCAGAGGAGGAACATCTCATGGCTCTCATCCTCGGCAGAGCCTGATTCCGAAAAGGCACACGTCCGGCTCCTTGTCCCACACGGAAGGTGGCAGCCCTGAAAGCTGTTGCTGGT
This sequence comes from Astur gentilis, assembly GCF_929443795.1. NCBI lineage: Eukaryota > Metazoa > Chordata > Aves > Accipitriformes > Accipitridae > Astur > Astur gentilis. Next base: position 208,775 of record NW_026060877.1, on the reverse strand, counting down.
CTTCACCGTCCCCCTGCAGCCTATTCACAGGTACAACAGGATCTGGGACCCGGGCTTGCCCCAAGGAGGAACATCTCATGGCTCTCGTCCTTGGCAGAGCCTGATTCCGAAAAGGCACACGTCCGGCTCCTTGTCCCACACGGAAGGTGGCAGCCCTGAAAGCTGTTGCTGGTCTTCACCGTCCCCCTGCAGCCTATTCACAGGCACAACAGGATCTGGGACCCGGGCTTGCCCAGAGGAGGAACATCTCATGGCTCTCGTCCTCGGCAGAGCCTGATTCCGAAAAGGCACACGTCCGGCTCCTTGTCCCACACGGAAGGTGGCAGCCCTGAAAGCTGTTGCTGGTCTTCACCGTCCCCCTGCAGCCTATTCACAGGTACAACAGGATCTGGGACCCGGGCTTGCTGAGAGGAGGAACATCTCATGGCTCTCGTCCTCGGCAGAGCCTGATTCCGAAAAGGCACACGTCCGGCTCCTTGTCCCACACGGAAGGTGGCAGCCCTGAAAGCTGTTGCTGGTCTTCACCATCCCCCTGCAGCCTATTCACAGATACAACAGGATCTGGGACCCGGGCTTGCCCAGAGGAGGAACATGTCATGGCTCTCGTCCTCGGCAGAGCCTGATTCCGAAAAGGCACACGTCCGGCTCCTTGTCCCACACGGAAGGTGGCAGCCCTGAAAGCTGTTGCTGGTCTTCACCATCCCCCTGCAGCCTATTCACAGGCACAACAGGATTCAGGACCCGGGCATGCCCCGAGGAGGAACATCTCATGGCTCTCGTCCCCAGCAGAGCCTGATTCCGAAAAGGCACACGTCCAGCTCCTTGTCCCACACGGAAGATGGCAGCCCTGAAAGATGTTGCTGGTCTTCACCGTCCCCCTGCAGCCTATTCACAGGCACAACAGGATCTGGGACCCGGGCTTGCCCAGAGGAGGAACATCTCATGGCTCTCGTCCTCGGCAGTGCCTGATTCCGAAAAGGCACACGTCCGGCTCCTTGTCCCACACGGAAGGTGGCAGCCCTGAAAGCTGTTGCTGGTCTTCACCGTCCCCCTGCAGCCTATTCACAGGTACAACAGGATATGGGACCCGGGCTTGCTGAGAGGAGGAACATCTCATGGCTCTCGTCCTCGGCAGAGCCTGATTCCGAAAAGGCACACGTCCGGCTCCTTGTCCCACACGGAAGGTGGCAGCCCTGAAAGCTCTTGCTGGTCTTCACCGTCCCCCTGCAGCCTATTCACAGGCACAACAGGATCTGGGACCCGGGCTTGCCCAGAGGAGGAACATCTCATGGCTCTCGTCCTCGGTAGAGCCTGATTCCGAAAAGGCACACGTCCGGCTCCTTGTCCCACACGGAAGGTGGCAGCCCTGAAGGATGTTGCTGGTTTTCACCGTCCCCCTGCAGCCTATTCACAGGCACAACAGGATCTGGGACACGGGCATGCCCAGAGGAGGAACATCTCATGGATCTCGTCCTCGGCAGAGCCTGATTCCGAAAAGGCACACGTCCGGCTCCTTGTCCCACACGGAAGGTGGCAGCCCTGAAAGCTGTTGCTGGTCTTCACCGTCCCCCTGCAGCCTATTCACAGGCACAACAGGATTCGGGACCTGGGCATGCCCAGAGGAGGAACATCTCATGGATCTCTTCCTCGGCAGAGCCTGATTCCGAAAAGGCACACGTCCGGCTCCTTGTCCCACACGGAAGGTGGCAGCCCTGAAAGCTGTTGCTGGTCTTCACCGTCCCCCTGCAGCCTATTCAGAGGCACAACAGGATTCAGGACCCGGGCATGCCCAGAGGAGGAACATCTCATGGCTCTCGTCCTCGGCAGAGCCTGATTCCGAAAAGGCACACGTCCGGCTCCCTGTCCCACACGGAAGGTGGCAGCCCTGAAAGCTGTTGCTGGTCTTCACCGTCCCCCTGCAGCCTATTCACAGGCACAACAGGATCTGGGACCCGGGCATGCCCAGAGGAGGAACATCTCATGGCTCTCATCCTCGGCAGAGCCTGATTCCGAAAAGGCACACGTCCGGCTCCTTGTCCCACACGGAAGATGGCAGCCCTGAAAGCTGTTGCTGGTCTTCACCGTCCCCCTGCAGCCTATTCACAGGCACAACAGGATCTGGGACCCGGGCATGCCCGGAGGAGTAACATCTCATGGCTCTCGTCCTCGGCAGAGTCTGATTCCTGAAAGGCACATGTCCGGCTCCTTGTCCCACACGGAAGGTGGCAGCCCTGAAAGCTGTTGCTGGTCTTCACCGTCCCCCTGCAGCCTATTCAGAGGCACAACAGGATTCAGGACCCGGGCATGCCCAGAGGAGGAACATGTCATGGTTCTCGTCCTCGGCAGAGCCTGATTCCGAAAAGGCACACGTCCGGCTCCTTGTCCCACACGGAAGGTGGCAGCCCTGAAAGCTGTTGCTGGTCTTCACCGTCCCCCTGCAGCCTATTCACAGGCACAACAGGATTCAGGACCCGGGCATGCCCAGAGGAGGAACATCTCATGGATCTCGTCCTCGGCAGAGCCTGATTCCGAAAAGGCACACGTCCGGCTCCTTGTCCCACACGGAAGGTGGCAGCCCTGAAAGCTGTTGCTGGTCTTCACCGTCCCCCTGCAGCCTATTCACAGGCACAACAGGATCTGGGACCCGGGCTTGCCCAGAGGAGGAACATCTCATGGATCTCGTCCTCGGCAGAGCCTGATTCCGAAAAGGCACACGTCCGGCTCCTTGTCCCACACGGAAGGTGGCAGCCCTGAAAGCTGTTGCTGGTCTTCACCGTCCCCCTGCAGCCTATTCACAGGTACAACAGGATATGGGACCCGGGCTTGCCCAGAGGAGGAACATCTCATGGCTCTCGTCCTCGGCAGAGCCTGATTCCGAAAAGGCACACGTCCGGCTCCTTGTCCCACACGGAAGGTGGCAGCCCTGAAAGCTGTTGCTGGTCTTCACCGTCCCCCTGCAGCCTATTCACAGATACAACAGGATCTGGGACCCGGGCTTGCCCAGAGGAGGAACATCTCATGGCTCTCGTCCTCGGTAGAGCCTGATTCCGAAAAGGCACACGTCCGGCTCCTTGTCCCACACGGAAGGTGGCAGCCCTGAAAGATGTTGCTGGTTTTCACCGTCCCCCTGCAGCCTATTCACAGGCACAACAGGATCTGGGACACGGGCATGCCCAGAGGAGGAACATCTCATGGATCTCTTCCTCGGCAGAGCCTGATTCCGAAAAGGCACACGTCCGGCTCCTTGTCCCACACGGAAGGTGGCAGCCCTGAAAGCTGTTGCTGGTCTTCACCGTCCCCCTGCAGCCTATGCACAGGTACAACAGGATCTGGGACCCGGGCTTGCTGAGAGGAGGAACATCTCATGGCTCTCGTCCTCGGCAGAGTCTGATTCCTGAAAGGCACATGTCCGGCTCCTTGTCCCACACGGAAGGTGGCAGCCCTGAAAGCTGTTGCTGGTCTTCACCATCCCCCTGCAGCCTATTCACAGGCACAACAGGATTCAGGACCCGGGCATGCCCAGAGGAGGAACATCTCATGGCTCTCGTCCTCGGCAGAGCCTGATTCCGAAAAGGCACACGTCCGGCTCCTTGTCCCACACGGAAGGTGGCAGCCCTGAAAGCTGTTGCTGGTCTTCACCGTCCCCCTGCAGCCTATTCACAGGCACAACAGGATCTGGGACCCGGGCATGCCCAGAGGAGGAACATCTCATGGATCTCATCCTCGGCAGAGCCTGATTCCGAAAAGGCACACGTCCGGCTCCTTGTCCCACACGGAAGATGGCAGCCCTGAAAGCTGTTGCTGGTCTTCACCGTCCCCCTGCAGCCTATTCACAGGCACAACAGGATCTGGGACCCGGGCATGCCCGGAGGAGTAACATCTCATGGCTCTCGTCCTCGGCAGAGTCTGATTCCTGAAAGGCACATGTCCGGCTCCTTGTCCCACACGGAAGGTGGCAGCCCTGAAAGCTGTTGCTGGTCTTCACCGTCCCCCTGCAGCCTATTCAGAGGCACAACAGGATTCAGGACCCGGGCATGCCCAGAGGAGGAACATGTCATGGTTCTCGTCCTCGGCAGAGCCTGATTCCGAAAAGGCACACGTCCGGCTCCTTGTCCCACACGGAAGGTGGCAGCCCTGAAAGCTGTTGCTGGTCTTCACCGTCCCCCTGCAGCCTATTCACAGGCACAACAGGATTCAGGACCCGGGCATGCCCAGAGGAGGAACATCTCATGGATCTCGTCCTCGGCAGAGCCTGATTCCGAAAAGGCACACGTCCGGCTCCTTGTCCCACACGGAAGGTGGCAGCCCTGAAAGCTGTTGCTGGTCTTCACCGTCCCCCTGCAGCCTATTCACAGGCACAACAGGATCTGGGACCCGGGCTTGCCCAGAGGAGGAACATCTCATGGATCTCGTCCTCGGCAGAGCCTGATTCCGAAAAGGCACACGTCCGGCTCCTTGTCCCACACGGAAGGTGGCAGCCCTGAAAGCTGTTGCTGGTCTTCACCGTCCCCCTGCAGCCTATTCACAGGTACAACAGGATCTGGGACCCGGGCTTGCTGAGAGGAGGAACATCTCATGGCTCTCGTCCTCGGCAGAGCCTGATTCCGAAAAGGCACACGTCCGGCTCCTTGTCCCACACGGAAGGTGGCAGCCCTGAAAGCTGTTGCTGGTCTTCACCGTCCCCCTGCAGCCTATTCACAGGCACAACAGGATCTGGGACCCGGGCTTGCTGAGAGGAGGAACATGTCATGGCTCTCGTCCTCGGCAGAGCCTGATTCCGAAAAGGCACACGTCCGGCTCCTTGTCCCACACGGAAGGTGGCAGCCCAGAAAGCTGTTGCTGGTCTTCACTGTCCCCCTGCAGCCTATTCACAGGCACAACAGGATCTGGGACCCGGGCATGCCCAGAGGAGGAACATCTCATGGATCTCTTCCTCGGCAGAGCCTGATTCCGAAAAGGCACACGTCCGGCTCCTTGTCCCACACGGAAGGTGGCAGCCCTGAAAGCTGTTGCTGGTCTTCACCGTCCCCCTGCAGCCTATTCACAGATACAACAGGATCTGGGACCCGGGCTTGCCCAGAGGAGGAACATGTCATGGCTCTCGTCCTCGGCAGAGCCTGATTCCGAAAAGGCACACGTCCGGCTCCTTGTCCCACACGGAAGGTGGCAGCCCTGAAAGCTGTTGCTGGTCTTCACCATCCCCCTGCAGCCTATTCACAGGCACAACAGGATTCAGGACCCGGGCATGCCCAGAGGAGGAGCATCTCATGGCTCTCGTCCTCGGCAGAGCCTGATTCCGAAAAGGCACACGTCCAGCTCCTTGTCCCACACGGAAGGTGGCAGCCCTGAAAGCTGTTGCTGGTCTTCACCGTCCCCCTGCAGCCTATTCACAGGCACAAAAGGATCTGGGACCCGGGCATGCCCGGAGGAGTAACATCTCATGGCTCTCGTCCTCGGCAGAGTCTGATTCCTGAAAGGCACATGTCCGGCTCCTTGTCCCACACGGAAGGTGGCAGCCCTGAAAGCTGTTGCTGGTCTTCACCGTCCCCCTGCAGCCTATTCAGAGGCACAACAGGATTCAGGACCCGGGCATGCCCAGAGGAGGAACATCTCATGGCTCTCGTCCTCGGCAGAGCCTGATTCCGAAAAGGCACACATCCGGCTCCTTGTCCCACACGGAAGGTGGCAGCCCTGAAAGCTGTTGCTGGTCTTCACCGTCCCCCTGCAGCCTATTCACAGGCACAACAGGATTCAGGACCCGGGCATGCCCAGAGGAGGAACATCTCATGGATCTCGTCCTCGGCAGAGCCTGATTCCGAAAAGACACACGTCCGGCTCCTTGTCCCACACGGAAGGTGGCAGCCCTGAAAGCTGTTGCTGGTCTTCACCGTCCCCCTGCAGCCTATTCAGAGGCACAACAGGATTCAGGACACGGGCATGCCCAGAGGAGGAACATCTCATGGATCTCGTCCTCGGCAGAGTCTGATTCCGAAAAGACACACGTCCGGCTCCTTGTCCCACACGGAAGGTGGCAGCCCTGAAAGCTGTTGCTGGTCTTCACCGTCCCCCTGCAGCCTATTCACAGGTACAACAGGATCTGGGACCCGGGCTTGCTGAGAGGAGGAACATCTCATGGCTCTCGTCCTCGGCAGAGCCTGATTCCGAAAAGGCACACGTCCGGCTCCTTGTCCCACACGGAAGGTGGCAGCCCTGAAAGCTGTTGCTGGTCTTCACCGTCCCCCTGCAGCCTATTCACAGGCACAACAGGATTCAGGACCCGGGCTTGCTGAGAGGAGGAACATCTCATGGCTCTCGTCCTCGGCAGAGCCTGATTCCGAAAAGGCACACGTCCGGCTCCTTGTCCCACACGGAAGGTGGCAGCCCTGAAAGCTGTTGCTGGTCTTCACCGTCCCCCTGCAGCCTATTCACAGGCACAACAGGATCTGGGACCCGGGCTTGCCCAGAGGAGGAACATCTCATGGCTCTCGTCCTCGGCAGAGCCTGATTCCGAAAAGGCACACGTCCGGCTCCTTGTCCCACACGGAAGGTGGCAGCCCTGAAAGCTGTTGCTGGTCTTCACCGTCCCCCTGCAGCCTATTCACAGGTACAACAGGATATGGGACCCGGGCTTGCTGAGAGGAGGAACATCTCATGGCTCTCGTCCTCGGCAGAGCCTGATTCCGAAAAGGCACACGTCCGGCTCCTTGTCCCACACGGAAGGTGGCAGCCCTGAAAGCTGCTGCTGGTCTTCACCGTCCCCCTGCAGCCTATTCACAGATACAACAGGATCTGGGACCCGGGCTTGCCCAGAGGAGGAACATCTCATGGCTCTCGTCCTCGCTAGAGCCTGATTCCGAAAAGGCACACGTCCGGCTCCTTGACCCACACGGAAGGTGGCAGCCCTGAAAGCTGTTGCTGGTCTTCACCGTCCCCCTGCAGCCTATTCACAGGCACAACAGGATTCGGGACCTGGGCATGCCCAGAGGAGGAACATCTCATGGATCTCGTCCTCGGCAGAGCCTGATTCCGAAAAGGCACACGTCCGGCTCCTTGTCCCACACGGAAGGTGGCAGCCCTGAAAGCTGTTGCTGGTCTTCACCGTCCCCCTGCAGCCTATTCACAGGTACAACAGGATCTGGGACCCGGGCTTGCTGAGAGGAGGAACATCTCATGGCTCTCGCCCTCGGCAGAGCCTGATTCCGAAAAGGCAAACGTCCGGCTCCTTGTCCCACACGGAAGATGGCATCCCTGAAAGCTGTTGCTGGTCTTCACCGTCCCCCTGCAGCCTATTCACAGGCACAACAGGATCTGGGACCCGGGCATGCCCAGAGGAGGAACATCTCATGGCTCTCGTCCTCGGCAGAGTCTGATTCCTGAAAGGCACATGTCCGGCTCCTTGTCCCACACGGAAGGTGGCAGCCCTGAAAGCTGTTGCTGGTCTTCACCATCCCCCTGCAGCCTATTCACAGGCACAACAGGATTCAGGACCCGGGCATGCCCACAGGAGGAACATCTCATGGCTCTCATCCTCGGCAGAGCCTGATTCCGAAAAGGCACACGTCCGGCTCCTTGTCCCACACGGAAGGTGGCAGCCCTGAAAGCTGTTGCTGGTCTTCACCGTCCCCCTGCAGCCTATTCACAGGCACAACAGGATCTGGGACCCGGGCTTGCTGAGAGGAGGAACATCTCATGGATCTCGTCCTCGGCAGAGCCTGATTCCGAAAAGGCACACGTCCGGCTCCTTGTCCCACACGGAAGGTGGCAGCCCTGAAAGCTGTTGCTGGTCTTCACCATCCCCCTGCAGCCTATTCACAGGCACAACAGGATTCAGGACCCGGGCATGCCCAGAGGAGGAGCATCTCATGGCTCTCGTCCTCGGCAGAGCCTGATTCCGAAAAGGCACACGTCCGGCTCCTTGTCCCACACGGAAGGTGGCAGCCCTGAAAGCTGTTGCTGGTCTTCACCGTCCCCCTGCAGCCTATTCACAGGCACAACAGGATGTGGGACCCGGGCATGCCCGGAGGAGTAACATCTCATGGCTCTCGTCCTCGGCAGAGTCTGATTCCTGAAAGGCACATGTCCGGCTCCTTGTCCCACACGGAAGGTGGCAGCCCTGAAAGCTGTTGCTGGTCTTCACCGTCCCCCTGCAGCCTATTCAGAGGCACAACAGGATTCAGGACCCGGGCATGCCCAGAGGAGGAACATCTCATGGCTCTCGTCCTCGGCAGAGCCTGATTCCGAAAAGGCACACGTCCGGCTCCTTGTCCCACACGGAAGGTGGCAGCCCTGAAAGCTGTTGCTGGTCTTCACCGTCCCCCTGCAGCCTATTCAGAGGCACAACAGGATTCAGGACCCGGGCATGCCCAGAGGAGGAACATCTCATGGATCTCGTCCTCGGCAGAGCCTGATTCCGAAAAGACACACGTCCGGCTCCTTGTCCCACACGGAAGGTGGCAGCCCTGAAAGCTGTTGCTGGTCTTCACCGTCCCCCTGCAGCCTATTCAGAGGCACAACAGGATTCAGGACCCGGGCATGCCCAGAGGAGGAACATCTCATGGCTCTCGTCCTCGGCAGAGCCTGATTCCGAAAAGACACACGTCCGGCTCCTTGCCCCACACGGAAGGTGGCAGCCCTGAAAGCTGTTGCTGGTCTTCACCGTCCCCCTGCAGCCTATTCACAGGTACAACAGGATCTGGGACCCGGGCTTGCTGAGAGGAGGAACATCTCATGGCTCTCGTCCTCGGTAGAGCCTGATTCCGAAAAGGCACACGTCCGGCTCCTTGTCCCACACGGAAGGTGGCAGCCCTGAAAGCTGTTGCTGGTCTTCACCATCCCCCTGCAGCCTATTCACAGGCACAACAGGATTCAGGACCCGGGCATGCCCCGAGGAGGAACATCTCATGGCTCTCGTCCTCGGCAGAGCCTGATTCCGAAAAGGCACACGTCCGGCTCCTTGTCCCACACGGAAGGTGGCAGCCCTGAAAGCTGTTGCTGGTCTTCACCGTCCCCCTGCAGCCTATTCACAGGCACAACAGGATCTGGGACCCGGGCTTGCCCAGAGGAGGAACATCTCATGGATCTCGTCCTCGGCAGAGCCTGATTCCGAAAAGGCACACGTCCGGCTCCTTGTCCCACACGGAAGGTGGCAGCCCTGAAAGCTGTTGCTGGTCTTCACCGTCCCCCTGCAGCCTATTCACAGGTACAACAGGATATGGGACCCGGGCTTGCTGAGAGGAGGAACATCTCATGGCTCTCGTCCTCGGCAGAGCCTGATTCCGAAAAGGCACACGTCCGGCTCCTTGTCCCACACGGAAGGTGGCAGCCCTGAAAGCTGTTGCTGGTCTTCACCGTCCCCCTGCAGCCTATTCACAGGCACAACAGGATCTGGGACCCGGGCTTGCCCAGAGGAGGAACATCTCATGGATCTCGTCCTCGGCAGAGCCTGATTCCGAAAAGGCACACGTCCGGCTCCTTGTCCCACACGGAAGGTGGCAGCCCTGAAAGCTGTTGCTGGTCTTCACCATCCCCCTGCAGCCTATTCACAGGCACAACAGGATTCAGGACCCGGGCATGCCCAGAGGAGGAGCATCTCATGGCTCTCGTCCTCGGCAGAGCCTGATTCCGAAAAGGCACACGTCCGGCTCCTTGTCCCACACGGAAGGTGGCAGCCCTGAAAGCTGTTGCTGGTCTTCACCGTCCCCCTGCAGCCTATTCACAGGCACAACAGGATGTGGGACCCGGGCATGCCTGGAGGAGTAACATCTCATGGCTCTCGTCCTCGGCAGAGTCTGATTCCTGAAAGGCACATGTCCGGCTCCTTGTCCCACACGGAAGGTGGCAGCCCTGAAAGCTGTTGCTGGTCTTCACCGTCCCCCTGCAGCCTATTCAGAGGCACAACAGGATTCAGGACCCGGGCATGCCCAGAGGAGGAACATCTCATGGCTCTCGTCCTCGGCAGAGCCTGATTCCGAAAAGGCACACGTCCGGCTCCTTGTCCCACACGGAAGGTGGCAGCCCTGAAAGCTGTTGCTGGTCTTCACCGTCCCCCTGCAGCCTATTCACAGGCACAACAGGATTCAGGACCCGGGCATGCCCAGAGGAGGAACATCTCATGGATCTCGTCCTCGGCAGAGCCTGATTCCGAAAAGACACACGTCCGGCTCCTTGTCCCACACGGAAGGTGGCAGCCCTGAAAGCTGTTGCTGGTCTTCACCGTCCCCCTGCAGCCTATTCAGAGGCACAACAGGATTCAGGACCCGGGCATGCCCAGAGGAGGAACATCTCATGGCTCTCGTCCTCGGCAGAGCCTGATTCCGAAAAGACACACGTCCGGCTCCTTGTCCCACACGGAAGGTGGCAGCCCTGAAAGCTGTTGCTGGTCTTCACCGTCCCCCTGCAGCCTATTCACAGGTACAACAGGATCTGGGACCCGGGCTTGCTGAGAGGAGGAACATCTCATGGCTCTCGTCCTCGGCAGAGCCTGATTCCGAAAAGGCACACGTCCGGCTCCTTGTCCCACACGGAAGGTGGCAGCCCTGAAAGCTGTTGCTGGTCTTCACCGTCCCCCTGCAGCCTATTCACAGGCACAACAGGATTCAGGACCCGGGCATGCCCCGAGGAGGAACATCTCATGGCTCTCGTCCTCGGCAGAGCCTGATTCCGAAAAGGCACACGTCCGGCTCCTTGTCCCACACGGAAGGTGGCAGCCCTGAAAGCTGTTGCTGGTCTTCACCGTCCCCCTGCAGCCTATTCACAGGCACAACAGGATCTGGGACCCGGGCTTGCCCAGAGGAGGAACATCTCATGGCTCTCGTCCTCGGCAGAGCCTGATTCCGAAAAGGCACACGTCCGGCTCCTTGTCCCACACGGAAGGTGGCAGCCCTGAAAGCTGTTGCTGGTCTTCACCGTCCCCCTGCAGCCTATTCACAGGTACAACAGGATATGGGACCCGGGCTTGCTGAGAGGAGGAACATCTCATGGCTCTCGTCCTCGGCAGAGCCTGATTCCGAAAAGGCACACGTCCGGCTCCTTGTCCCACACGGAAGGTGGCAGCCCTGAAAGCTGCTGCTGGTCTTCACCGTCCCCCTGCAGCCTATTCACAGATACAACAGGATCTGGGACCCGGGCATGCCCAGAGGAGGAACATCTCATGGCTCTCGTCCTCGGTAGAGCCTGATTCCGAAAAGGCACACGTCCGGCTCCTTGTCCCACACGGAAGGTGGCAGCCCTGAAAGCTGTTGCTGGTCTTCACCGTCCCCCTGCAGCCTATTCACAGGCACAACAGGATTCGGGACCTGGGCATGCCCAGAGGAGGAACATCTCATGGATCTCGTCCTCGGCAGAGCCTGATTCCTGAAAGGCACACGTCCGGCTCCTTGTCCCACACGGAAGGTGGCAGCCCTGAAAGCTGTTGCTGGTCTTCACCGTCCCCCTGCAGCCTATTCACAGGTACAACAGGATCTGGGACCCGGGCTTGCTGAGAGGAGGAACATCTCATGGCTCTCGTCCTCGGCAGAGCCTGATTCCGAAAAGGCAAACGTCCGGCTCATTGTCCCACACGGAAGATGGCATCCCTGAAAGCTGTTGCTGGTCTTCACCGTCCCCCTGCAGCCTATTCACAGGCACAACAGGATCTGGGACCCGGGCATGCCCAGAGGAGGAACATCTCATGGCTCTCGTCCTCGGCAGAGTCTGATTCCTGAAAGGCACATGTCCGGCTCCTTGTCCCACACGGAAGGTGGCAGCCCTGAAAGCTGTTGCTGGTCTTCACCATCCCCCTGCAGCCTATTCACAGGTACAACAGGATATGGGACCCGGGCTTGCTGAGAGGAGGAACATCTCATGGCTCTCGTCCTCGGCAGAGCCTGATTCCGAAAAGGCACACGTCCGGCTCCTTGTCCCACACGGAAGGTGGCAGCCCTGAAAGCTGTTGCTGGTCTTCACCGTCCCCCTGCAGCCTATTCACAGGCACAACAGGATCTGGGACCCGGGCTTGCCCAGAGGAGGAACATCTCATGGATCTCGTCCTCGGCAGAGCCTGATTCCGAAAAGGCACACGTCCGGCTCCTTGTCCCACACGGAAGGTGGCAGCCCTGAAAGCTGTTGCTGGTCTTCACCATCCCCCTGCAGCCTATTCACAGGCACAACAGGATTCAGGACCCGGGCATGCCCAGAGGAGGACGAGAGCATCATGGCTCTCGTCCTCCGCAGGGCCTGTTTCCGGAAAGGCACACGTCCGGCTCCTTGTCCCACACGGAAGGTGGCAGCCCTGAAAGCTGTTGCTGGTCTTCACCGTCCCCCTGCAGCCTATTCACAGGCACAACAGGATGTGGGACCCGGGCATGCCCGGAGGAGTAACATCTCATGGCTCTCGTCCTCGGCAGAGTCTGATTCCTGAAAGGCACATGTCCGGCTCCTTGTCCCACACGGAAGGTGGCAGCCCTGAAAGCTGTTGCTGGTCTTCACCGTCCCCCTGCAGCCTATTCAGAGGCACAACAGGATTCAGGACCCGGGCATGCCCAGAGGAGGAACATCTCATGGCTCTCGTCCTCGGCAGAGCCTGATTCCGAAAAGGCACACGTCCGGCTCCTTGTCCCACACGGAAGGTGGCAGCCCTGAAAGCTGTTGCTGGTCTTCACCGTCCCCCTGCAGCCTATTCACAGGCACAATAGGATTCAGGACCCGGGCATGCCCAGAGGAGGAACATCTCATGGATCTCGTCCTCGGCAGAGCCTGATTCCGAAAAGACACACGTCCGGCTCCTTGTCCCACACGGAAGGTGGCAGCCCTGAAAGCTGTTGCTGGTCTTCACCGTCCCCCTGCAGCCTATTCAGAGGCACAACAGGATTCAGGACCCGGGCATGCCCAGAGGAGGAACATCTCATGGCTCTCGTCCTCGGCAGAGCCTGATTCCGAAAAGACACACGTCCGGCTCCTTGTCCCACACGGAAGGTGGCAGCCCTGAAAGCTGTTGCTGGTCTTCACCGTCCCCCTGCAGCCTATTCACAGGTACAACAGGATCTGGGACCCGGGCTTGCCCAGAGGAGGAACATCTCATGGCTCTCGTCCTCGGCAGAGCCTGATTCCGAAAAGGCACACGTCCGGCTCCTTGTCCCACACGGAAGGTGGCAGCCCTGAAAGCTGTTGCTGGTCTTCACCGTCCCCCTGCAGCCTATTCACAGGTACAACAGGATCTGGGACCCGGGCTTGCTGAGAGGAGGAACATCTCATGGCTCTCGTCCTCGGCAGAGCCTGATTCCGAAAAGGCAAACGTCCGGCTCCTTGTCCCACACGGAAGATGGCATCCCTGAAAGCTGTTGCTGGTCTTCACCGTCCCCCTGCAGCCTATTCACAGGCACAACAGGATCTGGGACCCGGGCATGCCCGGAGGAGGAACATCTCATGGCTCTCGTCCTCGGCAGAGTCTGATTCCTGAAAGGCACATGTCCGGCTCCTTGTCCCACACGGAAGGTGGCAGCCCTGAAAGCTGTTGCTGGTCTTCACCATCCCCCTGCAGCCTATTCACAGGCACAACAGGATCTGGGACCCGGGCATGCCCGGAGGAGTAACATCTCATGGCTCTCGTCCTCGGCAGAGTGTGATTCCTGAAAGGCACATGTCCGGCTCCTTGTCCCACACGGAAGGTGGCAGCCCTGAAAGCTGTTGCTGGTCTTCACGGTCCCCCTGCAGCCTATTCAGAGGCACAACAGGATTCAGGACCCGGGCATGCCCAGAGGAGGAACATCTCATGGCTCTCGTCCTCGGCAGAGCCTGATTCCGAAAAGGCACACGTCCGGCTCCTTGTCCCACACGGAAGGTGGCAGCCCTGAAAGCTGTTGCTGGTCTTCACCGTCCCCCTGCAGCCTATTCACAGGCACAACAGGATTCAGGACCCGGGCATGCCCAGAGGAGGAACATCTCATGGCTCTCTTCCTCGGCAGAGCCTGATTCCGAAAAGGCACACGTCCGGCTCCTTGTCCCACACGGAAGGTGGCAGCCCTGAAAGCTGTTGCTGGTCTTCACCGTCCCCCTGCAGCCTATTCACAGGCACAACAGGATCTGGGACCCGGGCTTGCCCAGAGGAGGAACATCTCATGGATCTCGTCCTCGGCAGAGCCTGATTCCGAAAAGGCACACGTCCGGCTCCTTGTCCCACATGGAAGGTGGCAGCCCTGAAAGCTGTTGCTGGTCTTCACCGTCCCCCTGCAGCCTATTCACAGGTACAACAGGATCTGGGACCCGGGCTTGCTGAGAGGAGGAACATCTCATGGCTCTCGTCCTCGGCAGAGCCTGATTCCGAAAAGGCACACGTCCGGCTCCTTGTCCCACACGGAAGGTGGCAGCCCTGAAAGCTGTTGCTGGTCTTCACCGTCCCCCTGCAGCCTATTCACAGGCACAACAGGATTCAGGACCCGGGCTTGCTGAGAGGAGGAACATCTCATGGCTCTCGTCCTCGGCAGAGCCTGATTCCGAAAAGGCACACGTCCGGCTCCTTGTCCCACACGGAAGGTGGCAGCCCTGAAAGCTGTTGCTGGTCTTCACCGTCCCCCTGCAGCCTATTCACAGGCACAACAGGATCTGGGACCCGGGCTTGCCCAGAGGAGGAACATCTCATGGCTCTCGTCCTCGGCAGAGCCTGATTCCGAAAAGGCACACGTCCGGCTCCTTGTCCCACACGGAAGGTGGCAGCCCTGAAAGCTGTTGCTGGTCTTCACCGTCCCCCTGCAGCCTATTCACAGGTACAACAGGATATGGGACCCGGGCTTGCTGAGAGGAGGAACATCTCATGGCTCTCGTCCTCGGCAGAGCCTGATTCCGAAAAGGCACACGTCCGGCTCCTTGTCCCACACGGAAGGTGGCAGCCCTGAAAGCTGCTGCTGGTCTTCACCGTCCCCCTGCAGCCTATTCACAGATACAACAGGATCTGGGACCCGGGCTTGCCCAGAGGAGGAACATCTCATGGCTCTCGTCCTCGCTAGAGCCTGATTCCGAAAAGGCACACGTCCGGCTCCTTGACCCACACGGAAGGTGGCAGCCCTGAAAGCTGTTGCTGGTCTTCACCGTCCCCCTGCAGCCTATTCACAGGCACAACAGGATTCGGGACCTGGGCATGCCCAGAGGAGGAACATCTCATGGATCTCGTCCTCGGCAGAGCCTGATTCCGAAAAGGCACACGTCCGGCTCCTTGTCCCACACGGAAGGTGGCAGCCCTGAAAGCTGTTGCTGGTCTTCACCGTCCCCCTGCAGCCTATTCACAGGTACAACAGGATCTGGGACCCGGGCTTGCTGAGAGGAGGAACATCTCATGGCTCTCGCCCTCGGCAGAGCCTGATTCCGAAAAGGCAAACGTCCGGCTCCTTGTCCCACACGGAAGATGGCATCCCTGAAAGCTGTTGCTGGTCTTCACCGTCCCCCTGCAGCCTATTCACAGGCACAACAGGATCTGGGACCCGGGCATGCCCAGAGGAGGAACATCTCATGGCTCTCGTCCTCGGCAGAGTCTGATTCCTGAAAGGCACATGTCCGGCTCCTTGTCCCACACGGAAGGTGGCAGCCCTGAAAGCTGTTGCTGGTCTTCACCATCCCCCTGCAGCCTATTCACAGGCACAACAGGATTCAGGACCCGGGCATGCCCACAGGAGGAACATCTCATGGCTCTCATCCTCGGCAGAGCCTGATTCCGAAAAGGCACACGTCCGGCTCCTTGTCCCACACGGAAGGTGGCAGCCCTGAAAGCTGTTGCTGGTCTTCACCGTCCCCCTGCAGCCTATTCACAGGCACAACAGGATCTGGGACCCGGGCTTGCTGAGAGGAGGAACATCTCATGGATCTCGTCCTCGGCAGAGCCTGATTCCGAAAAGGCACACGTCCGGCTCCTTGTCCCACACGGAAGGTGGCAGCCCTGAAAGCTGTTGCTGGTCTTCACCATCCCCCTGCAGCCTATTCACAGGCACAACAGGATTCAGGACCCGGGCATGCCCAGAGGAGGAGCATCTCATGGCTCTCGTCCTCGGCAGAGCCTGATTCCGAAAAGGCACACGTCCGGCTCCTTGTCCCACACGGAAGGTGGCAGCCCTGAAAGCTGTTGCTGGTCTTCACCGTCCCCCTGCAGCCTATTCACAGGCACAACAGGATGTGGGACCCGGGCATGCCCGGAGGAGTAACATCTCATGGCTCTCGTCCTCGGCAGAGTCTGATTCCTGAAAGGCACATGTCCGGCTCCTTGTCCCACACGGAAGGTGGCAGCCCTGAAAGCTGTTGCTGGTCTTCACCGTCCCCCTGCAGCCTATTCAGAGGCACAACAGGATTCAGGACCCGGGCATGCCCAGAGGAGGAACATCTCATGGCTCTCGTCCTCGGCAGAGCCTGATTCCGAAAAGGCACACGTCCGGCTCCTTGTCCCACACGGAAGGTGGCAGCCCTGAAAGCTGTTGCTGGTCTTCACCGTCCCCCTGCAGCCTATTCAGAGGCACAACAGGATTCAGGACCCGGGCATGCCCAGAGGAGGAACATCTCATGGATCTCGTCCTCGGCAGAGCCTGATTCCGAAAAGACACACGTCCGGCTCCTTGTCCCACACGGAAGGTGGCAGCCCTGAAAGCTGGTGCTGGTCTTCACCGTCCCCCTGCAGCCTATTCAGAGGCACAACAGGATTCAGGACCCGGGCATGCCCAGAGGAGGAACATCTCATGGCTCTCGTCCTCGGCAGAGCCTGATTCCGAAAAGACACACGTCCGGCTCCTTGTCCCACACGGAAGGTGGCAGCCCTGAAAGCTGTTGCTGGTCTTCACCGTCCCCCTGCAGCCTATTCACAGGTACAACAGGATCTGGGACCCGGGCTTGCTGAGAGGAGGAACATCTCATGGCTCTCGTCCTCGGTAGAGCCTGATTCCGAAAAGGCACACGTCCGGCTCCTTGTCCCACACGGAAGGTGGCAGCCCTGAAAGCTGTTGCTGGTCTTCACCATCCCCCTGCAGCCTATTCACAGGCACAACAGGATTCAGGACCCGGGCATGCCCCGAGGAGGAACATCTCATGGCTCTCGTCCTCGGCAGAGCCTGATTCCGAAAAGGCACACGTCCGGCTCCTTGTCCCACACGGAAGGTGGCAGCCCTGAAAGCTGTTGCTGGTCTTCACCGTCCCCCTGCAGCCTATTCACAGGCACAACAGGATCTGGGACCCGGGCTTGCCCAGAGGAGGAACATCTCATGGATCTCGTCCTCGGCAGAGCCTGATTCCGAAAAGGCACACGTCCGGCTCCTTGTCCCACACGGAAGGTGGCAGCCCTGAAAGCTGTTGCTGGTCTTCACCGTCCCCCTGCAGCCTATTCACAGGTACAACAGGATATGGGACCCGGGCTTGCTGAGAGGAGGAACATCTCATGGCTCTCGTCCTCGGCAGAGCCTGATTCCGAAAAGGCACACGTCCGGCTCCTTGTCCCACACGGAAGGTGGCAGCCCTGAAAGCTGTTGCTGGTCTTCACCGTCCCCCTGCAGCCTATTCACAGGCACAACAGGATCTGGGACCCGGGCTTGCCCAGAGGAGGAACATCTCATGGATCTCGTCCTCGGCAGAGCCTGATTCCGAAAAGGCACACGTCCGGCTCCTTGTCCCACACGGAAGGTGGCAGCCCTGAAAGCTGTTGCTGGTCTTCACCATCCCCCTGCAGCCTATTCACAGGCACAACAGGATTCAGGACCCGGGCATGCCCAGAGGAGGAGCATCTCATGGCTCTCGTCCTCGGCAGAGCCTGATTCCGAAAAGGCACACGTCCGGCTCCTTGTCCCACACGGAAGGTGGCAGCCCTGAAAGCTGTTGCTGGTCTTCACCGTCCCCCTGCAGCCTATTCACAGGCACAACAGGATGTGGGACCCGGGCATGCCCGGAGGAGTAACATCTCATGGCTCTCGTCCTCGGCAGAGTCTGATTCCTGAAAGGCACATGTCCGGCTCCTTGTCCCACACGGAAGGTGGCAGCCCTGAAAGCTGTTGCTGGTCTTCACCGTCCCCCTGCAGCCTATTCAGAGGCACAACAGGATTCAGGACCCGGGCATGCCCAGAGGAGGAACATCTCATGGCTCTCGTCCTCGGCAGAGCCTGATTCCGAAAAGGCACACGTCCGGCTCCTTGTCCCACACGGAAGGTGGCAGCCCTGAAAGCTGTTGCTGGTCTTCACCGTCCCCCTGCAGCCTATTCACAGGCACAACAGGATTCAGGACCCGGGCATGCCCAGAGGAGGAACATCTCATGGATCTCGTCCTCGGCAGAGCCTGATTCCGAAAAGACACACGTCCGGCTCCTTGTCCCACACGGAAGGTGGCAGCCCTGAAAGCTGTTGCTGGTCTTCACCGTCCCCCTGCAGCCTATTCAGAGGCACAACAGGATTCAGGACCCGGGCATGCCCAGAGGAGGAACATCTCATGGCTCTCGTCCTCGGCAGAGCCTGATTCCGAAAAGACACACGTCCGGCTCCTTGTCCCACACGGAAGGTGGCAGCCCTGAAAGCTGTTGCTGGTCTTCACCGTCCCCCTGCAGCCTATTCACAGGTACAACAGGATCTGGGACCCGGGCTTGCTGAGAGGAGGAACATCTCATGGCTCTCGTCCTCGGCAGAGCCTGATTCCGAAAAGGCACACGTCCGGCTCCTTGTCCCACACGGAAGGTGGCAGCCCTGAAAGCTGTTGCTGGTCTTCACCGTCCCCCTGCAGCCTATTCACAGGCACAACAGGATTCAGGACCCGGGCATGCCCCGAGGAGGAACATCTCATGGCTCTCGTCCTCGGCAGAGCCTGATTCCGAAAAGGCACACGTCCGGCTCCTTGTCCCACACGGAAGGTGGCAGCCCTGAAAGCTGTTGCTGGTCTTCACCGTCCCCCTGCAGCCTATTCACAGGCACAACAGGATCTGGGACCCGGGCTTGCCCAGAGGAGGAACATCTCATGGCTCTCGTCCTCGGCAGAGCCTGATTCCGAAAAGGCACACGTCCGGCTCCTTGTCCCACACGGAAGGTGGCAGCCCTGAAAGCTGTTGCTGGTCTTCACCGTCCCCCTGCAGCCTATTCACAGGTACAACAGGATATGGGACCCGGGCTTGCTGAGAGGAGGAACATCTCATGGCTCTCGTCCTCGGCAGAGCCTGATTCCGAAAAGGCACACGTCCGGCTCCTTGTCCCACACGGAAGGTGGCAGCCCTGAAAGCTGCTGCTGGTCTTCACCGTCCCCCTGCAGCCTATTCACAGATACAACAGGATCTGGGACCCGGGCATGCCCAGAGGAGGAACATCTCATGGCTCTCGTCCTCGGTAGAGCCTGATTCCGAAAAGGCACACGTCCGGCTCCTTGTCCCACACGGAAGGTGGCAGCCCTGAAAGCTGTTGCTGGTCTTCACCGTCCCCCTGCAGCCTATTCACAGGCACAACAGGATTCGGGACCTGGGCATGCCCAGAGGAGGAACATCTCATGGATCTCGTCCTCGGCAGAGCCTGATTCCGAAAAGGCACACGTCCGGCTCCTTGTCCCACACGGAAGGTGGCAGCCCTGAAAGCTGTTGCTGGTCTTCACCGTCCCCCTGCAGCCTATTCACAGGTACAACAGGATCTGGGACCCGGGCTTGCTGAGAGGAGGAACATCTCATGGCTCTCGTCCTCGGCAGAGCCTGATTCCGAAAAGGCAAACGTCCGGCTCATTGTCCCACACGGAAGATGGCATCCCTGAAAGCTGTTGCTGGTCTTCACCGTCCCCCTGCAGCCTATTCACAGGCACAACAGGATCTGGGACCCGGGCATGCCCAGAGGAGGAACATCTCATGGCTCTCGTCCTCGGCAGAGTCTGATTCCTGAAAGGCACATGTCCGGCTCCTTGTCCCACACGGAAGGTGGCAGCCCTGAAAGCTGTTGCTGGTCTTCACCATCCCCCTGCAGCCTATTCACAGGTACAACAGGATATGGGACCCGGGCTTGCTGAGAGGAGGAACATCTCATGGCTCTCGTCCTCGGCAGAGCCTGATTCCGAAAAGGCACACGTCCGGCTCCTTGTCCCACACGGAAGGTGGCAGCCCTGAAAGCTGTTGCTGGTCTTCACCGTCCCCCTGCAGCCTATTCACAGGCACAACAGGATCTGGGACCCGGGCTTGCCCAGAGGAGGAACATCTCATGGATCTCGTCCTCGGCAGAGCCTGATTCCGAAAAGGCACACGTCCGGCTCCTTGTCCCACACGGAAGGTGGCAGCCCTGAAAGCTGTTGCTGGTCTTCACCATCCCCCTGCAGCCTATTCACAGGCACAACAGGATTCAGGACCCGGGCATGCCCAGAGGAGGAGCATCTCATGGCTCTCGTCCTCGGCAGAGCCTGATTCCGAAAAGGCACACGTCCGGCTCCTTGTCCCACACGGAAGGTGGCAGCCCTGAAAGCTGTTGCTGGTCTTCACCGTCCCCCTGCAGCCTATTCACAGGCACAACAGGATGTGGGACCCGGGCATGCCCGGAGGAGTAACATCTCATGGCTCTCGTCCTCGGCAGAGTCTGATTCCTGAAAGGCACATGTCCGGCTCCTTGTCCCACACGGAAGGTGGCAGCCCTGAAAGCTGTTGCTGGTCTTCACCGTCCCCCTGCAGCCTATTCAGAGGCACAACAGGATTCAGGACCCGGGCATGCCCAGAGGAGGAACATCTCATGGCTCTCGTCCTCGGCAGAGCCTGATTCCGAAAAGGCACACGTCCGGCTCCTTGTCCCACACGGAAGGTGGCAGCCCTGAAAGCTGTTGCTGGTCTTCACCGTCCCCCTGCAGCCTATTCACAGGCACAACAGGATTCAGGACCCGGGCATGCCCAGAGGAGGAACATCTCATGGATCTCGTCCTCGGCAGAGCCTGATTCCGAAAAGACACACGTCCGGCTCCTTGTCCCACACGGAAGGTGGCAGCCCTGAAAGCTGTTGCTGGTCTTCACCGTCCCCTGCAGCCTATTCAGAGGCACAACAGGATTCAGGACCCGGGCATGCCCAGAGGAGGAACATCTCATGGCTCTCGTCCTCGGCAGAGCCTGATTCCGAAAAGACACACGTCCGGCTCCTTGTCCCACACGGAAGGTGGCAGCCCTGAAAGCTGTTGCTGGTCTTCACCGTCCCCCTGCAGCCTATTCACAGGTACAACAGGATCTGGGACCCGGGCTTGCCCAGAGGAGGAACATCTCATGGCTCTCGTCCTCGGCAGAGCCTGATTCCGAAAAGGCACACGTCCGGCTCCTTGTCCCACACGGAAGGTGGCAGCCCTGAAAGCTGTTGCTGGTCTTCACCGTCCCCCTGCAGCCTATTCACAGGTACAACAGGATCTGGGACCCGGGCTTGCTGAGAGGAGGAACATCTCATGGCTCTCGTCCTCGGCAGAGCCTGATTCCGAAAAGGCAAACGTCCGGCTCCTTGTCCCACACGGAAGATGGCATCCCTGAAAGCTGTTGCTGGTCTTCACCGTCCCCCTGCAGCCTATTCACAGGCACAACAGGATCTGGGACCCGGGCATGCCCAGAGGAGGAACATCTCATGGCTCTCGTCCTCGGCAGAGTCTGATTCCTGAAAGGCACATGTCCGGCTCCTTGTCCCACACGGAAGGTGGCAGCCCTGAAAGCTGTTGCTGGTCTTCACCATCCCCCTGCAGCCTATTCACAGGCACAACAGGATCTGGGACCCGGGCATGCCCGGAGGAGTAACATCTCATGGCTCTCGTCCTCGGCAGAGTGTGATTCCTGAAAGGCACATGTCCGGCTCCTTGTCCCACACGGAAGGTGGCAGCCCTGAAAGCTGTTGCTGGTCTTCACGGTCCCCCTGCAGCCTATTCAGAGGCACAACAGGATTCAGGACCCGGGCATGCCCAGAGGAGGAACATGTCATGGCTCTCGTCCTCGGCAGAGCCTGATTCCGAAAAGGCACACGTCCGGCTCCTTGTCCCACACGGAAGGTGGCAGCCCTGAAAGCTGTTGCTGGTCTTCACCGTCCCCCTGCAGCCTATTCACAGGCACAACAGGATTCAGGACCCGGGCATGCCCAGAGGAGGAACATCTCATGGCTCTCTTCCTCGGCAGAGCCTGATTCCGAAAAGGCACACGTCCGGCTCCTTGTCCCACACGGAAGGTGGCAGCCCTGAAAGCTGTTGCTGGTCTTCACCGTCCCCCTGCAGCCTATTCACAGGCACAACAGGATCTGGGACCCGGGCTTGCCCAGAGGAGGAACATCTCATGGATCTCGTCCTCGGCAGAGCCTGATTCCGAAAAGGCACACGTCCGGCTCCTTGTCCCACATGGAAGGTGGCAGCCCTGAAAGCTGTTGCTGGTCTTCACCGTCCCCCTGCAGCCTATTCACAGGTACAACAGGATCTGGGACCCGGGCTTGCTGAGAAGAGGAACATCTCATGGCTCTCGTCCTCGGCAGAGCCTGATTCCGAAAAGGCACACGTCCGGCTCCTTGTCCCACACTGAAGGTGGCAGCCCTGAAAGCTGTTGCTGGTCTTCAGCGTCCCCCTGCAGCCTATTCACAGGCACAACAAGATTCAGGACCCGGGCATGCCCCGAGGAGGAACATCTCATGGCTCTCGACCTCGGTAGAGCCTGATTCCGAAAAGGCACACGTCCGGCTCCTTGTCCCACACAGAAAGTGGCAGCCCTGAAAGCTGTTGCTGGTCTTCACTGTCCCCCTGCAGCCTATTCACAGGTACAACAGGATCTGGGACCCGGGCATGCCCAGAGGAGGAACATCTCATGGATCTCTTCCTCGGCAGAGCCTGATTCCGAAAAGGCACACGTCCGGCTCCTTGTCCCACACGGAAGGTGGCAGCCCTGAAAGCTGTTGCTGGTCTTCACCGTCCCCCTGCAGCCTATTCACAGGCACAACAGGATCTGGGACCCGGGCTTGCCCAGAGGAGGAACATCTCATGGATCTCGTCCTCGGCAGAGCCTGATTCCGAAAAGGCACACGTCCGGCTCCTTGTCCCACACGGAAGGTGGCAGCCCTGAAAGCTGTTGCTGGTCTTCACCGTCCCCCTGCAGCCTATTCACAGGCACAACAGGATCTGGGACCCGGGCTTGCTGAGAGGAGGAACATCTCATGGCTCTCTTCCTCGGCATAGCCTCTTTCCGAAAAGGCACACGTCCGGCTCCTTGTCCCACACGGAAGGTGGCAGCCCTGAAAGCTGTTGCTGGTCTTCACCGTCCCCCTGCAGCCTATTCACAGGCACAACAGGATCTGGGACCCGGGCATGCCCGGAGGAGTAACATCTCATGGCTCTCGTCCTCGGAAGAGTGTGATTCCTGAAAGGCAAACGTCCGGCTCCTTGTCCCACACGGAAGGTGGCAGCCCTGAAAGCTGTTGCTGGTCTTCACCATCCCCCTGCAGCCTATTCACAGGCACAACAGGATTCAGGACCCGGGCATGCCCAGAGGAGGAACATCTCATGGCTCTCGTCCTCGGCAGAGCCTGATTCCGAAAAGGCACACGTCCGGCTCCTTGTCCCACACGGAAGGTGGCAGCCCTGAAAGCTGTTGCTGGTCTTCACCGTCCCCCTGCAGCCTATTCACAGGCACAACAGAATCTGGGACCCGGGCATGCCCGGAGGAGTAACATCTCATGGCTCTCGTCCTCGGCAGAGTCTGATTCCGAAAAGGCACACGTCCGGCTCCTTGTCCCACACGGAAGGTGGCAGCCCTGAAAGCTGTTGCTGGTCTTCACCGTCCCCCTGCAGCCTATTCACAGGCACAACAGGATTCAGGACCCGGGCATGCCCAGAGGAGGAACATCTCATGGCTCTCGTCCTCGGCAGAGCCTGATTCCGAAAAGGCACATGTCCGGCTCCTTGTCCCACACGGAAGGTGGCAGCCCTGAAAGCTGTTGCTGGTCTTCACCCTCCCCCTGCAGCCTATTCACAGGCACAACAGGATCTGGGACCCGGGCTTGCTGAGAGGAGGAACATCTCATGGCTCTCGTCCTCGGCAGAGCCTGATTCCGAAAAGGCACACGTCCGGCTCCTTGTCCCACACGGAAGGTGGCAGCCCTGAAAGCTGTTGCTGGTCTTCACCGTCCCCCTGCAGCCTATTCACAGGCACAAAAGGATTCGGGACCTGGGCATGCCCAGAGGAGGAACATCTCATGGATCTCTTCCTCGGCAGAGCCTCTTTCCGAAAAGGCACACGTCCGGCTCCTTGTCCCACACGGAAGGTGGCAGCCCTGAAAGCTGTTGCTGGTCTTCACCGTCCCCCTGCAGCCTATACACAGGTACAACAGGATCTGGAACCCGGGCTTGCCCAGAGGAGGAACATGTCATGGCTCTCATCCTCGGCAGAGCCTGATTCCGAAAAGGCAAACGTCCGGCTCCTTGTCCCACACGGAAGGTGGCAGCCCTGAAAGCTGTTGCTGATCTTCACCGTCCCCCTGCAGCCTATTCACAGGCACAACAGGATCTGGCACCCTGGCATGTCCAGAGGAGGAACATCTCATGGCTCTCGTCCTCGGCAGAGCCTGATTCCGAAAAGGCACACGTCCGGCTCCTTGTCCCACACGGAAGGTGGCAGCCCTGAAAGCTGTTGCTGGTCTTCACCGTCCCCCTGCAGCCTATTCACAGGCACAACAGGATTCAGGACCCGGGCATGCCCAGAGGAGGAACATCTCATGGATCTCGTCCTCGGCAGAGCCTGATTCCGAAAAGACACACGTCCGGCTCCTTGTCCCACACGGAAGGTGGCAGCCCTGAAAGCTGTTGCTGGTCTTCACCGTCCCCCTGCAGCCTATTCAGAGGCACAACAGGATTCAGGACCCGGGCATGCCCAGAGGAGGAACATCTCATGGCTCTCGTCCTCGGCAGAGCCTGATTCCGAAAAGACACACGTCCGGCTCCTTGTCCCACACGGAAGGTGGCAGCCCTGAAAGCTGTTGCTGGTCTTCACCGTCCCCCTGCAGCCTATTCACAGGTACAACAGGATCTGGGACCCGGGCTTGCCCAGAGGAGGAACATCTCATGGCTCTCGTCCTCGGCAGAGCCTGATTCCGAAAAGGCACACGTCCGGCTCCTTGTCCCACACGGAAGGTGGCAGCCCTGAAAGCTGTTGCTGGTCTTCACCGTCCCCCTGCAGCCTATTCACAGGTACAACAGGATCTGGGACCCGGGCTTGCTGAGAGGAGGAACATCTCATGGCTCTCGTCCTCGGCAGAGCCTGATTCCGAAAAGGCAAACGTCCGGCTCCTTGTCCCACACGGAAGATGGCATCCCTGAAAGCTGTTGCTGGTCTTCACCGTCCCCCTGCAGCCTATTCACAGGCACAACAGGATCTGGGACCCGGGCATGCCCAGAGGAGGAACATCTCATGGCTCTCGTCCTCGGCAGAGTCTGATTCCTGAAAGGCACATGTCCGGCTCCTTGTCCCACACGGAAGGTGGCAGCCCTGAAAGCTGTTGCTGGTCTTCACCATCCCCCTGCAGCCTATTCACAGGCACAACAGGATCTGGGACCCGGGCATGCCCGGAGGAGTAACATCTCATGGCTCTCGTCCTCGGCAGAGTGTGATTCCTGAAAGGCACATGTCCGGCTCCTTGTCCCACACGGAAGGTGGCAGCCCTGAAAGCTGTTGCTGGTCTTCACGGTCCCCCTGCAGCCTATTCAGAGGCACAACAGGATTCAGGACCCGGGCATGCCCAGAGGAGGACCATGTCATGGCTCTCGTCCTCGGCAGAGCCTGATTCCGAAAAGGCACACGTCCGGCTCCTTGTCCCACACGGAAGGTGGCAGCCCTGAAAGCTGTTGCTGGTCTTCACCGTCCCCCTGCAGCCTATTCACAGGCACAACAGGATTCAGGACCCGGGCATGCCCAGAGGAGGAACATCTCATGGCTCTCTTCCTCGGCAGAGCCTGATTCCGAAAAGGCACACGTCCGGCTCCTTGTCCCACACGGAAGGTGGCAGCCCTGAAAGCTGTTGCTGGTCTTCACCGTCCCCCTGCAGCCTATTCACAGGCACAACAGGATCTGGGACCCGGGCTTGCCCAGAGGAGGAACATCTCATGGATCTCGTCCTCGGCAGAGCCTGATTCCGAAAAGGCACACGTCCGGCTCCTTGTCCCACATGGAAGGTGGCAGCCCTGAAAGCTGTTGCTGGTCTTCACCGTCCCCCTGCAGCCTATTCACAGGTACAACAGGATCTGGGACCCGGGCTTGCTGAGAAGAGGAACATCTCATGGCTCTCGTCCTCGGCAGAGCCTGATTCCGAAAAGGCACACGTCCGGCTCCTTGTCCCACACTGAAGGTGGCAGCCCTGAAAGCTGTTGCTGGTCTTCAGCGTCCCCCTGCAGCCTATTCACAGGCACAACAAGATTCAGGACCCGGGCATGCCCCGAGGAGGAACATCTCATGGCTCTCGACCTCGGTAGAGCCTGATTCCGAAAAGGCACACGTCCGGCTCCTTGTCCCACACAGAAAGTGGCAGCCCTGAAAGCTGTTGCTGGTCTTCACTGTCCCCCTGCAGCCTATTCACAGGTACAACAGGATCTGGGACCCGGGCATGCCCAGAGGAGGAACATCTCATGGATCTCTTCCTCGGCAGAGCCTGATTCCGAAAAGGCACACGTCCGGCTCCTTGTCCCACACGGAAGGTGGCAGCCCTGAAAGCTGTTGCTGGTCTTCACCGTCCCCCTGCAGCCTATTCACAGGCACAACAGGATCTGGGACCCGGGCTTGCCCAGAGGAGGAACATCTCATGGATCTCGTCCTCGGCAGAGCCTGATTCCGAAAAGGCACACGTCCGGCTCCTTGTCCCACACGGAAGGTGGCAGCCCTGAAAGCTGTTGCTGGTCTTCACCGTCCCCCTGCAGCCTATTCACAGGTACAACAGGATCTGGGACCCGGGCTTGCTGAGAGGAGGAACATCTCATGGCTCTCTTCCTCGGCATAGCCTCTTTCCGAAAAGGCACACGTCCGGCTCCTTGTCCCACACGGAAGGTGGCAGCCCTGAAAGCTGTTGCTGGTCTTCACCGTCCCCCTGCAGCCTATTCACAGGCACAACAGGATCTGGGACCCGGGCATGCCCGGAGGAGTAACATCTCATGGCTCTCGTCCTCGGAAGAGTGTGATTCCTGAAAGGCACACGTCCGGCTCCTTGTCCCACACGGAAGGTGGCAGCCCTGAAAGCTGTTGCTGGTCTTCACCATCCCCCTGCAGCCTATTCACAGGCACAACAGGATTCAGGACCCGGGCATGCCCAGAGGAGGAACATCTCATGGCTCTCGTCCTCGGCAGAGCCTGATTCCGAAAAGGCACACGTCCGGCTCCTTGTCCCACACGGAAGGTGGCAGCCCTGAAAGCTGTTGCTGGTCTTCACCGTCCCCCTGCAGCCTATTCACAGGCACAACAGGATCTGGGACCCGGGCATGCCCGGAGGAGTAACATCTCATGGCTCTCGTCCTCGGCAGAGTCTGATTCCGAAAAGGCACACGTCCGGCTCCTTGTCCCACACGGAAGGTGGCAGCCCTGAAAGCTGTTGCTGGTCTTCACCGTCCCCCTGCAGCCTATTCACAGGCACAACAGGATTCAGGACCCGGGCATGCCCAGAGGAGGAACATCTCATGGCTCTCGTCCTCGGCAGAGCCTGATTCCGAAAAGGCACACGTCCGGCTCCTTGTCCCACACGGAAGGTGGCAGCCCTGAAAGCTGTTGCTGGTCTTCACCCTCCCCCTGCAGCCTATTCACAGGCACAACAGGATCTGGGACCCGGGCTTGCTGAGAGGAGGAACATCTCATGGCTCTCGTCCTCGGCAGAGCCTGATTCCGAAAAGGCACACGTCCGGCTCCTTGTCCCACACGGAAGGTGGCAGCCCTGAAAGCTGTTGCTGGTCTTCACCGTCCCCCTGCAGCCTATTCACAGGCACAAAAGGATTCGGGACCTGGGCATGCCCAGAGGAGGAACATCTCATGGATCTCTTCCTCGGCAGAGCCTCTTTCCGAAAAGGCACACGTCCGGCTCCTTGTCCCACACGGAAGGTGGCAGCCCTGAAAGCTGTTGCTGGTCTTCACCGTCCCCCTGCAGCCTATACACAGGTACAACAGGATCTGGAACCCGGGCTTGCCCAGAGGAGGAACATGTCATGGCTCTCATCCTCGGCAGAGCCTGATTCCGAAAAGGCAAACGTCCGGCTCCTTGTCCCACACGGAAGGTGGCAGCCCTGAAAGCTGTTGCTGATCTTCACCGTCCCCCTGCAGCCTATTCACAGGCACAACAGGATCTGGCACCCTGGCATGTCCAGAGGAGGAACATCTCATGGCTCTCGTCCTCGGCAGAGCCTGATTCCGAAAAGGCACACGTCCGGCTCCTTGTCCCACACGGAAGGTGGCAGCCCTGAAAGCTGTTGCTGGTCTTCACCGTCCCCCTGCAGCCTATTCACAGGCACAACAGGATCTGGGACCCGGGCTTGCCCAGAGGAGGAACATCTCATGGATCTCATCCTCGGCAGAGCCTGATTCCGAAAAGGCACACGTCCGGCTCCTTGTCCCACACGGAAGGTGGCAGCCCTGAAAGCTGTTGCTGGTCTTCACCGTCCCCCTGCAGCCTATTCACAGGTACAACAGGATCTCGGAAACGGGCATGCCCAGAGGAGGAACATCTCATGGCTCTCTTCCTCGGCAGAGCCTCTTTCCGAAAAGGCACACGTCCGGCTCCTTGTCCCACACGGAAGGTGGCAGCCCTGAAAGCTGTTGCTGGTCTTCACCGTCCCCCTGCAGCCTATGCACAGGCACAACAGGATCTCGGAAACGGGCATGCCCAGAGGAGGAACATCTCATGGCTCTCTTCCTCGGCAGAGCCTCTTTCCGAAAAGGCACACGTCCGGCTCCTTGTCCCACAAGGAAGGTGGCAGCCCTGAAAGCTGTTGCTGGTCTTCACCGTCCCCCTGCAGCCTATTCACAGGCACAACAGGATTCAGGACCCGGGCATGCCCCGAGGAGGAACATCTCATGGCTCTCATCCTCAGCAGAGCCTGATTCCGAAAAGGCACACGTCCGGCTCCTTGTCCCACACGGAAGGCGGCAGCCCTGAAAGCTGTTGCTGGTCTTCACCGTCCCCCTGCAGCCTATTCACAGGTACAACAGGATCTGGGACCCGGGCTTGCTGAGAGGAGGAACATCTCATGGCTCTCGTCCTCGGCAGAGCCTGATTCCGAAAAGGCAAACGTCCGGCTCCTTGTCCCACACGGAAGATGGCATCCCTGAAAGCTGTTGCTGGTCTTCACCGTCCCCCTGCAGCCTATTCACAGGCACAACAGGATCTGGGACCCGGGCATGCCCAGAGGAGGAACATCTCATGGCTCTCGTCCTCGGCAGAGTCTGATTCCTGAAAGGCACATGTCCGGCTCCTTGTCCCACACGGAAGGTGGCAGCCCTGAAAGCTGTTGCTGGTCTTCACCATCCCCCTGCAGCCTATTCAGAGGCACAACAGGATTCAGGACCCGGGCATGCCCAGAGGAGGAACATCTCATGGCTCTCGTCCTCGGCAGAGCCTCTTTCCGAAAAGGCACACGTCCGGCTCCTTGTCCCACACGGAAGGTGGCAGCCCTGAAAGCTGTTGCTGGTCTTCACCGTCCCTTTGCAGCCTATTCACAGGCACAACAGGATCTGGGACCCGGGCTTGCCCAGAGGAGGAACATCTCATGGCTCTCATCCTCGGCAGAGCCTGATTCCGAAAAGGCACACGTCCGGCTCCTTGTCCCACACGGAATGTGGCAGCCCTGAAAGCTGTTGCTGGTCTTCACCGTCCCCCTGCAGCCTATTCACAGGCACAACAGGATCTGGGACCCGGGCATGCCCGGAGGAGTAACATCTCATGGCTCTCGTCCTCGGCAGAGTCTGATTCCTGAAAGGCACATGTCCGGCTCCTTGTCCCACACGGAAGGTGGCAGCCCTGAAAGCTGTTGCTGGTCTTCACCGTCCCCCTGCAGCCTATTCAGAGGCACAACAGGATTCAGGACCCGGGCATGCCCAGAGGAGGAACATCTCATGGCTCTCGTCCTCGGCAGAGCCTCTTTCCGAAAAGGCACACGTCCGGCTCCTTGTCCCACACGGAAGGTGGCAGCCCTGAAAGCTGTTGCTGGTCTTCACCGTCCCCCTGCAGCCTATTCACAGGCACAACAGGATCTGGGACCCGGGCTTGCCCAGAGGAGGAACATCTCATGGCTCTCGTCCTCGGCAGAGCCTGATTCCGAAAAGGCACACGTCCGGCTCCTTGTCCCACACGGAAGATGGCAGCCCTGAAAGCTGTTGCTGGTCTTCACCGTCCCCCTGCAGCCTATTCACAGGCACAACAGGATCTGGGACCCGGGCTTGCCCAGAGGAGGAACATCTCATGGCTCTCATCCTCGGCAGAGCCTGATTCCGAAAAGGCACACGTCCGGCTCCTTGTCCCACACGGAAGATGGCAGCCCTGAAAGCTGTTGCTGGTCTTCACCGTCCCCCTGCAGCCTATTCACAGGCACAAAAGGATTCGGGACCTGGGCATGCCCCGAGGAGGAACATCTCATGGCTCTCGTCCTCGGTAGAGCCTGATTCCGAAAAGGCACACGTCCGGCTCCTTGTCCCACACGGAAGGTGGCAGCCCTGAAAGCTGTTGCTGGTCTTCACCGTCCCCCTGCAGCCTATTCACAGGTACAACAGGATCTGGGACCCGGGCTTGCCCAGAGGAGGAACATGTCATGGCTCTCATCCTCGGCAGAGCCTGATTCCGAAAAGGCAAACGTCCGGCTCCTTGTCCCACACGGAAGGTGGCAGCCCTGAAAGCTGTTGCTGGTCTTCACCGTCCCCCTGCAGCCTATTCACAGGCACAACAGGATCTGGGACCCGGGCATGCCCAGAGGAGGAACATCTCATGGATCTCTTCCTCGGCAGAGCCTCTTTCCGAAAAGGCACACGTCCGGCTCCTTGTCCCACACGGAAGGTGGCAGCCCTGAAAGCTGTTGCTGGTCTTCACCATCCCCCTGCAGCCTATTCACAGGCACAACAGGATTCAGGACCCGGGCATGCCCACAGGAGGAACATCTCATGGCTCTCGTCCTCGGCAGAGCCTGATTCCGAAAAGGCACACGTCCGGCTCCTTGTCCCACACGGAAGGTGGCAGCCCTGAAAGCTGTTGCTGGTCTTCACCGTCCCCCTGCAGCCTATTCACAGGTACAACAGGATCTGGAACCCGGGCTTGCTGAGAGGAGGAACATCTCATGGCTCTCGTCCTCGGCAGAGCCTGATTCCGAAAAGGCACACGTCCGGCTCCTTGTCCCACACGGAAGGTGGCAGCCCTGAAAGCTGTTGCTGGTCTTCACCGTCCCCCTGCAGCCTATTCACAGGCACAACAGGATTCAGGACCCGGGCATGCCCCGAGGAGGAACATCTCATGGCTCTCGTCCTCGGCAGAGCCTGATTCCGAAAAGGCACACGTCCGGCTCCTTGTCCCACACGGAAGGTGGCAGCCCTGAAAGCTGTTGCTGGTCTTCACCGTCCCCCTGCAGCCTATTCACAGGCACAACAGGATCTGGGACCCGGGCTTGCCCAGAGGAGGAACATCTCATGGCTCTCGTCCTCGGCAGAGCCTGATTCCGAAAAGGCACACGTCCGGCTCCTTGTCCCACACGGAAGGTGGCAGCCCTGAAAGCTGTTGCTGGTCTTCACCGTCCCCCTGCAGCCTATTCACAGGTACAACAGGATATGGGACCCGGGTTTGCTGAGAGGAGGAACATCTCATGGCTCTCGTCCTCGGCAGAGCCTGATTCCGAAAAGGCACACGTCCGGCTCCTTGTCCCACACGGAAGGTGGCAGCCCTGAAAGCTGCTGCTGGTCTTCACCGTCCCCCTGCAGCCTATTCACAGATACAACAGGATCTGGGACCCGGGCTTGCCCAGAGGAGGAACATCTCATGGCTCTCGTCCTCGGTAGAGCCTGATTCCGAAAAGGCACACGTCCGGCTCCTTGTCCCACACGGAAGGTGGCAGCCCTGAAAGCTGTTGCTGGTCTTCACCGTCCCCCTGCAGCCTATTCACAGGCACAACAGGATTCGGGACCTGGGCATGCCCAGAGGAGGAACATCTCATGGATCTCGTCCTCGGCAGAGCCTGATTCCGAAAAGGCACACGTCCGGCTCCTTGTCCCACACGGAAGGTGGCAGCCCTGAAAGCTGTTGCTGGTCTTCACCGTCCCCCTGCAGCCTATTCACAGGTACAACAGGATCTGGGACCCGGGCTTGCTGAGAGGAGGAACATCTCATGGCTCTCGTCCTCGGCAGAGCCTGATTCCGAAAAGGCAAACGTCCGGCTCCTTGTCCCACACGGAAGATGGCATCCCTGAAAGCTGTTGCTGGTCTTCACCGTCCCCCTGCAGCCTATTCACAGGCACAACAGGATCTGGGACCCGGGCATGCCCAGAGGAGGAACATCTCATGGCTCTCGTCCTCGGCAGAGTCTGATTCCTGAAAGGCACATGTCCGGCTCCTTGTCCCACACGGAAGGTGGCAGCCCAGAAAGCTGTTGCTGGTCTTCACCGTCCCCCTGCAGCCTATTCAGAGGCACAACAGGATTCAGGACCCGGGCATGCCCAGAGGAGGAACATGTCATGGCTCTCGTCCTCGGCAGAGCCTGATTCCGAAAAGGCA
This sequence comes from Astur gentilis, assembly GCF_929443795.1. NCBI lineage: Eukaryota > Metazoa > Chordata > Aves > Accipitriformes > Accipitridae > Astur > Astur gentilis. The sequence continues at coordinate 176,132 of NW_026060877.1, read as the reverse complement.
CACGTCCGGCTCCTTGTCCCACACGGAAGGTGGCAGCCCTGAAAGCTGTTGCTGGTCTTCACCGTCCCCCTGCAGCCTATTCACAGGCACAACAGGATCTGGGACCCGGGCATGCCCAGAGGAGGAACATCTCATGGATCTCGTCCTCGGCAGAGCCTGATTCCGAAAAGGCACACGTCCGGCTCCTTGTCCCACACGGAAGGTGGCAGCCCTGAAAGCTGTTGCTGGTCTTCACCGTCCCCCTGCAGCCTATTCACAGGCACAACAGGATCTGGGACCCGGGCTTGCCCAGAGGAGGAACATCTCATGGCTCTCGTCCTCGGCAGAGCCTGATTCCGAAAAGGCACACGTCCGGCTCCTTGTCCCACACGGAAGGTGGCAGCCCTGAAAGCTGTTGCTGGTCTTCACCGTCCCCCTGCAGCCTATTCACAGGTACAACAGGATCTGGGACCCGGGCTTGCTGAGAGGAGGAACATCTCATGGCTCTCTTCCTCGGCAGAGCCTCTTTCCGAAAAGGCACACGTCCGGCTCCTTGTCCCACACGGAAGGTGGCAGCCCTGAAAGCTGTTGCTGGTCTTCACCGTCCCCCTGCAGCCTATGCACAGGCACAACAGGATCTGGGAAACGGGCATGCCCAGAGGAGGAACATCTCATGGCTCTCGTCCTCGGCAGAGCCTGATTCCGAAAAGGCACACGTCCGGCTCCTTGTCCCACACGGAAGATGGCAGCCCTGAAAGCTGTTGCTGGTCTTCACCGTCCCCCTGCAGCCTATTCACAGGCACAACAGGATCTGGGACCCGGGCATGCCCGGAGGAGTAACATCTCATGGCTCTCGTCCTCGGCAGAGTCTGATTCCTGAAAGGCACATGTCCGGCTCCTTGTCCCACACGGAAGGTGGCAGCCCTGAAAGCTGTTGCTGGTCTTCACCGTCCCCCTGCAGCCTATTCACAGGCACAACAGGATCTGGGACACGGGCTTGCCCAGAGGAGGAACATCTCATGGCTCTCGTCCTCGGCAGAGCCTGATTCCGAAAAGGCACACGTCCGGCTCCTTGTCCCACACGGAAGGTGGCAGCCCTGAAAGCTGTTGCTGGTCTTCACCGTCCCCCTGCAGCCTATTCACAGGTACAACAGGATCTGGGACCCGGGCTTGCTGAGAGGAGGAACATCTCATGGCTCTCTTCCTCGGCAGAGCCTCTTTCCGAAAAGGCACACGTCCGGCTCCTTGTCCCACACGGAAGGTGGCAGCTCTGAAAGCTGTTGCTGGTCTTCACCGTCCCCCTGCAGCCTATGCACAGGCACAACAGGATCTGGGAAACGGGCATGCCCAGAGGAGGAACATCTCATGGCTCTCGTCCTCGGCAGAGCCTGATTCCGAAAAGGCACACGTCCGGCTCCTTGTCCCACACGGAAGGTGGCAGCCCTGAAAGCTGTTGCTGGTCTTCACCGTCCCCCTGCAGCCTATTCACAGGCACAACAGGATCTGGGACCCGGGCATGCCCACAGGAGGAACTTCTCATGGCTCTCGTCCTCGGCAGAGCCTGATTCCGAAAAGGCACACGTCCGGCTCCTTGTCCCACACGGAAGGTGGCAGCCCTGAAAGCTGTTGCTGGTCTTCACCGTCCCCCTGCAGCCTATTCACAGGCACAACAGGATCTGGGACCCGGGCTTGCTGAGAGGAGGAACATGTCATGGCTCTCGTCCTCGGCAGAGCCTGATTCCGAAAAGGCACACGCCCGGCTCCTTGTCCCACACGGAAGATGGCAGCCCTGAAAGATGTTGCTGGTCTTCACTGTCCCCCTGCAGCCTATACACAGGCACAACAGGATCTGGGACCCGGGCATGCCCCGAGGAGGAACATCTCATGGCTCTCGTCCTCAGCAGAGCCTGATTCCGAAAAGGCACACGTCCGGCTCCTTGTCCCACACGGAAGGTGGCAGCCCTGAAAGCTGTTGCTGGTCTTCACCGTCCCCCTGCAGCCTATTCACAGGCACAACAGGATTCAGGACCCGGGCATGTCCAGAGGAGGAACATCTCATGGCTCTCGTCCTCGGCAGAGCCTGATTCCGAAAAGGCACATGTCCGGCTCCTTGTCCCACACGGAAGGTGGCAGCCCTGAAAGCTGTTGCTGGTCTTCACCGTCCCCCTGCAGCCTATTCACAGGCACAACAGGATTCAGGACCCGGGCATGCCCAGAGGAGGAACATCTCATGGCTCTCGTCCTCGGCAGAGCCTGATTCCGAAAAGGCACACGTCCGGCTCCTTGTCCCACACGGAAGGTGGCAGCCCTGAAAGCTGTTGCTGGTCTTCACCATCCCCCTGCAGCCTATTCACAGGCACAACAGGATTCAGGACCCGGGCATGCCCACAGGAGGAACATCTCATGGCTCTCGTCCTCGGCAGAGCCTGATTCCGAAAAGGCACACGTCCGGCTCCTTGTCCCACACGGAAGGTGGCAGCCCTGAAAGCTGTTGCTGGTCTTCACCGTCCCCCTGCAGCCTATGCACAGGCACAACAGGATCTGGGAAACGGGCATGCCCAGAGGAGGAACATCTCATGGCTCTCGTCCTCGGCAGAGCCTGATTCCGAAAAGGCACACGTCCGGCTCCTTGTCCCACACGGAAGGTGGCAGCCCTGAAAGCTGTTGCTGGTCTTCACCGTCCCCCTGCAGCCTATTCACAGGCACAACAGGATCTGGGACCCGGGCATGCCCACAGGAGGAACTTCTCATGGCTCTCGTCCTCGGCAGAGCCTGATTCCGAAAAGGCACACGTCCGGCTCCTTGTCCCACACGGAAGGTGGCAGCCCTGAAAGCTGTTGCTGGTCTTCACCGTCCCCCTGCAGCCTATTCACAGGCACAACAGGATCTGGGACCCGGGCTTGCCCAGAGGAGGAACATCTCATGGCTCTCATCCTCGGCAGAGCCTGATTCCGAAAAGGCACACGTCCGGCTCCTTGTCCCACACGGAAGATGGCAGCCCTGAAAGCTGTTGCTGGTCTTCACCGTCCCCCTGCAGCCTATTCACAGGCACAACAGGATCTGGGACCCGGGCATGCCCGGAGGAGTAACATCTCATGGCTCTCGTCCTCGGCAGAGTCTGATTCCTGAAAGGCACATGTCCGGCTCCTTGTCCCACACGGAAGGTGGCAGCCCTGAAAGCTGTTGCTGGTCTTCACCGTCCCCCTGCAGCCTATTCACAGGCACAACAGGATCTGGGACCCGGGCTTGCCCAGAGGAGGAACATCTCATGGCTCTCGTCCTCGGCAGAGCCTGATTCCGAAAAGGCACACGTCCGGCTCCTTGTCCCACACGGAAGGTGGCAGCCCTGAAAGCTGTTGCTGGTCTTCACCGTCCCCCTGCAGCCTATTCACAGGTACAACAGGATCTGGGACCCGTGCTTGCTGAGAGGAGGAACATCTCATGGCTCTCTTCCTCGGCAGAGCCTCTTTCCGAAAAGGCACACGTCCGGCTCCTTGTCCCACACGGAAGGTGGCAGCCCTGAAAGCTGTTGCTGGTCTTCACCGTCCCCCTGCAGCCTATGCACAGGCACAACAGGATCTGGGAAACGGGCATGCCCAGAGGAGGAACATCTCATGGCTCTCGTCCTCGGCAGAGCCTGATTCCGAAAAGGCACACGTCCGGCTCCTTGTCCCACACGGAAGGTGGCAGCCCTGAAAGCTGTTGCTGGTCTTCACCGTCCCCCTGCAGCCTATTCACAGGCACAACAGGATCTGGGACCCGGGCATGCCCAGAGGAGGAACATCTCATGGCTCTCGTCCTCGGCAGAGCCTGATTCCGAAAAGGCACACGTCCGGCTCCTTGTCCCACACGGAAGGTGGCAGCCCTGAAAGCTGTTGCTGGTCTTCACCGTCCCCCTGCAGCCTATTCACAGGCACAACAGGATCTGGGACCCGGGCTTGCTGAGAGGAGGAACATGTCATGGCTCTCGTCCTCGGCAGAGCCTGATTCCGAAAAGGCACACGTCCGGCTCCTTGTCCCACACGGAAGATGGCAGCCCTGAAAGATGTTGCTGGTCTTCACTGTCCCCCTGCAGCCTATTCACAGGCACAACAGGATCTGGGACCCGGGCATGCCCCGAGTAGGAACATCTCATGGCTCTCGTCCTCAGCAGAGCCTGATTCCGAAAAGGCACACGTCCGGCTCCTTGTCCCACACGGAAGGTGGCAGCCCTGAAAGCTGTTGCTGGTCTTCACCGTCCCCCTGCAGCCTATTCACAGGCACAACAGGATTCAGGACCCGGGCATGTCCAGAGGAGGAACATCTCATGGCTCTCGTCCTCGGCAGAGCCTGATTCCGAAAAGGCACATGTCCGGCTCCTTGTCCCACACGGAAGGTGGCAGCCCTGAAAGCTGTTGCTGGTCTTCACCGTCCCCCTGCAGCCTATTCACAGGCACAACAGGATTCAGGACCCGGGCATGCCCAGAGGAGGAACATCTCATGGCTCTTGTCCTCGGCAGAGCCTGATTCCGAAAAGGCACACGTCCGGCTCCTTGTCCCACACGGAAGGTGGCAGCCCTGAAAGCTGTTGCTGGTCTTCACCGTCCCCCTGCAGCCTATTCACAGGCACAAAAGGATTCGGGACCTGGGCATGCCCAGAGGAGGAACATCTCATGGCTCTCGTCCTCGGTAGAGCCTGATTCCGAAAAGGCACACGTCCGGCTCCTTGTCCCACACGGAAGGTGGCAGCCCTGAAAGCTGTTGCTGGTCTTCACCGTCCCCCTGCAGCCTATTCACAGGTACAACAGGATCTGGGACCCGGGCTTGCCCAGAGGAGGAACATGTCATGGCTCTCATCCTCGGCAGAGCCTGATTCCGAAAAGGCAAACGTCCGGCTCCTTGTCCCACACGGAAGGTGGCAGCCCTGAAAGCTGTTGCTGGTCTTCACCGTCCCCCTACAGCCTATTCACAGGCACAACAGGATCTGGGACCCGGGCATGCCCAGAGGAGGAACATCTCATGGATCTCTTCCTCGGCAGAGCCTCTTTCCGAAAAGGCACACGTCCGGCACCTTGTCCCACACGGAAGGTGGCAGCCCTAAAGCTGTTGCTGGTCTTCACCATCCCCCTGCAGCCTATTCACAGGCACAACAGGATTCAGGACCCGGGCATGCCCACAGGAGGAACATCTCATGGCTCTCGTCCTCGGCAGAGCCTGATTCCGAAAAGGCACACGTCCGGCTCCTTGTCCCACACGGAAGGTGGCAGCCCTGAAAGCTGTTGCTGGTCTTCACCGTCCCCCTGCAGCCTATTCACAGGTACAACAGGATCTGGGACCCGGGCTTGCTGAGAGGAGGAACATCTCATGGCTCTCGTCCTCGGCAGAGCCTGATTCCGAAAAGGCACACGTCCGGCTCCTTGTCCCACACGGAAGGTGGCAGCCCTGAAAGCTGTTGCTGGTCTTCACCGTCCCCCTGCAGCCTATTCACAGGCACAACAGGATTCAGGACCCGGGCATGCCCCGAGGAGGAACATCTCATGGCTCTCGTCCTCGGCAGAGCCTGATTCCGAAAAGGCACACGTCCGGCTCCTTGTCCCACACGGAAGGTGGCAGCCCTGAAAGCTGTTGCTGGTCTTCACCGTCCCCCTGCAGCCTATTCACAGGCACAACAGGGTCTGGGACCCGGGCTTGCCCAGAGGAGGAACATCTCATGGATCTATTCCTCGGCAGAGTCTGATTCCGAAAAGGCACACGTCCGGCTCCTTGTCCCACACGGAAGGTGGCAGCCCTGAAAGCTGTTGCTGGTCTTCACCGTCCCCCTGCAGCCTATTCACAGGTACAACAGGATATGGGACCCGGGCTTGCTGAGAGGAGGAACATCTCATGGCTCTCGTCCTCGGCAGAGCCTGATTCCGAAAAGGCACACGTCCGGCTCCTTGTCCCACACGGAAGGTGGCAGCCCTGAAAGCTGCTGCTGGTCTTCACCGTCCCCCTGCAGCCTATTCACAGATACAACAGGATCTGGGACCCGGGCTTGCCCAGAGGAGGAACATCTCATGGCTCTCGTCCTCGGTAGAGCCTGATTCCGAAAAGGCACACGTCCGGCTCCTTGTCCCACACGGAAGGTGGCAGCCCTGAAAGCTGTTGCTGGTCTTCACCGTCCCCCTGCAGCCTATTCACAGGCACAACAGGATTCGGGACCTGGGCATGCCCAGAGGAGGAACATCTCATGGATCTCTTCCTCGGCAGAGCCTGATTCCGAAAAGGCACACGTCCGGCTCCTTGTCCCACACGGAAGGTGGCAGCCCTGAAAGCTGTTGCTGGTCTTCACCGTCCCCCTGCAGCCTATTCACAGGTACAACAGGATCTGGGACCCGGGCTTGCTGAGAGGAGGACATCTCATGGCTCTCGTCCTCGGCAGAGCCTGATTCCGAAAAGGCAAACGTCCGGCTCCTTGTCCCACACGGAAGATGGCATCCCTGAAAGCTGTTGCTGGTCTTCACCGTCCCCCTGCAGCCTATTCACAGGCACAACAGGATCTGGGACCCGGGCATGCCCAGAGGAGGAACATCTCATGGCTCTCGTCCTCGGCAGAGTCTGATTCCTGAAAGGCACATGTCCGGCTCCTTGTCCCACACGGAAGGTGGCAGCCCTGAAAGCTGTTGCTGGTCTTCACCATCCCCCTGCAGCCTATTCACAGGCACAACAGGATCTGGGACCCGGGCTTGCCCAGAGGAGGAACATCTCATGGCTCTCATCCTCGGCAGAGCCTGATTCCGAAAAGGCACACGTCCGGCTCCTTGTCCCACACGGAAGATGGCAGCCCTGAAAGCTGTTGCTGGTCTTCACCGTCCCCCTGCAGCCTATTCACAGGCACAACAGGATTCGGGACCTGGGCTTGCCCAGAGGAGGAACATCTCATGGCTCTCGTCCTCGGTAGAGCCTGATTCCGAAAAGGCACACGTCCGGCTCCTTGTCCCACACGGAAGGTGGCAGCCCTGAAAGCTGTTGCTGGTCTTCACCGTCCCCCTGCAGCCTATTCACAGGCACAACAGGATTCGGGACCTGGGCATGCCCAGAGGAGGAACATCTCATGGCTCTCGTCCTCAGCAGAGCCTGATTCCGAAAAGGCACACGTCCGGCTCCTTGTCCCACACGGAAGGTGGCAGCCCTGAAAGCTGTTGCTGGTCTTCACCGTCCCCCTGCAGCCTATTCACAGGTACAACAGGATCTGGGACCCGGGCTTGCTGAGAGGAGGAACATCTCATGGCTCTCGTCCTCGGCAGAGCCTGATTCCGAAAAGGCAAACGTCCGGCTCCTTGTCCCACACGGAAGATGGCATCCCTGAAAGCTGTTGCTGGTCTTCACCGTCCCCCTGCAGCCTATTCACAGGCACAACAGGATCTGGGACCCGGGCATGCCCAGAGGAGGAACATCTCATGGCTCTCGTCCTCGGCAGAGTCTGATTCCTGAAAGGCACATGTCCGGCTCCTTGTCCCACACGGAAGGTGGCAGCCCTGAAAGCTGTTGCTGGTCTTCACCATCCCCCTGCAGCCTATTCACAGGCACAACAGGATCTGGGACCCGGGCTTGCCCAGAGGAGGAACATCTCATGGCTCTCATCCTCGGCAGAGCCTGATTCCGAAAAGGCACACGTCCGGCTCCTTGTCCCACACGGAAGATGGCAGCCCTGAAAGCTGTTGCTGGTCTTCACCGTCCCCCTGCAGCCTATTCACAGGCACAAAAGGATTCGGGACCTGGGCATGCCCAGAGGAGGAACATCTCATGGCTCTCGTCCTCGGTAGAGCCTGATTCCGAAAAGGCACACGTCCGGCTCCTTGTCCCACACGGAAGGTGGCAGCCCTGAAAGCTGTTGCTGGTCTTCACCGTCCCCCTGCAGCCTATTCACAGGTACAACAGGATCTGGGACCCGGGCTTGCCCAGAGGAGGAACATGTCATGGCTCTCATCCTCGGCAGAGCCTGATTCCGAAAAGGCAAACGTCCGGCTCCTTGTCCCACACGGAAGGTGGCAGCCCTGAAAGCTGTTGCTGGTCTTCACCGTCCCCCTGCAGCCTATTCACAGGCACAACAGGATCTGGGACCCGGGCATGCCCAGAGGAGGAACATCTCATGGATCTCTTCCTCGGCAGAGCCTCTTTCCGAAAAGGCACACGTCCGGCACCTTGTCCCACACGGAAGGTGGCAGCCCTGAAAGCTGTTGCTGGTCTTCACCATCCCCCTGCAGCCTATTCACAGGCACAACAGGATTCAGGACCCGGGCATGCCCAGAGGAGGAACATCTCATGGCTCTCGTCCTCGGCAGAGCCTGATTCCGAAAAGGCACACGTCCGGCTCCTTGTCCCACACGGAAGGTGGCAGCCCTGAAAGCTGTTGCTGGTCTTCACCGTCCCCCTGCAGCCTATTCACAGGTACAACAGGATCTGGAACCCGGGCTTGCTGAGAGGAGGAACATCTCATGGCTCTCGTCCTCGGCAGAGCCTGATTCCGAAAAGGCACACGTCCGGCTCCTTGTCCCACACGGAAGGTGGCAGCCCTGAAAGCTGTTGCTGGTCTTCACCGTCCCCCTGCAGCCTATTCACAGGCACAACAGGATTCAGGACCCGGGCATGCCCCGAGGAGGAACATCTCATGGCTCTCGTCCTCGGCAGAGCCTGATTCCGAAAAGGCACACGTCCGGCTCCTTGTCCCACACGGAAGGTGGCAGCCCTGAAAGCTGCTGCTGGTCTTCACCGTCCCCCTGCAGCCTATTCACAGATACAACAGGATCTGGGACCCGGGCTTGCCCAGAGGAGGAACATCTCATGGCTCTCGTCCTCGGTAGAGCCTGATTCCGAAAAGGCACACGTCCGGCTCCTTGTCCCACACGGAAGGTGGCAGCCCTGAAAGCTGTTGCTGGTCTTCACCGTCCCCCTGCAGCCTATTCACAGGCACAACAGGATTCGGGACCTGGGCATGCCCAGAGGAGGAACATCTCATGGATCTCTTCCTCGGCAGAGCCTGATTCCGAAAAGGCACACGTCCGGCTCCTTGTCCCACACGGAAGGTGGCAGCCCTGAAAGCTGTTGCTGGTCTTCACCGTCCCCCTGCAGCCTATTCACAGGTACAACAGGATCTGGGACCCGGGCTTGCTGAGAGGAGGAACATCTCATGGCTCTCGTCCTCGGCAGAGCCTGATTCCGAAAAGGCAAACGTCCGGCTCCTTGTCCCACACGGAAGATGGCATCCCTGAAAGCTGTTGCTGGTCTTCACCGTCCCCCTGCAGCCTATTCACAGGCACAACAGGATCTGGGACCCGGGCATGCCCAGAGGAGGAACATCTCATGGCTCTCGTCCTCGGCAGAGTCTGATTCCTGAAAGGCACATGTCCGGCTCCTTGTCCCACACGGAAGGTGGCAGCCCTGAAAGCTGTTGCTGGTCTTCACCATCCCCCTGCAGCCTATTCACAGGCACAACAGGATTCAGGACCCGGGCATGCCCACAGGAGGAACATCTCATGGATCTCGTCCTCGGCAGAGCCTGATTCCGAAAAGGCACACGTCCGGCTCCTTGTCCCACACGGAAGGTGGCAGCCCTGAAAGCTGTTGCTGGTCTTCACCGTCCCCCTGCAGCCTATTCACAGGCACAACAGGATCTGGGACCCGGGCTTGCCCAGAGGAGGAACATCTCATGGCTCTCATCCTCGGCAGAGCCTGATTCCGAAAAGGCACACGTCCGGCTCCTTGTCCCACACGGAAGATGGCAGCCCTGAAAGCTGTTGCTGGTCTTCACCGTCCCCCTGCAGCCTATTCACAGGCACAACAGGATCTGGGACCCGGGCATGCCCGGAGGAGTAACATCTCATGGCTCTCGTCCTCGGCAGAGTCTGATTCCTGAAAGGCACATGTCCGGCTCCTTGTCCCACACGGAAGGTGGCAGCCCTGAAAGCTGTTGCTGGTCTTCACCGTCCCCCTGCAGCCTATTCAGAGGCACAACAGGATTCAGGACCCGGGCATGCCCAGAGGAGGAACATCTCATGGATCTCGTCCTCGGCAGAGCCTCTTTCCGAAAAGGCACACGTCCGGCTCCTTGTCCCACACGGAAGGTGGCAGCCCTGAAAGCTGTTGCTGGTCTTCACCGTCCCCCTGCAGCCTATTCACAGGCACAACAGGATCTGGGACCCGGGCTTGCCCAGAGGAGGAACATCTCATGGCTCTCGTCCTCGGCAGAGCCTGATTCCGAAAAGGCACACGTCCGGCTCCTTGTCCCACACGGAAGGTGGTAGCCCTGAAAGCTGTTGCTGGTCTTCACCGTCCCCCTGCAGCCTATTCACAGGTACAACAGGATCTGGGACCCGGGCTTGCTGAGAGGAGGAACATCTCATGGCTCTCTTCCTCGGCAGAGCCTCTTTCCGAAAAGGCACACGTCCGGCTCCTTGTCCCACACGGAAGGTGGCAGCCCTGAAAGCTGTTGCTGGTCTTCACCGTCCCCCTGCAGCCTATGCACAGGCACAACAGGATCTGGGAAACGGGCATGCCCAGAGGAGGAACATCTCATGGCTCTCGTCCTCGGCAGAGCCTGATTCCGAAAAGGCACACGTCCGGCTCCTTGTCCCACACGGAAGGTGGCAGCCCTGAAAGCTGTTGCTGGTCTTCACCGTCCCCCTGCAGCCTATTCACAGGCACAACAGGATCTGGGACCCGGGCATGCCCACAGGAGGAACTTCTCATGGCTCTCGTCCTCGGCAGAGCCTGATTCCGAAAAGGCACACGTCCGGCTCCTTGTCCCACACGGAAGGTGGCAGCCCTGAAAGCTGTTGCTGGTCTTCACCGTCCCCCTGCAGCCTATTCACAGGCACAACAGGATCTGGGACCCGGGCTTGCTGAGAGGAGGAACATGTCATGGCTCTCGTCCTCGGCAGAGCCTGATTCCGAAAAGGCACACGTCCGGCTCCTTGTCCCACACGGAAGGTGGCAGCCCTGAAAGCTGTTGCTGGTCTTCACTGTCCCCCTGCAGCCTATTCACAGGCACAACAGGATCTGGGACCCGGGCATGCCCAGAGGAGGAACATCTCATGGATCTCTTCCTCGGCAGAGCCTGATTCCGAAAAGGCACACGTCCGGCTCCTTGTCCCACACTGAAGGTGGCAGCCCTGAAAGCTGTTGCTGGTCTTCACCATCCCCCTGCAGCCTATTCAGAGGCACAAAAGGATTCAGGACCCGGGCATGCCCAGAGGAGGAACATCTCATGGCTCTCGTCCTCGGCAGAGCCTGATTCCGAAAAGGCACACGTCCGGCTCCTTGTCCCACACGGAAGGTGGCAGCCCTGAAAGCTGTTGCTGGTCTTCACCGTCCCCCTGCAGCCTATTCACAGGCACAACAGGATCTGGGACCCGGGCATTCCCGGAGGAGGAACATCTCATGGCTCTCGTCCTCGGCAGAGCCTGATTCCGAAAAGGCACACGTCCGGCTCCTTGTCCCACACGGAAGGTGGCAGCCCTGAAAGCTGTTGCTGGTCTTCACCGTCCCCCTGCAGCCTATTCAGAGGCACAACAGGATTCAGGACCCGGGCATGCCCAGAGGAGGAACATCTCATGGCTCTCGTCCTCGGCAGAGCCTGATTCCGAAAAGGCACACGTCCGGCTCCTTGTCCCACACGGAAGGTGGCAGCCCTGAAAGCTGTTGCTGGTCTTCACCGTCCCCCTGCAGCCTATTCACAGGCACAACAGGATCTGGGACCCGGGCTTGCTGAGAGGAGGAACATCTCATGGCTCTCGTCCTCGGCAGAGCCTGATTCCGAAAAGGCACACGTCGGGCTCCTTGTCCCACACGGAAGGTGGCAGCCCTGAAAGCTGTTGCTGGTCTTCACCGTCCCCCTGCAGCCTATTCACAGGCACAAAAGGATTCGGGACCTGGGCATGCCCAGAGGAGGAACATCTCATGGATCTCTTCCTCGGCAGAGCCTCTTTCCGAAAAGGCACACGTCCGGCTCCTTGTCCCACACGGAAGGTGGCAGCCCTGAAAGCTGTTGCTGGTCTTCACCGTCCCCCTGCAGCCTATACACAGGTACAACAGGATCTGGGACCCGGGCTTGCCCAGAGGAGGAACATGTCATGGCTCTCATCCTCGGCAGAGTCTGATTCCGAAAAGGCAAACGTCCGGCTCCTTGTCCCACACGGAAGGTGGCAGCCCTGAAAGCTGTTGCTGGTCTTCACCGTCCCCCTGCAGCCTATTCACAGGCACAACAGGATCTGGCACCCTGGCATGTCCAGATGAGGAACATGTCATGGCTCTCGTCCTCGGCAGAGCCTGATTCCGAAAAGGCACACGTCCGGCTCCTTGTCCCACACGGAAGGTGGCAGCCCTGAAAGCTGTTGCTGGTCTTCACCGTCCCCCTGCAGCCTATTCACAGGCACAACAGGATCTGGGGCCCGGGCTTGCCCAGAGGAGGAACATCTCATGGATCTCGTCCTCGGCAGAGCCTGATTCCGAAAAGGCACACGTCCGGCTCCTTGTCCCACACGGAAGGTGGCAGCCCTGAAAGCTGTTGCTGGTCTTCACCGTCCCCCTGCAGCCTATTCACAGGCACAACAGGATCTGGGACCCGGGCATGCCCAGAGGAGGAACATCTCATGGCTCTCTTCCTCGGCAGAGCCTCTTTCCGAAAAGGCACAGGTCCGGCTCCTTGTCCCACACGGAAGGTGGCAGCCCTGAAAGCTGTTGCTGGTCTTCACCGTCCCCCTGCAGCCTATGCACAGGCACAACAGGATCTCGGAAACGGGCATGCCCAGAGGAGGAACATCTCATGGCTCTCTTCCTCGGCAGAGCCTGATTCCGAAAAGGCACACGTCCGGCTCCTTGTCCCACACGGAAGGTGGCAGCCCTGAAAGCTGTTGCTGGTCTTCACCGTCCCCCTGCAGCCTATTCACAGGCACAAAAGGATTCGGGACCTGGGCATGCCCAGAGGAGGAACATCTCATGGATCTCTTCCTCGGCAGAGCCTCTTTCCGAAAAGGCACACGTCCGGCTCCTTGTCCCACACGGAAGGTGGCAGCCCTGAAAGCTGTTGCTGGTCTTCACCGTCCCCCTGCAGCCTATACACAGGTACAACAGGATCTGGGACCCGGGCTTGCCCAGAGGAGGAACATGTCATGGCTCTCATCCTCGGCAGAGCCTGATTCCGAAAAGGCAAACGTCCGGCTCCTTGTCCCACACGGAAGGTGGCAGCCCTGAAAGCTGTTGCTGGTCTTCACCGTCCCCCTGCAGCCTATTCACAGGCACAACAGGATCTGGCACCCTGGCATGTCCAGAGGAGGAACATCTCATGGCTCTCGTCCTCGGCAGAGCCTGATTCCGAAAAGGCACACGTCCGGCTCCTTGTCCCACACGGAAGGTGGCAGCCCTGAAAGCTGTTGCTGGTCTTCACCGTCCCCCTGCAGCCTATTCACAGGCACAACAGGATCTGGGGCCCGGGCTTGCCCAGAGAGGTACATCTCATGGCTCTCGTCCTCGGCAGAGCCTGATTCCGAAAAGGCACACGTCCGGCTCCTTGTCCTACACGGAAGGTGGCAGCCCTGAAAGCTGTTGCTGGTCTTCACCGTCCCCCTGCAGCCTATTCACAGGTACAACAGGATCTGGGACCCGGGCTTGCTGAGAGGAGGAACATCTCATGGCTCTCTTCCTCGGCAGAGCCTCTTTCCGAAAAGGCACACGTCCGGCTCCTTGTCCCACACGGAAGGTGGCAGCCCTGAAAGCTGTTGCTGGTCTTCACCGTCCCCCTGCAGCCTATGCACAGGCACAACAGGATCTCGGAAACGGGCATGCCCAGAGGAGGAACATCTCATGGCTCTCTTCCTCGGCAGAGCCTGATTCCGAAAAGGCACACGTCCGGCTCCTTGTCCCACACGGAAGGTGGCAGCCCTGAAAGCTGTTGCTGGTCTTCACCGTCCCCCTGCAGCCTATTCACAGGCACAACAGGATTCAGGACCTGGGCATGCCCCGAGGAGGAACATCTCATGGCTCTCGTCCTCAGCAGAGCCTGATTCCGAAAAGGCACACGTCCGGCTCCTTTTCCCACACGGAAGGTGGCAGCCCTGAAAGCTGTTGCTGGTCTTCACCGTCCCCCTGCAGCCTATTCACAGGCACAACAGGATTCGGGACCTGGGCATGCCCAGAGGAGGAACATCTCATGGATCTCTTCCTCGGCAGAGCCTGATTCCGAAAAGGCACACGTCCGGCTCCTTGTCCCACACGGAAGGTGGCAGCCCTGAAAGCTGTTGCTGGTCTTCACCGTCCCCCTGCAGCCTATTCACAGGTACAACAGGATCTGGGACCCGGGCTTGCTGAGAGGAGGAACATCTCATGGCTCTCTTCCTCGGCAGAGCCTCTTTCCGAAAAGGCACACGTCCGGCTCCTTGTCCCACACGGAAGGTGGCAGCCCTGAAAGCTGTTGCTGGTCTTCACCGTCCCCCTGCAGCCTATTCACAGGCACAACAGGATCTGGGACCCGGGCATGCCCCGAGGAGGAACATCTCATGGCTCTCGTCCTCGGCAGAGTCTGATTCCTGAAAGGCACATGTCCGGCTCCTTGTCCCACACGGAAGGTGGCAGCCCTGAAAGCTGTTGCTGGTCTTCACCATCCCCCTGCAGCCTATTCACAGGCACAACAGGATTCAGGACCCGGGCATGCCCACAGGAGGAACATCTCATGGCTCTCGTCCTCGGCAGAGCCTGATTCCGAAAAGGCACACGTCCGGCTCCTTGTCCCACACGGAAGGTGGCAGCCCTGAAAGCTGTTGCTGGTCTTCACCGTCCCCCTGCAGCCTATTCACAGGCACAACAGGATCTGGGACCCGGGCTTGCCCAGAGGAGGAACATCTCATGGCTCTCATCCTCGGCAGAGCCTGATTCCGAAAAGGCACACGTCCGGCTCCTTGTCCCACACGGAAGGTGGCAGCCCTGAAAGCTGTTGCTGGTCTTCACCGTCCCCCTGCAGCCTATTCACAGGCACAACAGGATCTGGGACCCGGGCATGCCCGGAGGAGTAACATCTCATGGCTCTCGTCCTCGGCAGTGTCTGATTCCTGAAAGGCACATGTCCGGCTCCTTGTCCCACACGGAAGGTGGCAGCCCTGAAAGCTGTTGCTGGTCTTCACCGTCCCCCTGCAGCCTATTCACAGGCACAACAGGATCTGGGACCCGGGCTTGCCCAGAGGAGGAACATGTCATGGCTCTCATCCTCGGCAGAGTCTGATTCCGAAAAGGCACACGTCCGGCCTCTTGTCCCACACGGAAGGTGGCAGCCCTGAAAGCTGTTGCTGGTCTTCACCGTCCCCCTGCAGCCTATTCACAGGCACAACAGGATCTGGGACCCGGGCTTGCCCAGAGGAGGAACATCTCATGGATCTCGTCCTCGGCAGAGCCTGATTCCGAAAAGGCACACGTCCGGCTCCTTGTCCCACACGGAAGGTGGCAGCCCTGAAAGCTGTTGCTGGTCTTCACCGTCCCCCTGCAGCCTATTCACAGGTACAACAGGATCTGGGACCCGGGCATGCCCGGAGGAGTAACATCTCATGGCTCTCTTCATCGGCATAGCCTCTTTCCGAAAAGGCACACGTCCGGCTCCTTGTCCCACACGGAAGGTGGCAGCCCTGAAAGCTGTTGCTGGTCTTCACCGTCCCCCTGCAGCCTATTCACAGGCACAACAGGATTCAGGACCTGGGCATGCCCCGAGGAGGAACATCTCATGGCTCTCGTCCTCAGCAGAGCCTGATTCCGAAAAGGCACACGTCCGGCTCCTTTTCCCACACGGAAGGTGGCAGCCCTGAAAGCTGTTGCTGGTCTTCACCGTCCCCCTGCAGCCTATTCACAGGCACAACAGGATTCGGGACCTGGGCATGCCCAGAGGAGGAACATCTCATGGATCTCTTCCTCGGCAGAGCCTGATTCCGAAAAGGCACACGTCCGGCTCCTTGTCCCACACGGAAGGTGGCAGCCCTGAAAGCTGTTGCTGGTCTTCACCGTCCCCCTGCAGCCTATTCACAGGTACAACAGGATCTGGGACCCGGGCTTGCTGAGAGGAGGAACATCTCATGGCTCTCTTCCTCGGCAGAGCCTCTTTCCGAAAAGGCACACGTCCGGCTCCTTGTCCCACACGGAAGGTGGCAGCCCTGAAAGCTGTTGCTGGTCTTCACCGTCCCCCTGCAGCCTATTCACAGGCACAACAGGATCTGGGACCCGGGCATGCCCAGAGGAGGAACATCTCATGGCTCTCGTCCTCGGCAGAGTCTGATTCCTGAAAGGCACATGTCCGGCTCCTTGTCCCACACGGAAGGTGGCAGCCCTGAAAGCTGTTGCTGGTCTTCACCGTCCCCCTGCAGCCTATTCACAGGCACAACAGGATCTGGGACCCGGGCATGCCCGGAGGAGTAACATCTCATGGCTCTCGTCCTTGGCAGAGTGTGATTCCTGTAAGGCAAACGTCCGGCTCCTTGTCCCACACGGAAGGTGGCAGCCCTGAAAGCTGTTGCTGGTCTTCACCATCCCCCTGCAGCCTATTCACAGGCACAACAGGATTCAGGACCCGGGCATGCCCAGAGGAGGAACATCTCATGGCTCTCGTCCTCGGCAGAGCCTGATTCCGAAAAGGCACACGTCCGGCTCCTTGTCCCACACGGAAGGTGGCAGCCCTGAAAGCTGTTGCTGGTCTTCACCGTCCCCCTGCAGCCTATTCACAGGCACAACAGAATCTGGGACCCGGGCATGCCCGGAGGAGTAACATCTCATGGCTCTCGTCCTCGGCAGAGTCTGATTCCGAAAAGGCACACGTCCGGCTCCTTGTCCCACACGGAAGGTGGCAGCCCTGAAAGCTGTTGCTGGTCTTCACCGTCCCCCTGCAGCCTATTCAGAGGCACAACAGGATCTGGGACCCGGGCTTGCCCAGAGGAGGAACATCTCATGGCTCTCGTCCTCGGCAGAGCCTGATTCCGAAAAGGCACACGTCCGGCTCCTTGTCCCACACGGAAGGTGGCAGCCCTGAAAGCTGTTGCTGGTCTTCACCGTCCCCCTGCAGCCTATTCACAGGTACAACAGGATCTGGGACCCGGGCTTGCTGAGAGGAGGAACATCTCATGGCTCTCGTCCTCGGCAGAGCCTGATTCCGAAAAGGCACACGTCCGGCTCCTTGTCCCACACGGAAGGTGGCAGCCCTGAAAGCTGTTGCTGGTCTTCACCATCCCCCTGCAGCCTATTCACAGATACAACAGGATCTGGGACCCGGGCTTGCCCAGAGGAGGAACATCTCATGGATCTCGTCCTCGGCAGAGCCTCTTTCCGAAAAGGCACACGTCCGGCTCCTTGTCCCACACGGAAGGTGGCAGCCCTGAAAGCTGTTGCTGGTCTTCACCGTCCCCCTGCAGCCTATGCACAGGCACAACAGGATCTCGGAAACGGGCATGCCCAGAGGAGGAACATCTCATGGCTCTCTTCCTCGGCAGAGCCTGATTCCGAAAAGGCACACGTCCGGCTCCTTGTCCCACACGGAAGGTGGCAGCCCTGAAAGCTGTTGCTGGTCTTCACCGTCCCCCTGCAGCCTATTCACAGGCACAAAAGGATTCGGGACCTGGGCATGCCCAGAGGAGGAACATCTCATGGATCTCTTCCTCGGCAGAGCCTCTTTCCGAAAAGGCACACGTCCGGCTCCTTGTCCCACACGGAAGGTGGCAGCCCTGAAAGCTGTTGCTGGTCTTCACCGTCCCCCTGCAGCCTATTCACAGGCACAACAGGATCTGGGGCCCGGGCTTGCCCAGAGGAGGAACATCTCATGGCTCTCGTCCTCGGCAGAGCCTGATTCCGAAAAGGCACACGTCCGGCTCCTTGTCCCACACGGAAGGTGGCAGCCCTGAAAGCTGTTGCTGGTCTTCACCGTCCCCCTGCAGCCTATTCACAGGCACAACAGGATCTGGGACCCGGGCTTGCCCACAGGAGGAACATCTCATGGCTCTCTTCCTCGGCAGAGCCTCTTTCCGAAAAGGCACACGTCCGGCTCCTTGTCCCACACGGAAGGTGGCAGCCCTGAAAGCTGTTGCTGGTCTTCACCGTCCCCCTGCAGCCTATGCACAGGCACAACAGGATCTCGGAAACGGGCATGCCCAGAGGAGGAACATCTCATGGCTCTCTTCCTCGGCAGAGCCTGATTCCGAAAAGGCACACGTCCGGCTCCTTGTCCCACACGGAAGGTGGCAGCCCTGAAAGCTGTTGCTGGTCTTCACCGTCCCCCTGCAGCCTATTCACAGGCACAACAGGATTCAGGACCTGGGCATGCCCCGAGGAGGAACATCTCATGGCTCTCGTCCTCAGCAGAGCCTGATTCCGAAAAGGCACACGTCCGGCTCCTTTTCCCACACGGAAGGTGGCAGCCCTGAAAGCTGTTGCTGGTCTTCACCGTCCCCCTGCAGCCTATTCACAGGCACAACAGGATTCGGGACCTGGGCATGCCCAGAGGAGGAACATCTCATGGATCTCTTCCTCGGCAGAGCCTGATTCCGAAAAGGCACACGTCCGGCTCCTTGTCCCACACGGAAGGTGGCAGCCCTGAAAGCTGTTGCTGGTCTTCACCGTCCCCCTGCAGCCTATTCACAGGTACAACAGGATCTGGGACCCGGGCTTGCTGAGAGGAGGAACATCTCATGGCTCTCTTCCTCGGCAGAGCCTCTTTCCGAAAAGGCACACGTCCGGCTCCTTGTCCCACACGGAAGGTGGCAGCCCTGAAAGCTGTTGCTGGTCTTCACCGTCCCCCTGCAGCCTATTCACAGGCACAACAGGATCTGGGACCCGGGCATGCCCAGAGGAGGAACATCTCATGGCTCTCGTCCTCGGCAGAGTCTGATTCCTGAAAGGCACATGTCCGGCTCCTTGTCCCACACGGAAGGTGGCAGCCCTGAAAGCTGTTGCTGGTCTTCACCGTCCCCCTGCAGCCTATTCACAGGCACAACAGGATCTGGGACCCGGGCATGTCCAGAGGAGGAACATCTCATGGCTCTCGTCCTCGGCAGAGCCTGATTCCGAAAAGGCACACGTCCGGCTCCTTGTCCCACACGGAAGGTGGCAGCCCTGAAAGCTGTTGCTGGTCTTCACCGTCCCCCTGCAGCCTATTCACAGGCACAACAGGATCTGGGACCCGGGCATGCCCGGAGGAGTAACATCTCATGGCTCTCGTCCTCGGCAGAGTCTGATTCCTGAAAGGCACATGTCCGGCTCCTTGTCCCACACGGAAGGTGGCAGCCCTGAAAGCTGTTGCTGGTCTTCACCGTCCCCCTGCAGCCTATTCACAGGCACAACAGGATTCAGGACCCGGGCATGCCCAGAGGAGGAACATCTCATGGCTCTCGTCCTCGGCAGAGCCTGATTCCGAAAAGGCACACGTCCGGCTCCTTGTCCCACACGGAAGGTGGCAGCCCTGAAAGCTGTTGCTGGTCTTCACCGTCCCCCTGCAGCCTATTCACAGGCACAAAAGGATTCGGGACCTGGGCATGCCCAGAGGAGGAACATCTCATGGCTCTCGTCCTCGGTAGAGCCTCTTTCCGAAAAGGCACACGTCCGGCTCCTTGTCCCACACGGAAGGTGGCAGCCCTGAAAGCTGTTGCTGGTCTTCACCGTCCCCCTGCAGCCTATTCACAGGCACAACAGGATCTGGGACCCGGGCTTGCCCAGAGGAGGAACATGTCATGGCTCTCATCCTCGGCAGAGTCTGATTCCGAAAAGGCACACGTCCGGCCTCTTGTCCCACACGGAAGGTGGCAGCCCTGAAAGCTGTTGCTGGTCTTCACCGTCCCCCTGCAGCCTATTCACAGGCACAACAGGATCTGGGACCCGGGCTTGCCCAGAGGAGGAACATCTCATGGATCTCGTCCTCGGCAGAGCCTGATTCCGAAAAGGCACACGTCCGGCTCCTTGTCCCACACGGAAGGTGGCAGCCCTGAAAGCTGTTGCTGGTCTTCACCGTCCCCCTGCAGCCTATTCACAGGCACAACAGAATCTGGGACCCGGGCATGCCCGGAGGAGTAACATCTCATGGCTCTCGTCCTCGGCAGAGTCTGATTCCGAAAAGGCACACGTCCGGCTCCTTGTCCCACACGGAAGGTGGCAGCCCTGAAAGCTGTTGCTGGTCTTCACCGTCCCCCTGCAGCCTATTCAGAGGCACAACAGGATTCAGGACCCGGGCATGCCCAGAGGAGGAACATCTCATGGCTCTCGTCCTCGGCAGAGCCTGATTCCGAAAAGGCACACGTCCGGCTCCTTGTCCCACACGGAAGGTGGCAGCCCTGAAAGCTGTTGCTGGTCTTCACCGTCCCCCTGCAGCCTATTCACAGGCACAACAGGATCTGGGACCCGGGCTTGCTGAGAGGAGGAACATCTCATGGCTCTCGTCCTCGGCAGAGCCTGATTCCGAAAAGGCACACGTCCGGCTCCTTGTCCCACACGGAAGGTGGCAGCCCTGAAAGCTGTTGCTGGTCTTCACCGTCCCCCTGCAGCCTATTCACAGGCACAAAAGGATTCGGGACCTGGGCATGCCCAGAGGAGGAACATCTCATGGATCTCTTCCTCGGCAGAGCCTCTTTCCGAAAAGGCACACGTCCGGCTCCTTGTCCCACACGGAAGGTGGCAGCCCTGAAAGCTGTTGCTGGTCTTCACCGTCCCCCTGCAGCCTATGCACAGGCACAACAGGATCTCGGAAACGGGAATGCCCAGAGGAGGAACATCTCATGGCTCTCTTCCTCGGCAGAGCCTGATTCCGAAAAGGCACACGTCCGGCTCCTTGTCCCACACGGAAGGTGGCAGCCCTGAAAGCTGTTGCTGGTCTTCACCGTCCCCCTGCAGCCTATTCACAGGCACAACAGGATTCAGGACCCGGGCATGCCCCGAGGAGGAACATCTCATGGCTCTCGTCCTCAGCAGAGCCTGATTCCGAAAAGGCACACGTCCGGCTCCTTGTCCCACACGGAAGGTGGCAGCCCTGAAAGCTGTTGCTGGTCTTCACCGTCCCCCTGCAGCCTATTCACAGGCACAACAGGATTCGGGACCTGGGCATGCCCAGAGGAGGAACATCTCATGGATCTCTTCCTCGGCAGAGCCTGATTCCGAAAAGGCACACGTCCGGCTCCTTGTCCCACACGGAAGGTGGCAGCCCTGAAAGCTGTTGCTGGTCTTCACCGTCCCCCTGCAGCCTATTCACAGGTACAACAGGATCTGGGACCCGGGCTTGCTGAGAGGAGGAACATCTCATGGCTCTCGTCCTCGGCAGAGCCTGATTCCGAAAAGGCAAACGTCCGGCTCCTTGTCCACACGGAAGATGGCATCCCTGAAAGCTGTTGCTGGTCTTCACCGTCCCCCTGCAGCCTATTCACAGGCACAACAGGATCTGGGACCCGGGCTTGCCCAGAGGAGGAACATCTCATGGCTCTCATCCTCGGCAGAGCCTGATTCCGAAAAGGCACACGTCCGGCTCCTTGTCCCACACGGAAGGTGGCAGCCCTGAAAGCTGTTGCTGGTCTTCACCATCCCCCTGCAGCCTATTCACAGGCACAACAGGATCTGGGACCCGGGCATGCCCGGAGGAGTAACATCTCATGGCTCTCGTCCTCGGCAGAGTCTGATTCCTGAAAGGCACATGTCCGGCTCCTTGTCCCACACGGACGGTGGCAGCCCTGAAAGCTGTTGCTGGTCTTCACCGTCCCCCTGCAGCGTATTCAGAGGCACAACAGGATTCAGGACCCGGGCATGCCCAGAGGAGGAACATCTCATGGCTCTCGTCCTCGGCAGAGCCTGATTCCGAAAAGGCACACGTCCGGCTCCTTGTCCCACACGGAAGGTGGCAGCCCTGAAAGCTGTTGCTGGTCTTCACCGTCCCCCTGCAGCCTATTCACAGGCACAACAGGATCTGGGACCCGGGCTTGCCCACAGGAGGAACATCTCATGGCTCTCTTCCTCGGCAGAGCCTCTTTCCGAAAAGGCACACGTCCGGCTCCTTGTCCCACACGGAAGGTGGCAGCCCTGAAAGCTGTTGCTGGTCTTCACCGTCCCCCTGCAGCCTATGCACAGGCACAACAGGATCTCGGAAACGGGCATGCCCAGAGGAGGAACATCTCATGGCTCTCTTCCTCGGCAGAGCCTGATTCCGAAAAGGCACACGTCCGGCTCCTTGTCCCACACGGAAGGTGGCAGCCCTGAAAGCTGTTGCTGGTCTTCACCGTCCCCCTGCAGCCTATTCACAGGCACAACAGGATTCAGGACCTGGGCATGCCCCGAGGAGGAACATCTCATGGCTCTCGTCCTCAGCAGAGCCTGATTCCGAAAAGGCACACGTCCGGCTCCTTTTCCCACACGGAAGGTGGCAGCCCTGAAAGCTGTTGCTGGTCTTCACCGTCCCCCTGCAGCCTATTCACAGGCACAACAGGATTCGGGACCTGGGCATGCCCAGAGGAGGAACATCTCATGGATCTCTTCCTCGGCAGAGCCTGATTCCGAAAAGGCACACGTCCGGCTCCTTGTCCCACACGGAAGGTGGCAGCCCTGAAAGCTGTTGCTGGTCTTCACCGTCCCCCTGCAGCCTATTCACAGGTACAACAGGATCTGGGACCCGGGCTTGCTGAGAGGAGGAACATCTCATGGCTCTCTTCCTCGGCAGAGCCTCTTTCCGAAAAGGCACACGTCCGGCTCCTTGTCCCACACGGAAGGTGGCAGCCCTGAAAGCTGTTGCTGGTCTTCACCGTCCCCCTGCAGCCTATTCACAGGCACAACAGGATCTGGGACCCGGGCATGCCCAGAGGAGGAACATCTCATGGCTCTCGTCCTCGGCAGAGTCTGATTCCTGAAAGGCACATGTCCGGCTCCTTGTCCCACACGGAAGGTGGCAGCCCTGAAAGCTGTTGCTGGTCTTCACCATCCCCCTGCAGCCTATTCACAGGCACAACAGGATTCAGGACCCGGGCATGCCCAGAGGAGGAACATCTCATGGCTCTCGTCCTCGGCAGAGCCTGATTCCGAAAAGGCACACGTCCGGCTCCTTGTCCCACACGGAAGGTGGCAGCCCTGAAAGCTGTTGCTGGTCTTCACCGTCCCCCTGCAGCCTATTCACAGGCACAACAGGATCTGGGACCCGGGCATGCCCGGAGGAGTAACATCTCATGGCTCTCGTCCTCGGCAGAGTCTGATTCCTGAAAGGCACATGTCCGGCTCCTTGTCCCACACGGAAGGTGGCAGCCCTGAAAGCTGTTGCTGGTCTTCACCGTCCCCCTGCAGCCTATTCAGAGGCACAACAGGATTCAGGACCCGGGCATGCCCAGAGGAGGAACATCTCATGGCTCTCGTCCTCGGCAGAGCCTGATTCCGAAAAGGCACACGTCCGGCTCCTTGTCCCACACGGAAGGTGGCAGCCCTGAAAGCTGTTGCTGGTCTTCACCGTCCCCCTGCAGCCTATTCACAGGCACAAAAGGATTCGGGACCTGGGCATGCCCAGAGGAGGAACATCTCATGGCTCTCGTCCTCGGTAGAGCCTCTTTCCGAAAAGGCACACGTCCGGCTCCTTGTCCCACACGGAAGGTGGCAGCCCTGAAAGCTGTTGCTGGTCTTCACCGTCCCCCTGCAGCCTATTCACAGGCACAACAGGATCTGGGACCCGGGCTTGCCCAGAGGAGGAACATGTCATGGCTCTCATCCTCGGCAGAGTCTGATTCCGAAAAGGCACACGTCCGGCCTCTTGTCCCACACGGAAGGTGGCAGCCCTGAAAGCTGTTGCTGGTCTTCACCGTCCCCCTGCAGCCTATTCACAGGCACAACAGGATCTGGGACCCGGGCTTGCCCAGAGGAGGAACATCTCATGGATCTCGTCCTCGGCAGAGCCTGATTCCGAAAAGGCACACGTCCGGCTCCTTGTCCCACACGGAAGGTGGCAGCCCTGAAAGCTGTTGCTGGTCTTCACCGTCCCCCTGCAGCCTATTCACAGGCACAACAGAATCTGGGACCCGGGCATGCCCGGAGGAGTAACATCTCATGGCTCTCGTCCTCGGCAGAGTCTGATTCCGAAAAGGCACACGTCCGGCTCCTTGTCCCACACGGAAGGTGGCAGCCCTGAAAGCTGTTGCTGGTCTTCACCGTCCCCCTGCAGCCTATTCAGAGGCACAACAGGATTCAGGACCCGGGCATGCCCAGAGGAGGAACATCTCATGGCTCTCGTCCTCGGCAGAGCCTGATTCCGAAAAGGCACACGTCCGGCTCCTTGTCCCACACGGAAGGTGGCAGCCCTGAAAGCTGTTGCTGGTCTTCACCGTCCCCCTGCAGCCTATTCACAGGCACAACAGGATCTGGGACCCGGGCTTGCTGAGAGGAGGAACATCTCATGGCTCTCGTCCTCGGCAGAGCCTGATTCCGAAAAGGCACACGTCCGGCTCCTTGTCCCACACGGAAGGTGGCAGCCCTGAAAGCTGTTGCTGGTCTTCACCGTCCCCCTGCAGCCTATTCACAGGCACAAAAGGATTCGGGACCTGGGCATGCCCAGAGGAGGAACATCTCATGGATCTCTTCCTCGGCAGAGCCTCTTTCCGAAAAGGCACACGTCCGGCTCCTTGTCCCACACGGAAGGTGGCAGCCCTGAAAGCTGTTGCTGGTCTTCACCGTCCCCCTGCAGCCTATGCACAGGCACAACAGGATCTCGGAAACGGGAATGCCCAGAGGAGGAACATCTCATGGCTCTCTTCCTCGGCAGAGCCTGATTCCGAAAAGGCACACGTCCGGCTCCTTGTCCCACACGGAAGGTGGCAGCCCTGAAAGCTGTTGCTGGTCTTCACCGTCCCCCTGCAGCCTATTCACAGGCACAACAGGATTCAGGACCCGGGCATGCCCCGAGGAGGAACATCTCATGGCTCTCGTCCTCAGCAGAGCCTGATTCCGAAAAGGCACACGTCCGGCTCCTTGTCCCACACGGAAGGTGGCAGCCCTGAAAGCTGTTGCTGGTCTTCACCGTCCCCCTGCAGCCTATTCACAGGCACAACAGGATTCGGGACCTGGGCATGCCCAGAGGAGGAACATCTCATGGATCTCTTCCTCGGCAGAGCCTGATTCCGAAAAGGCACACGTCCGGCTCCTTGTCCCACACGGAAGGTGGCAGCCCTGAAAGCTGTTGCTGGTCTTCACCGTCCCCCTGCAGCCTATTCACAGGTACAACAGGATCTGGGACCCGGGCTTGCTGAGAGGAGGAACATCTCATGGCTCTCGTCCTCGGCAGAGCCTGATTCCGAAAAGGCAAACGTCCGGCTCCTTGTCCCACACGGAAGATGGCATCCCTGAAAGCTGTTGCTGGTCTTCACCGTCCCCCTGCAGCCTATTCACAGGCACAACAGGATCTGGGACCCGGGCTTGCCCAGAGGAGGAACATCTCATGGCTCTCATCCTCGGCAGAGCCTGATTCCGAAAAGGCACACGTCCGGCTCCTTGTCCCACACGGAAGGTGGCAGCCCTGAAAGCTGTTGCTGGTCTTCACCGTCCCCCTGCAGCCTATTCACAGGCACAACAGGATCTGGGACCCGGGCATGCCCGGAGGAGTAACATCTCATGGCTCTCGTCCTCGGCAGAGTCTGATTCCTGAAAGGCACATGTCCGGCTCCTTGTCCCACACGGAAGGTGGCAGCCCTGAAAGCTGTTGCTGGTCTTCACCGTCCCCCTGCAGCGTATTCAGAGGCACAACAGGATTCAGGACCCGGGCATGCCCAGAGGAGGAACATCTCATGGCTCTCGTCCTCGGCAGAGCCTGATTCCGAAAAGGCACACGTCCGGCTCCTTGTCCCACACGGAAGGTGGCAGCCCTGAAAGCTGTTGCTGGTCTTCACCGTCCCCCTGCAGCCTATTCACAGGCACAACAGGATCTGGGACCCGGGCTTGCCCAGAGGAGGAACATGTCATGGCTCTCATCCTCGGCAGAGCCTGATTCCGAAAAGGCAAACGTCCGGATCCTTGTCCCACACGGAAGGTGGCAGCCCTGAGAGCTGTTGCTGGTCTTCACCGTCCCCCTGCAACCTATTCACAGGCACAACAGGATTCGGGACCTGGGCATGCCCCGAGGAGGAACATCTCATGGCTCTCGTCCTCAGCAGAGCCTGATTCCGAAAAGGCACACGTCCAGCTCCTTGTCCCACACGGAAGGTGGCAGCCCTGAAAGCTGTTGCTGGTCTTCACCGTCCCCCTGCAGCCTATTCACAGGCACAACAGGATTCGGGACCTGGGAATGCCCAGAGGAGGAACATCTCATGGATCTCTTCCTCGGCAGAGCCTGATTCCGAAAAGGCACACGTCCGGCCTCTTGTCCCACACGGAAGGTGGCAGCCCTGAAAGCTGTTGCTGGTCTTCACCGTCCCCCTGCAGCCTATTCACAGGCACAACAGGATCTGGGACCCGGGCTTGCCCAGAGGAGGAACATCTCATGGCTCTCATCCTCGGCAGAGCCTGATTCCGAAAAGGCACACGTCCGGCTCCTTGTCCCACACGGAAGATGGCAGCCCTGAAAGCTGTTGCTGGTCTTCACCGTCCCCCTGCAGCCTATTCACAGGCACAACAGGATCTGGGACCCGGGCTTGCCCAGAGGAGGAACATCTCATGGCTCTCATCCTCGGCAGAGCCTGATTCCGAAAAGGCACACGTCCGGCTCCTTGTCCCACACGGAAGGTGGCAGCCCTGAAAGCTGTTGCTGGTCTTCACCGTCCCCCTGCAGCCTATTCACAGGCACAACAGGATCTGGGACCCGGGCATGCCCGGAGGAGTAACATCTCATGGCTCTCGTCCTCGGCAGAGTCTGATTCCTGAAAGGCACATGTCCGGCTCCTTGTCCCACACGGAAGGTGGCAGCCCTGAAAGCTGTTGCTGGTCTTCACCGTCCCCCTGCAGCCTATTCAGAGGCACAACAGGATTCAGGACCCGGGCATGCCCAGAGGAGGAACATCTCATGGCTCTCGTCCTCGGCAGAGCCTGATTCCGAAAAGGCACACGTCCGGCTCCTTGTCCCACACGGAAGGTGGCAGCCCTGAAAGCTGTTGCTGGTCTTCACCGTCCCCCTGCAGCCTATTCACAGGCACAAAAGGATTCGGGACCTGGGCATGCCCAGAGGAGGAACATCTCATGGCTCTCGTCCTCGGTAGAGCCTGATTCCGAAAAGGCACACGTCCGGCTCCTTGTCCCACACGGAAGGTGGCAGCCCTGAAAGCTGTTGCTGGTCTTCACCGTCCCCCTGCAGCCTATTCACAGGTACAACAGGATCTGGGACCCGGGCTTGCCCAGAGGAGGAACATCTCATGGCTCTCATCCTCGGCAGAGCCTGATTCCGAAAAGGCACACGTCCGGCTCCTTGTCCCACACGGAAGGTGGCAGCCCTGAAAGCTGTTGCTGGTCTTCACCGTCCCCCTGCAGCCTATTCACAGGCACAACAGGATCTGGGACCCGGGCATGCCCGGAGGAGTAACATCTCATGGCTCTCGTCCTCGGCAGAGTCTGATTCCTGAAAGGCACATGTCCGGCTCCTTGTCCCACACGGAAGGTGGCAGCCCTGAAAGCTGTTGCTGGTCTTCACCGTCCCCCTGCAGCCTATTCAGAGGCACAACAGGATTCAGGACCCGGGCATGCCCAGAGGAGGAACATCTCATGGCTCTCGTCCTCGGCAGAGCCTGATTCCGAAAAGGCACACGTCCGGCTCCTTGTCCCACACGGAAGGTGGCAGCCCTGAAAGCTGTTGCTGGTCTTCACCGTCCCCCTGCAGCCTATTCACAGGCACAACAGGATCTGGGACCCGGGCTTGCCCAGAGGAGGAATATGTCATGGCTCTCATCCTCGGCAGAGCCTGATTCCGAAAAGGCAAACGTCCGGATCCTTGTCCCACACGGAAGGTGGCAGCCCTGAGAGCTGTTGCTGGTCTTCACCGTCCCCCTGCAGCCTATTCACAGGCACAACAGGATTCGGGACCTGGGCATGCCCCGAGGAGGAACATCTCATGGCTCTCGTCCTCAGCAGAGCCTGATTCCGAAAAGGCACACGTCCAGCTCCTTGTCCCACACGGAAGGTGGCAGCCCTGAAAGCTGTTGCTGGTCTTCACCGTCCCCCTGCAGCCTATTCACAGGCACAACAGGATTCGGGACCTGTGCATGCCCAGAGGAGGAACATCTCATGGATCTCTTCCTCGGCAGAGCCTGATTCCGAAAAGGCACACGTCCGGCCTCTTGTCCCACACGGAAGGTGGCAGCCCTGAAAGCTGTTGCTGGTCTTCACCGTCCCCCTGCAGCCTATTCACAGGCACAACAGGATCTGGGACCCGGGCTTGCCCAGAGGAGGAACATCTCATGGCTCTCATCCTCGGCAGAGCCTGATTCCGAAAAGGCACACGTCCGGCTCCTTGTCCCACACGGAAGATGGCAGCCCTGAAAGCTGTTGCTGGTCTTCACCGTCCCCCTGCAGCCTATTCACAGGCACAACAGGATCTGGGACGCGGGCTTGCCCAGAGGAGGAACATCTCATGGCTCTCATCCTCGGCAGAGCCTGATTCCGAAAAGGCACACGTCCGGCTCCTTGTCCCACACGGAAGATGGCAGCCCTGAAAGCTGTTGCTGGTCTTCACCGTCCCCCTGCAGCCTATTCACAGGCACAACAGGATCTGGGACCCGGGCATGCCCGGAGGAGTAACATCTCATGGCTCTCGTCCTCGGCAGAGTGTGATTCCTGAAAGGCACATGTCCGGCTCCTTGTCCCACACGGAAGGTGGCAGCCCTGAAAGCTGTTGCTGGTCTTCACCGTCCCCCTGCAGCCTATTCAGAGGCACAACAGGATTCAGGACCCGGGCATGCCCAGAGGAGGAACATCTCATGGCTCTCGTCCTCGGCAGAGCCTGATTCCGAAAAGGCACACGTCCGGCTCCTTGTCCCACACGGAAGGTGGCAGCCCTGAAAGCTGTTGCTGGTCTTCACCGTCCCCCTGCAGCCTATTCACAGGCACGAAAGGATTCGGGACCTGGGCATGCCCAGAGGAGGAACATCTCATGGCTCTCGTCCTCGGTAGAGCCTGATTCCGAAAAGGCACACGTCCGGCTCCTTGTCCCACACGGAAGGTGGCAGCCCTGAAAGCTGTTGCTGGTCTTCACCGTCCCCCTGCAGCCTATTCACAGGTACAACAGGATCTGGGACCCGGGCTTGCCCAGAGGAGGAACATGTCATGGCTCTCATCCTCGGCAGAGCCTGATTCCGAAAAGGCAAACGTCCGGCTCCTTGTCCCACACGGAAGGTGGCAGCCCTGAAAGCTGTTGCTGGTCTTCACCGTCCCCCTGCAGCCTATTCACAGGCACAACAGGATCTGGGACCCGGGCATGCCCAGAGGAGGAACATCTCATGGATCTCGTCCTCGGCAGAGCCTCTTTCCGAAAAGGCACACGTCCGGCACCTTGTCCCACACGGAAGGTGGCAGCCCTGAAAGCTGTTGCTGGTCTTCACCGTCCCCCTGCAGCCTATTCACAGGCACAACAGGATTCAGGACCCGGGCATGCCCACAGGAGGAACATCTCATGGCTCTCGTCCTCGGCAGAGCCTGATTCCGAAAAGGCACACGTCCGGCTCCTTGTCCCACACGGAAGGTGGCAGCCCTGAAAGCTGTTGCTGGTCTTCACCGTCCCCCTGCAGCCTATTCACAGGTACAACAGGATCTGGGACCCGGGCTTGCTGAGAGGAGGAACATCTCATGGCTCTCGTCCTCGGCAGAGCCTGATTCCGAAAAGGCACACGTCCGGCTCCTTGTCCCACACGGAAGGTGGCAGCCCTGAAAGCTGTTGCTGGTCTTCACCGTCCCCCTGCAGCCTATTCACAGGCACAACAGGATCTGGGACCCGGGCTTGCCCAGAGGAGGAACATGTCATGGCTCTCATCCTCGGCAGAGTCTGATTCCGAAAAGGCACACGTCCGGCCTCTTGTCCCACACGGAAGGTGGCAGCCCTGAAAGCTGTTGCTGGTCTTCACCGTCCCCCTGCAGCCTATTCACAGGCACAACAGGATCTGGGACCCGGGCTTGCCCAGAGGAGGAACATCTCATGGATCTCGTCCTCGGCAGAGCCTGATTCCGAAAAGGCACACGTCCGGCTCCTTGTCCCACACGGAAGGTGGCAGCCCTGAAAGCTGTTGCTGGTCTTCACCGTCCCCCTGCAGCCTATTCACAGGTACAACAGGATCTGGGACCCGGGCTTGCTGAGAGGAGGAACATCTCATGGCTCTCTTCCTCGGCATAGCCTCTTTCCGAAAAGGCACACGTCCGGCTCCTTGTCCCACACGGAAGGTGGCAGCCCTGAAAGCTGTTGCTGGTCTTCACCGTCCCCCTGCAGCCTATTCACAGGCACAACAGGATCTGGGACCCGGGCTTGCCCAGAGGAGGAACATCTCATGGCTCTCATCCTCGGCAGAGCCTGATTCCGAAAAGGCACCCGTCCGGCTCCTTGTCCCACACGGAAGATGGCAGCCCTGAAAGCTGTTGCTGGTCTTCACCGTCCCCCTGCAGCCTATTCACAGGCACAACAGGATCTGGGACCCGGGCATGCCCGGAGGAGTAACATCTCATGGCTCTCGTCCTCGGCAGAGTGTGATTCCTGAAAGGCAAACGTCCGGCTCCTTGTCCCACACGGAAGGTGGCAGCCCTGAAAGCTGTTGCTGGTCTTCACCATCCCCCTGCAGCCTATTCAGAGGCACAACAGGATTCAGGACCCGGGCATGCCCAGAGGAGGAACATCTCATGGCTCTCGTCCTCGGCAGAGCCTGATTCCGAAAAGGCACACGTCCGGCTCCTTGTCCCACACGGAAGGTGGCAGCCCTGAAAGCTGTTGCTGGTCTTCACCGTCCCCCTGCAGCCTATTCACAGGCACAACAGAATCTGGGACCCGGGCATGCCCGGAGGAGTAACATCTCATGGCTCTCGTCCTCGGCAGAGCCTGATTCCGAAAAGGCACACGTCCGGCTCCTTGTCCCACACGGAAGGTGGCAGCCCTGACAGCTGTTGCTGGTCTTCACCGTCCCCCTGCAGCCTATTCAGAGGCACAACAGGATTCAGGACCCGGGCATGCCCAGAGGAGGAACATCTCATGGCTCTCGTCCTCGGCAGAGCCTGATTCCGAAAAGGCAAACGTCCGGCTCCTTGTCCCACACGGAAGGTGGCAGCCCTGAAAGCTGTTGCTGGTCTTCACCGTCCCCCTGCAGCCTATTCACAGGCACAACAGGATCTGGGACCCGGGCTTGCTGAGAGGAGGAACATCTCATGGCTCTCGTCCTCGGCAGAGCCTGATTCCGAAAAGGCACACGTCCGGCTCCTTGTCCCACACGGAAGGTGGCAGCCCTGAAAGCTGTTGCTGGTCTTCACCGTCCCCCTGCAGCCTATTCACAGGCACAAAAGGATTCGGGACCTGGGCATGCCCAGAGGAGGAACATCTCATGGATCTCTTCCTCGGCAGAGCCTCTTTCCGAAAAGGCACACGTCCGGCTCCTTGTCCCACACGGAAGGTGGCAGCCCTGAAAGCTGTTGCTGGTCTTCACCGTCCCCCTGCAGCCTATACACAGGTACAACAGGATCTGGGAACCGGGCTTGCCCAGAGGAGGAACATGTCATGGCTCTCATCCTCGGCAGAGCCTGATTCCGAAAAGGCAAACGTCCGGCTCCTTGTCCCACACGGAAGGTGGCAGCCCTGAAAGCTGTTGCTGATCTTCACCGTCCCCCTGCAGCCTATTCACAGGCACAACAGGATCTGGCACCCTGGCATGTCCAGAGGAGGAACATCTCATGGCTCTTATCCTCGGCAGAGCCTGATTCCGAAAAGGCACACGTCCGGCTCCTTGTCCCACACGGAAGGTGGCAGCCCTGAAAGCTGTTGCTGGTCTTCACCGTCCCCCTGCAGCCTATTCACAGGCACAACAGGATCTGGGACCCGGGCTTGCCCAGAGGAGGAACATCTCATGGATCTCATCCTCGGCAGAGCCTGATTCCGAAAAGGCACACGTCCGTCTCCTTGTCCCACACGGAAGGTGGCAGCCCTGAAAGCTGTTGCTGGTCTTCACCGTCCCCCTGCAGCCTATTCACAGGTACAACAGGATCTGGGACCCGGGCTTGCTGAGAGGAGGAACATCTCATGGCTCTCGTCCTCGGCAGAGCCTGATTCCGAAAAGGCACACGTCCGGCTCCTTGTCCCACATGGAAGGTGGCAGCCCTGAAAGCTGTTGCTGGTCTTCACCGTCCCCCTGCAGCCTATTCACAGGCACAACAGGATCTCGGAAACGGGCATGCCCAGAGGAGGAACATCTCATGGCTCTCTTCCTCGGCAGAGCCTCTTTCCGAAAAGGCACACGTCCGGCTCCTTGTCCCACACGGAAGGTGGCAGCCCTGAAAGCTGTTGCTGGTCTTCACCGTCCCCCTGCAGCCTATTCACAGGCACAACAGGATTCAGGACCCGGGCATGCCCCGAGGAGGAACATCTCATGGCTCTCGTCCTCAGCAGAGCCTGATTCCGAAAAGGCACACGTCCGGCTCCTTGTCCCACACGGAAGGTGGCAGCCCTGAAAGCTGTTGCTGGTCTTCACCGTCCCCCTGCAGCCTATTCACAGGCACAACAGGATTCGGGACCTGGGCATGCCCAGAGGAGGAACATCTCATGGATCTCTTCCTCGGCAGAGCCTGATTCCGAAAAGGCACACGTCCGGCTCCTTGTCCCACACGGAAGGTGGCAGCCCTGAAAGCTGTTGCTGGTCTTCACCGTCCCCCTGCAGCCTATTCACAGGTACAACAGGATCTGGGACCCGGGCTTGCTGAGAGGAGGAACATCTCATGGCTCTCGTCCTCGGCAGAGCCTGATTCCGAAAAGGCAAACGTCCAGCTCCTTGTCCCACACGGAAGATGGCATCCCTGAAAGCTGTTGCTGGTCTTCACCGTCCCCCTGCAGCCTATTCACAGGCACAACAGGATCTGGGACCCGGGCATGCCCAGAGGAGGAACATCTCATGGCTCTCGTCCTCGGCAGAGTCTGATTCCTGAAAGGCACATGTCCGGCTCCTTGTCCCACACGGAAGGTGGCAGCCCTGAAAGCTGTTGCTGGTCTTCACCATCCCCCTGCAGCCTATTCAGAGGCACAACAGGATTCAGGACCCGGGCATGCCCAGAGGAGGAACATCTCATGGCTCTCGTCCTCGGCAGAGCCTGATTCCGAAAAGGCACACGTCCGGCTCCTTGTCCCACACGGAAGGTGGCAGCCCTGAAAGCTGTTGCTGGTCTTCACCGTCCCCCTGCAGCCTATTCACAGGCACAACAGAATCTGGGACCCGGGCATGCCCAGAGGAGTAACATCTCATGGCTCTCGTCCTCGGCAGAGTCTGATTCCGAAAAGGCACACGTCCGGCTCCTTGTCCCACACGGAAGGTGGCAGCCCTGAAAGCTGTTGCTGGTCTTCACCGTCCCCCTGCAGCCTATTCAGAGGCACAACAGGATTCAGGACCCGGGCATGCCCAGAGGAGGAACATCTCATGGCTCTCGTCCTCGGCAGAGCCTGATTCCGAAAAGGCACACGTCCGGCTCCTTGTCCCACACGGAAGGTGGCAGCCCTGAAAGCTGTTGCTGGTCTTCACCGTCCCCCTGCAGCCTATTCACAGGCACAACAGGATCTGGGACCCGGGCTTGCTGAGAGGAGGAACATCTCATGGCTCTCGTCCTCGGCAGAGCCTGATTCTGAAAAGGCACACGTCCGGCTCCTTGTCCCACACGGAAGGTGGCAGCCCTGAAAGCTGTTGCTGGTCTTCACCGTCCCCCTGCAGCCTATTCACAGGCACAAAAGGATTCGGGACCTGGGCATGCCCAGAGGAGGAACATCTCATGGATCTCTTCCTCGGCAGAGCCTCTTTCCGAAAAGGCACACGTCCGGCTCCTTGTCCCACACGGAAGGTGGCAGCCCTGAAAGCTGTTGCTGGTCTTCACCGTCCCCCTGCAGCCTATGCACAGGCACAACAGGATCTCGGAAACGGGAATGCCCAGAGGAGGAACATCTCATGGCTCTCTTCCTCGGCAGAGCCTGATTCCGAAAAGGCACACGTCCGGCTCCTTGTCCCACACGGAAGGTGGCAGCCCTGAAAGCTGTTGCTGGTCTTCACCGTCCCCCTGCAGCCTATTCACAGGCACAACAGGATTCAGGACCCGGGCATGCCCCGAGGAGGAACATCTCATGGCTCTCGTCCTCAGCAGAGCCTGATTCCGAAAAGGCACACGTCCGGCTCCTTGTCCCACACGGAAGGTGGCAGCCCTGAAAGCTGTTGCTGGTCTTCACCGTCCCCCTGCAGCCTATTCACAGGCACAACAGGATTCGGGACCTGGGCATGCCCAGAGGAGGAACATCTCATGGATCTCTTCCTCGGCAGAGCCTGATTCCGAAAAGGCACACGTCCGGCTCCTTGTCCCACACGGAAGGTGGCAGCCCTGAAAGCTGTTGCTGGTCTTCACCGTCCCCCTGCAGCCTATTCACAGGTACAACAGGATCTGGGACCCGGGCTTGCTGAGAGGAGGAACATCTCATGGCTCTCGTCCTCGGCAGAGCCTGATTCCGAAAAGGCAAACGTCCGGCTCCTTGTCCCACACGGAAGATGGCATCCCTGAAAGCTGTTGCTGGTCTTCACCGTCCCCCTGCAGCCTATTCACAGGCACAACAGGATCTGGGACCCGGGCTTGCCCAGAGGAGGAACATCTCATGGCTCTCATCCTCGGCAGAGCCTGATTCCGAAAAGGCACACGTCCGGCTCCTTGTCCCACACGGAAGGTGGCAGCCCTGAAAGCTGTTGCTGGTCTTCACCATCCCCCTGCAGCCTATTCACAGGCACAACAGGATCTGGGACCCGGGCATGCCCGGAGGAGTAACATCTCATGGCTCTCGTCCTCGGCAGAGTCTGATTCCTGAAAGGCACATGTCCGGCTCCTTGTCCCACACGGAAGGTGGCAGCCCTGAAAGCTGTTGCTGGTCTTCACCGTCCCCCTGCAGCGTATTCAGAGGCACAACAGGATTCAGGACCCGGGCATGCCCAGAGGAGGAACATCTCATGGCTCTCGTCCTCGGCAGAGCCTGATTCCGAAAAGGCACACGTCCGGCTCCTTGTCCCACACGGAAGGTGGCAGCCCTGAAAGCTGTTGCTGGTCTTCACCGTCCCCCTGCAGCCTATTCACAGGCACAACAGGATTCGGGACCTGGGCATGCCCAGAGGAGGAACATCTCATGGATCTCTTCCTCGGCAGAGCCTGATTCCGAAAAGGCACACGTCCGGCTCCTTGTCCCACACGGAAGGTGGCAGCCCTGAAAGCTGTTGCTGGTCTTCACCGTCCCCCTGCAGCCTATTCACAGGTACAACAGGATCTGGGACCCGGGCTTGCTGAGAGGAGGAACATCTCATGGCTCTCGTCCTCGGCAGAGCCTGATTCCGAAAAGGCAAACGTCCAGCTCCTTGTCCCACACGGAAGATGGCATCCCTGAAAGCTGTTGCTGGTCTTCACCGTCCCCCTGCAGCCTATTCACAGGCACAACAGGATCTGGGACCCGGGCATGCCCAGAGGAGGAACATCTCATGGCTCTCGTCCTCGGCAGAGTCTGATTCCTGAAAGGCACATGTCCGGCTCCTTGTCCCACACGGAAGGTGGCAGCCCTGAAAGCTGTTGCTGGTCTTCACCATCCCCCTGCAGCCTATTCAGAGGCACAACAGGATTCAGGACCCGGGCATGCCCAGAGGAGGAACATCTCATGGCTCTCGTCCTCGGCAGAGCCTGATTCCGAAAAGGCACACGTCCGGCTCCTTGTCCCACACGGAAGGTGGCAGCCCTGAAAGCTGTTGCTGGTCTTCACCGTCCCCCTGCAGCCTATTCACAGGCACAACAGAATCTGGGACCCGGGCATGCCCGGAGGACTAACATCTCATGGCTCTCGTCCTCGGCAGAGTCTGATTCCGAAAAGGCACACGTCCGGCTCCTTGTCCCACACGGAAGGTGGCAGCCCTGAAAGCTGTTGCTGGTCTTCACCGTCCCCCTGCAGCCTATTCAGAGGCACAACAGGATTCAGGACCCGGGCATGCCCAGAGGAGGAACATCTCATGGCTCTCGTCCTCGGCAGAGCCTGATTCCGAAAAGGCACACGTCCGGCTCCTTGTCCCACACGGAAGGTGGCAGCCCTGAAAGCTGTTGCTGGTCTTCACCGTCCCCCTGCAGCCTATTCACAGGCACAACAGGATCTGGGACCCGGGCTTGCTGAGAGGAGGAACATCTCATGGCTCTCGTCCTCGGCAGAGCCTGATTCCGAAAAGGCACACGTCCGGCTCCTTGTCCCACACGGAAGGTGGCAGCCCTGAAAGCTGTTGCTGGTCTTCACCGTCCCCCTGCAGCCTATTCACAGGCACAAAAGGATTCGGGACCTGGGCATGCCCAGAGGAGGAACATCTCATGGATCTCTTCCTCGGCAGAGCCTCTTTCCGAAAAGGCACACGTCCGGCTCCTTGTCCCACACGGAAGGTGGCAGCCCTGAAAGCTGTTGCTGGTCTTCACCGTCCCCCTGCAGCCTATGCACAGGCACAACAGGATCTCGGAAACGGGAATGCCCAGAGGAGGAACATCTCATGGCTCTCTTCCTCGGCAGAGCCTGATTCCGAAAAGGCACACGTCCGGCTCCTTGTCCCACACGGAAGGTGGCAGCCCTGAAAGCTGTTGCTGGTCTTCACCGTCCCCCTGCAGCCTATTCACAGGCACAACAGGATTCAGGACCCGGGCATGCCCCGAGGAGGAACATCTCATGGCTCTCGTCCTCAGCAGAGCCTGATTCCGAAAAGGCACACGTCCGGCTCCTTGTCCCACACGGAAGGTGGCAGCCCTGAAAGCTGTTGCTGGTCTTCACCGTCCCCCTGCAGCCTATTCACAGGCACAACAGGATTCGGGACCTGGGCATGCCCAGAGGAGGAACATCTCATGGATCTCTTCCTCGGCAGAGCCTGATTCCGAAAAGGCACACGTCCGGCTCCTTGTCCCACACGGAAGGTGGCAGCCCTGAAAGCTGTTGCTGGTCTTCACCGTCCCCCTGCAGCCTATTCACAGGTACAACAGGATCTGGGACCCGGGCTTGCTGAGAGGAGGAACATCTCATGGCTCTCGTCCTCGGCAGAGCCTGATTCCGAAAAGGCAAACGTCCGGCTCCTTGTCCCACACGGAAGATGGCATCCCTGAAAGCTGTTGCTGGTCTTCACCGTCCCCCTGCAGCCTATTCACAGGCTCAACAGGATCTGGGACCCGGGCTTGCCCAGAGGAGGAACATCTCATGGCTCTCATCCTCGGCAGAGCCTGATTCCGAAAAGGCACACGTCCGGCTCCTTGTCCCACACGGAAGGTGGCAGCCCTGAAAGCTGTTGCTGGTCTTCACCATCCCCCTGCAGCCTATTCACAGGCACAACAGGATCTGGGACCCGGGCATGCCCGGAGGAGTAACATCTCATGGCTCTCGTCCTCGGCAGAGTCTGATTCCTGAAAGGCACATGTCCGGCTCCTTGTCCCACACGGAAGGTGGCAGCCCTGAAAGCTGTTGCTGGTCTTCACCGTCCCCCTGCAGCGTATTCAGAGGCACAACAGGATTCAGGACCCGGGCATGCCCAGAGGAGGAACATCTCATGGCTCTCGTCCTCGGCAGAGCCTGATTCCGAAAAGGCACACGTCCGGCTCCTTGTCCCACACGGAAGGTGGCAGCCCTGAAAGCTGTTGCTGGTCTTCACCGTCCCCCTGCAGCCTATTCACAGGCACAACAGGATTCGGGACCTGGGCATGCCCAGAGGAGGAACATCTCATGGATCTCTTCCTCGGCAGAGCCTGATTCCGAAAAGGCACACGTCCGGCCTCTTGTCCCACACGGAAGGTGGCAGCCCTGAAAGCTGTTGCTGGTCTTCACCGTCCCCCTGCAGCCTATTCACAGGCACAACAGGATCTGGGACCCGGGCTTGCCCAGAGGAGGAACATCTCATGGCTCTCATCCTCGGCAGAGCCTGATTCCGAAAAGGCACACGTCCGGCTCCTTGTCCCACACGGAAGGTGGCAGCCCTGAAAGCTGTTGCTGGTCTTCACCGTCCCCCTGCAGCCTATTCACAGGCACAACAGGATCTGGGACCCGGGCTTGCCCAGAGGAGGAACATCTCATGGCTCTCATCCTCGGCAGAGCCTGATTCCGAAAAGGCACACGTCCGGCTCCTTGTCCCACACGGAAGGTGGCAGCCCTGAAAGCTGTTGCTGGTCTTCACCGTCCCCCTGCAGCCTATTCACAGGCACAACAGGATCTGGGACCCGGGCATGCCCGGAGGAGTAACATCTCATGGCTCTCGTCCTCGGCAGAGTGTGATTCCTGAAAGGCACATGTCCGGCTCCTTGTCCCACACGGAAGGTGGCAGCCCTGAAAGCTGTTGCTGATCTTCACCGTCCCCCTGCAGCCTATTCAGAGGCACAACAGGATTCAGGACCCGGGCATGCCCAGAGGAGGAACATCTCATGGCTCTCGTCCTCGGCAGAGCCTGATTCCGAAAAGGCACACGTCCGGCTCCTTGTCCCACACGGAAGGTGGCAGCCCTGAAAGCTGTTGCTGGTCTTCACCGTCCCCCTGCAGCCTATTCACAGGCACAAAAGGATTCGGGACCTGGGCATGCCCAGAGGAGGAACATCTCATGGCTCTCGTCCTCGGTAGAGCCTGATTCCGAAAAGGCACACGTCCGGCTCCTTGTCCCACACGGAAGGTGGCAGCCCTGAAAGCTGTTGCTGGTCTTCACCGTCCCCCTGCAGCCTATTCACAGGCACAACAGGATCTGGGACCCGGGCTTGCCCAGAGGAGGAACATCTCATGGCTCTCATCCTCGGCAGAGCCTGATTCCGAAAAGGCACACGTCCGGCTCCTTGTCCCACACGGAAGGTGGCAGCCCTGAAAGCTGTTGCTGGTCTTCACCGTCCCCCTGCAGCCTATTCACAGGCACAACAGGATCTGGGACCCGGGCATGCCCGGAGGAGTAACATCTCATGGCTCTCGTCCTCGGCAGAGTCTGATTCCTGAAAGGCACATGTCCGGCTCCTTGTCCCACACGGAAGGTGGCAGCCCTGAAAGCTGTTGCTGGTCTTCACCGTCCCCCTGCAGCCTATTCAGAGGCACAACAGGATTCAGGACCCGGGCATGCCCAGAGGAGGAACATCTCATGGCTCTCGTCCTCGGCAGAGCCTGATTCCGAAAAGGCACACGTCCGGCTCCTTGTCCCACACGGAAGGTGGCAGCCCTGAAAGCTGTTGCTGGTCTTCACCGTCCCCCTGCAGCCTATTCACAGGCACAACAGGATCTGGGACCCGGGCTTGCCCAGAGGAGGAATATGTCATGGCTCTCATCCTCGGCAGAGCCTGATTCCGAAAAGGCAAACGTCCGGATCCTTGTCCCACACGGAAGGTGGCAGCCCTGAGAGCTGTTGCTGGTCTTCACCGTCCCCCTGCAGCCTATTCACAGGCACAACAGGATTCGGGACCTGGGCATGCCCCGAGGAGGAACATCTCATGGCTCTCGTCCTCAGCAGAGCCTGATTCCGAAAAGGCACACGTCCAGCTCCTTGTCCCACACGGAAGGTGGCAGCCCTGAAAGCTGTTGCTGGTCTTCACCGTCCCCCTGCAGCCTATTCACAGGCACAACAGGATTCGGGACCTGTGCATGCCCAGAGGAGGAACATCTCATGGATCTCTTCCTCGGCAGAGCCTGATTCCGAAAAGGCACACGTCCGGCCTCTTGTCCCACACGGAAGGTGGCAGCCCTGAAAGCTGTTGCTGGTCTTCACCGTCCCCCTGCAGCCTATTCACAGGCACAACAGGATCTGGGACCCGGGCTTGCCCAGAGGAGGAACATCTCATGGCTCTCATCCTCGGCAGAGCCTGATTCCGAAAAGGCACACGTCCGGCTCCTTGTCCCACACGGAAGATGGCAGCCCTGAAAGCTGTTGCTGGTCTTCACCGTCCCCCTGCAGCCTATTCACAGGCACAACAGGATCTGGGACCCGGGCTTGCCCAGAGGAGGAACATCTCATGGCTCTCATCCTCGGCAGAGCCTGATTCCGAAAAGGCACACGTCCGGCTCCTTGTCCCACACGGAAGATGGCAGCCCTGAAAGCTGTTGCTGGTCTTCACCGTCCCCCTGCAGCCTATTCACAGGCACAACAGGATCTGGGACCCGGGCATGCCCGGAGGAGTAACATCTCATGGCTCTCGTCCTCGGCAGAGTGTGATTCCTGAAAGGCACATGTCCGGCTCCTTGTCCCACACGGAAGGTGGCAGCCCTGAAAGCTGTTGCTGGTCTTCACCGTCCCCCTGCAGCCTATTCAGAGGCACAACAGGATTCAGGACCCGGGCATGCCCAGAGGAGGAACATCTCATGGCTCTCGTCCTCGGCAGAGCCTGATTCCGAAAAGGCACACGTCCGGCTCCTTGTCCCACACGGAAGGTGGCAGCCCTGAAAGCTGTTGCTGGTCTTCACCGTCCCCCTGCAGCCTATTCACAGGCACGAAAGGATTCGGGACCTGGGCATGCCCAGAGGAGGAACATCTCATGGCTCTCGTCCTCGGTAGAGCCTGATTCCGAAAAGGCACACGTCCGGCTCCTTGTCCCACACGGAAGGTGGCAGCCCTGAAAGCTGTTGCTGGTCTTCACCGTCCCCCTGCAGCCTATTCACAGGTACAACAGGATCTGGGACCCGGGCTTGCCCAGAGGAGGAACATGTCATGGCTCTCATCCTCGGCAGAGCCTGATTCCGAAAAGGCAAACGTCCGGCTCCTTGTCCCACACGGAAGGTGGCAGCCCTGAAAGCTGTTGCTGGTCTTCACCGTCCCCCTGCAGCCTATTCACAGGCACAACAGGATCTGGGACCCGGGCATGCCCAGAGGAGGAACATCTCATGGATCTCTTCCTCGGCAGAGCCTCTTTCCGAAAAGGCACACGTCCGGCACCTTGTCCCACACGGAAGGTGGCAGCCCTGAAAGCTGTTGCTGGTCTTCACCGTCCCCCTGCAGCCTATTCACAGGCACAACAGGATTCAGGACCCGGGCATGCCCACAGGAGGAACATCTCATGGCTCTCGTCCTCGGCAGAGCCTGATTCCGAAAAGGCACACGTCCGGCTCCTTGTCCCAC
This sequence comes from Astur gentilis, assembly GCF_929443795.1. Taxonomy (NCBI): domain Eukaryota; kingdom Metazoa; phylum Chordata; class Aves; order Accipitriformes; family Accipitridae; genus Astur; species Astur gentilis. Next base: position 134,940 of record NW_026060877.1, on the reverse strand, counting down.
ACGGAAGGTGGCAGCCCTGAAAGCTGTTGCTGGTCTTCACCGTCCCCCTGCAGCCTATTCACAGGTACAACAGGATCTGGGACCCGGGCTTGCTGAGAGGAGGAACATCTCATGGCTCTCGTCCTCGGCAGAGCCTGATTCCGAAAAGGCACACGTCCGGCTCCTTGTCCCACACGGAAGGTGGCAGCCCTGAAAGCTGTTGCTGGTCTTCACCGTCCCCCTGCAGCCTATTCACAGGCACAACAGGATCTGGGACCCGGGCTTGCCCAGAGGAGGAACATGTCATGGCTCTCATCCTCGGCAGAGTCTGATTCCGAAAAGGCACACGTCCGGCCTCTTGTCCCACACGGAAGGTGGCAGCCCTGAAAGCTGTTGCTGGTCTTCACCGTCCCCCTGCAGCCTATTCACAGGCACAACAGGATCTGGGACCCGGGCTTGCCCAGAGGAGGAACATCTCATGGATCTCGTCCTCGGCAGAGCCTGATTCCGAAAAGGCACACGTCCGGCTCCTTGTCCCACACGGAAGGTGGCAGCCCTGAAAGCTGTTGCTGGTCTTCACCGTCCCCCTGCAGCCTATTCACAGGTACAACAGGATCTGGGACCCGGGCTTGCTGAGAGGAGGAACATCTCATGGCTCTCTTCCTCGGCATAGCCTCTTTCCGAAAAGGCACACGTCCGGCTCCTTGTCCCACACGGAAGGTGGCAGCCCTGAAAGCTGTTGCTGGTCTTCACCGTCCCCCTGCAGCCTATTCACAGGCACAACAGGATCTGGGACCCGGGCTTGCCCAGAGGAGGAACATCTCATGGCTCTCATCCTCGGCAGAGCCTGATTCCGAAAAGGCACCCGTCCGGCTCCTTGTCCCACACGGAAGATGGCAGCCCTGAAAGCTGTTGCTGGTCTTCACCGTCCCCCTGCAGCCTATTCACAGGCACAACAGGATCTGGGACCCGGGCATGCCCGGAGGAGTAACATCTCATGGCTCTCGTCCTCGGCAGAGTGTGATTCCTGAAAGGCAAACGTCCGGCTCCTTGTCCCACACGGAAGGTGGCAGCCCTGAAAGCTGTTGCTGGTCTTCACCATCCCCCTGCAGCCTATTCAGAGGCACAACAGGATTCAGGACCCGGGCATGCCCAGAGGAGGAACATCTCATGGCTCTCGTCCTCGGCAGAGCCTGATTCCGAAAAGGCACACGTCCGGCTCCTTGTCCCACACGGAAGGTGGCAGCCCTGAAAGCTGTTGCTGGTCTTCACCGTCCCCCTGCAGCCTATTCACAGGCACAACAGAATCTGGGACCCGGGCATGCCCGGAGGAGTAACATCTCATGGCTCTCGTCCTCGGCAGAGTCTGATTCCTAAAAGGCACACGTCCGGCTCCTTGTCCCACACGGAAGGTGGCAGCCCTGACAGCTGTTGCTGGTCTTCACCGTCCCCCTGCAGCCTATTCAGAGGCACAACAGGATTCAGGACCCGGGCATGCCCAGAGGAGGAACATCTCATGGCTCTCGTCCTCGGCAGAGCCTGATTCCGAAAAGGCAAACGTCCGGCTCCTTGTCCCACACGGAAGGTGGCAGCCCTGAAAGCTGTTGCTGGTCTTCACCGTCCCCCTGCAGCCTATTCACAGGCACAACAGGATCTGGGACCCGGGCTTGCTGAGAGGAGGAACATCTCATGGCTCTCGTCCTCGGCAGAGCCTGATTCCGAAAAGGCACACGTCCGGCTCCTTGTCCCACACGGAAGGTGGCAGCCCTGAAAGCTGTTGCTGGTCTTCACCGTCCCCCTGCAGCCTATTCACAGGCACAAAAGGATTCGGGACCTGGGCATGCCCAGAGGAGGAACATCTCATGGATCTCTTCCTCGGCAGAGCCTCTTTCCGAAAAGGCACACGTCCGGCTCCTTGTCCCACACGGAAGGTGGCAGCCCTGAAAGCTGTTGCTGGTCTTCACCGTCCCCCTGCAGCCTATACACAGGTACAACAGGATCTGGGAACCGGGCTTGCCCAGAGGAGGAACATGTCATGGCTCTCATCCTCGGCAGAGCCTGATTCCGAAAAGGCACACGTCCGGCTCCTTGTCCCACATGGAAGGTGGCAGCCCTGAAAGCTGTTGCTGGTCTTCACCGTCCCCCTGCAGCCTATTCACAGGTACAACAGGATCTGGGACCCGGGCTTGCTGAGAGGAGGAACATCTCATGGCTCTCGTCCTCGGCAGAGCCTGATTCCGAAAAGGCACACGTCCGGCTCCTTGTCCCACATGGAAGGTGGCAGCCCTGAAAGCTGTTGCTGGTCTTCACCGTCCCCCTGCAGCCTATTCACAGGCACAACAGGATCTCGGAACCGGGCATGCCCAGAGGAGGAACATCTCATGGCTCTCTTCCTCGGCAGAGCCTCTTTCCGAAAAGGCACACGTCCGGCTCCTTGTCCCACACGGAAGGTGGCAGCCCTGAAAGCTGTTGCTGGTCTTCACCGTCCCCCTGCAGCCTATTCACAGGCACAACAGGATTCAGGACCCGGGCATGCCCCGAGGAGGAACATCTCATGGCTCTCGTCCTCAGCAGAGCCTGATTCCGAAAAGGCACACGTCCGGCTCCTTGTCCCACACGGAAGGTGGCAGCCCTGAAAGCTGTTGCTGGTCTTCACCGTCCCCCTGCAGCCTATTCACAGGCACAACAGGATTCGGGACCTGGGCATGCCCAGAGGAGGAACATCTCATGGATCTCTTCCTCGGCAGAGCCTGATTCCGAAAAGGCACACGTCCGGCTCCTTGTCCCACACGGAAGGTGGCAGCCCTGAAAGCTGTTGCTGGTCTTCACCGTCCCCCTGCAGCCTATTCACAGGTACAACAGGATCTGGGACCCGGGCTTGCTGAGAGGAGGAACATCTCATGGCTCTCGTCCTCGGCAGAGCCTGATTCCGAAAAGGCAAACGTCCAGCTCCTTGTCCCACACGGAAGATGGCATCCCTGAAAGCTGTTGCTGGTCTTCACCGTCCCCCTGCAGCCTATTCACAGGCACAACAGGATCTGGGACCCGGGCATGCCCAGAGGAGGAACATCTCATGGCTCTCGTCCTCGGCAGAGTCTGATTCCTGAAAGGCACATGTCCGGCTCCTTGTCCCACACGGAAGGTGGCAGCCCTGAAAGCTGTTGCTGGTCTTCACCATCCCCCTGCAGCCTATTCAGAGGCACAACAGGATTCAGGACCCGGGCATGCCCAGAGGAGGAACATCTCATGGCTCTCGTCCTCGGCAGAGCCTGATTCCGAAAAGGCACACGTCCGGCTCCTTGTCCCACACGGAAGGTGGCAGCCCTGAAAGCTGTTGCTGGTCTTCACCGTCCCCCTGCAGCCTATTCACAGGCACAACAGGATCTGGGACCCGGGCTTGCCCAGAGGAGGAACATCTCATGGCTCTCATCCTCGGCAGAGCCTGATTCCGAAAAGGCACACGTCCGGCTCCTTGTCCCACACGGAAGGTGGCAGCCCTGAAAGCTGTTGCTGGTCTTCACCGTCCCCCTGCAGCCTATTCAGAGGGACAACAGGATTCAGGACCCGGGCATGCCCCGAGGAGGAACATCTCATGGCTCTCGTCCTCGGCAGAGCCTGATTCCGAAAAGGCACACGTCCGGCTCCTTGTCCCACACGGAAGGTGGCAGCCCTGAAAGCTGTTGCTGGTCTTCACCGTCCCCCTGCAGACTATTCACAGGCACAACAGGATCTGGGACCCGGGCTTGCCCAGAGGAGGAACATGTCATGGCTCTCATCCTCGGCAGAGCCTGATTCCGAAAAGGCAAACGTCCGGATCCTTGTCCCACACGGAAGGTGGCAGCCCTGAGAGCTGTTGCTGGTCTTCACCGTCCCCCTGCAGCCTATTCACAGGCACAACAGGATTCGGGACCTGGGCATGCCCCGAGGAGGAACATCTCATGGCTCTCGTCCTCAGCAGAGCCTGATTCCGAAAAGGCACACGTCCAGCTCCTTGTCCCACACGGAAGGTGGCAGCCCTGAAAGCTGTTGCTGGTCTTCACCGTCCCCCTGCAGCCTATTCACAGGCACAACAGGATTCGGGACCTGGGCATGCCCAGAGGAGGAACATCTCATGGATCTCTTCCTCGGCAGAGCCTGATTCCGAAAAGGCACACGTCCGGCCTCTTGTCCCACACGGAAGGTGGCAGCCCTGAAAGCTGTTGCTGGTCTTCACCGTCCCCCTGCAGCCTATTCACAGGCACAACAGGATCTGGGACCCGGGCTTGCTGAGAGGAGGAACATCTCATGGCTCTCGTCCTCGGCAGAGCCTGATTCCGAAAAGGCACACGTCCGGCTCCTTGTCCCACACGGAAGGTGGCAGCCCTGAAAGCTGTTGCTGGTCTTCACCGTCCCCCTGCAGCCTATTCACAGGCACAAAAGGATTCGGGACCTGGGCATGCCCAGAGGAGGAACATCTCATGGATCTCTTCCTCGGCAGAGCCTCTTTCCGAAAAGGCACACGTCCGGCTCCTTGTCCCACACGGAAGGTGGCAGCCCTGAAAGCTGTTGCTGGTCTTCACCGTCCCCCTGCAGCCTATACACAGGTACAACAGGATCTGGGAACCGGGCTTGCCCAGAGGAGGAACATGTCATGGCTCTCATCCTCGGCAGAGCCTGATGCCGAAAAGGCAAACGTCCGGCTCCTTGTCCCACACGGAAGGTGGCAGCCCTGAAAGCTGTTGCTGATCTTCACCGTCCCCCTGCAGCCTATTCACAGGCACAACAGGATCTGGCACCCTGGCATGTCCAGAGGAGGAACATCTCATGGCTCTTATCCTCGGCAGAGCCTGATTCCGAAAAGGCACACGTCCGGCTCCTTGTCCCACACGGAAGGTGGCAGCCCTGAAAGCTGTTGCTGGTCTTCACCGTCCCCCTGCAGCCTATTCACAGGCACAACAGGATCTGGGACCCGGGCTTGCCCAGAGGAGGAACATCTCATGGATCTCATCCTCGGCAGAGCCTGATTCCGAAAAGGCACACGTCCGGCTCCTTGTCCCACACGGAAGGTGGCAGCCCTGAAAGCTGTTGCTGGTCTTCACCGTCCCCCTGCAGCCTATTCACAGGTACAACAGGATCTGGGACCCGGGCTTGCTGAGAGGAGGAACATCTCATGGCTCTCGTCCTCGGCAGAGCCTGATTCCGAAAAGGCACACGTCCGGCTCCTTGTCCCACATGGAAGGTGGCAGCCCTGAAAGCTGTTGCTGGTCTTCACCGTCCCCCTGCAGCCTATTCACAGGCACAACAGGATCTCGGAAACGGGCATGCCCAGAGGAGGAACATCTCATGGCTCTCTTCCTCGGCAGAGCCTCTTTCCGAAAAGGCACACGTCCGGCTCCTTGTCCCACACGGAAGGTGGCAGCCCTGAAAGCTGTTGCTGGTCTTCACCGTCCCCCTGCAGCCTATTCACAGGCACAACAGTATTCAGGACCCGGGCATGCCCCGAGGAGGAACATCTCATGGCTCTCGTCCTCAGCAGAGCCTGATTCCGAAAAGGCACACGTCCGGCTCCTTGTCCCACACGGAAGGTGGCAGCCCTGAAAGCTGTTGCTGGTCTTCACCGTCCCCCTGCAGCCTATTCACAGGCACAACAGGATTCGGGACCTGGGCATGCCCAGAGGAGGAACATCTCATGGATCTCTTCCTCGGCAGAGCCTGATTCCGAAAAGGCACACGTCCGGCTCCTTGTCCCACACGGAAGGTGGCAGCCCTGAAAGCTGTTGCTGGTCTTCACCGTCCCCCTGCAGCCTATTCACAGGTACAACAGGATCTGGGACCCGGGCTTGCTGAGAGGAGGAACATCTCATGGCTCTCGTCCTCGGCAGAGCCTGATTCCGAAAAAGCAAACGTCCAGCTCCTTGTCCCACACGGAAGATGGCATCCCTGAAAGCTGTTGCTGGTCTTCACCGTCCCCCTGCAGCCTATTCACAGGCACAACAGGATCTGGGACCCGGGCATGCCCAGAGGAGGAACATCTCATGGCTCTCGTCCTCGGCAGAGTCTGATTCCTGAAAGGCACATGTCCGGCTCCTTGTCCCACACGGAAGGTGGCAGCCCTGAAAGCTGTTGCTGGTCTTCACCATCCCCCTGCAGCCTATTCAGAGGCACAACAGGATTCAGGACCCGGGCATGCCCAGAGGAGGAACATCTCATGGCTCTCGTCCTCAGCAGAGCCTGATTCCGAAAAGGCACACGTCCGGCTCCTTGTCCCACACGGAAGGTGGCAGCCCTGAAAGCTGTTGCTGGTCTTCACCGTCCCCCTGCAGCCTATTCACAGGCACAACAGGATCTGGGACCCGGGCTTGCCCAGAGGAGGAACATCTCATGGCTCTCATCCTCGGCAGAGCCTGATTCCGAAAAGGCACACGTCCGGCTCCTTGTCCCACACGGAAGGTGGCAGCCCTGAAAGCTGTTGCTGGTCTTCACCGTCCCCCTGCAGCCTATTCAGAGGGACAACAGGATTCAGGACCCGGGCATGCCCCGAGGAGGAACATCTCATGGCTCTCGTCCTCGGCAGAGCCTGATTCCGAAAAGGCACACGTCCGGCTCCTTGTCCCACACGGAAGGTGGCAGCCCTGAAAGCTGTTGCTGGTCTTCACCGTCCCCCTGCAGCCTATTCACAGGCACAACAGGATCTGGGACCCGGGCTTGCCCAGAGGAGGAACATCTCATGGCTCTCATCCTCGGCAGAGCCTGATTCCGAAAAGGCAAACGTCCGGATCCTTGTCCCACACGGAAGGTGGCAGCCCTGAGAGCTGTTGCTGGTCTTCACCGTCCCCCTGCAGCCTATTCACAGGCACAACAGGATTCGGGACCTGGGGATGCCCCGAGGAGGAACATCTCATGGCTCTCGTCCTCAGCAGAGCCTGATTCCGAAAAGGCACACGTCCAGCTCCTTGTCCCACACGGAAGGTGGCAGCCCTGAAAGCTGTTGCTGGTCTTCACCGTCCCCCTGCAGCCTATTCACAGGCACAACAGGATTCGGGACCTGGGCATGCCCAGAGGAGGAACATCTCATGGATCTCTTCCTCGGCAGAGCCTGATTCCGAAAAGGCACACGTCCGGCCTCTTGTCCCACACGGAAGGTGGCAGCCCTGAAAGCTGTTGCTGGTCTTCACCGTCCCCCTGCAGCCTATTCACAGGCACAACAGGATCTGGGACCCGGGCTTGCTGAGAGGAGGAACATCTCATGGCTCTCGTCCTCGGCAGAGCCTGATTCCGAAAAGGCACACGTCCGGCTCCTTGTCCCACACGGAAGGTGGCAGCCCTGAAAGCTGTTGCTGGTCTTCACCGTCCCCCTGCAGCCTATTCACAGATACAACAGGATCTGGGACCCGGGCTTGCTGAGAGGAGGAACATCTCATGGCTCTCGTCCTCGGCAGAGCCTGATTCCGAAAAGGCACACGTCCGGCTCCTTGTCCCACACGGAAGGTGGCAGCCCTGAAAGCTGTTGCTGGTCTTCACCGTCCCCCTGCAGCCTATTCACAGGCACAACAGGATTCGGGACCTGGGCATGCCCAGAGGAGGAACATCTCATGGATCTCTTCCTCGGCAGAGCCTGATTCCGAAAAGGCACACGTCCGGCTCCTTGTCCCACACGGAAGGTGGCAGCCCTGAAAGCTGTTGCTGGTCTTCACCGTCCCCCTGCAGCCTATTCACAGGTACAACAGGATCTGGGACCTGGGCATGCCCAGAGGAGGAACATCTCATGGCTCTCGTCCTCGGCAGAGCCTGATTCCGAAAAGGCAAACGTCCAGCTCCTTGTCCCACACGGAAGATGGCATCCCTGAAAGCTGTTGCTGGTCTTCACCGTCCCCCTGCAGCCTATTCACAGGCACAACAGGATCTGGGACCCGGGCATGCCCAGAGGAGGAACATCTCATGGCTCTCGTCCTCGGCAGAGTCTGATTCCTGAAAGGCACATGTCCGGCTCCTTGTCCCACACGGAAGGTGGCAGCCCTGAAAGCTGTTGCTGGTCTTCACCATCCCCCTGCAGCCTATTCAGAGGCACAACAGGATTCAGGACCTGGGCATGCCCAGAGGAGGAACATCTCATGGCTCTCGTCCTCGGCAGAGCCTGATTCCGAAAAGGCACACGTCCGGCTCCTTGTCCCACACGGAAGGTGGCAGCCCTGAAAGCTGTTGCTGGTCTTCACCGTCCCCCTGCAGCCTATTCACAGGCACAACAGGATCTGGGACCCGGGCTTGCCCAGAGGAGGAACATCTCATGGCTCTCATCCTCGGCAGAGCCTGATTCCGAAAAGGCACACGTCCGGCTCCTTGTCCCACACGGAAGGTGGCAGCCCTGAAAGCTGTTGCTGGTCTTCACCGTCCCCCTGCAGCCTATTCAGAGGGACAACAGGATTCAGGACCCGGGCATGCCCAGAGGAGGAACATCTCATGGCTCTCGTCCTCGGCAGAGCCTGATTCCGAAAAGGCACACGTCCGGCTCCTTGTCCCACACGGAAGGTGGCAGCCCTGAAAGCTGTTGCTGGTCTTCACCGTCCCCCTGCAGCCTATTCACAGGCACAACAGGATCTGGGACCCGGGCTTGCCCAGAGGAGGAACATGTCATGGCTCTCATCCTCGGCAGAGCCTGATTCCGAAAAGGCAAACGTCCGGATCCTTGTCCCACACGGAAGGTGGCAGCCCTGAGAGCTGTTGCTGGTCTTCACCGTCCCCCTGCAGCCTATTCACAGGCACAACAGGATTCGGGACCTGGGCATGCCCCGAGGAGGAACATCTCATGGCTCTCGTCCTCAGCAGAGCCTGATTCCGAAAAGGCACACGTCCAGCTCCTTGTCCCACACGGAAGGTGGCAGCCCTGAAAGCTGTTGCTGGTCTTCACCGTCCCCCTGCAGCCTATTCACAGGCACAACAGGATCTGGGACCCGGGCTTGCTGAGAGGAGGAACATCTCATGGCTCTCGTCCTCGGCAGAGCCTGATTCCGAAAAGGCACACGTCCGGCTCCTTGTCCCACACGGAAGTTGGCATCCCTGAAAGCTGTTGCTGGTCTTCACCGTCCCCCTGCAGCCTATTCACAGGAACAACAGGATCTGGGACCCGGGCTTGCTGAGAGGAGGAACATCTCATGGCTCTCGTCCTCGGCAGAGCCTGATTCCGAAAAGGCACACGTCCGGCTCCTTGTCCCACACGGAAGGTGGCAGCCCTGAAAGCTGTTGCTGGTCTTCACCGTCCCCCTGCAGCCTATTCACAGGCACAACAGGATTCGGGACCTGGGCATGCCCAGAGGAGGAACATCTCATGGATCTCTTCCTCGGCAGAGCCTGATTCCGAAAAGGCACACGTCCGGCTCCTTGTCCCACACGGAAGGTGGCAGCCCTGAAAGCTGTTGCTGGTCTTCACCGTCCCCCTGCAGCCTATTCACAGGTACAACAGGATCTGGGACCCGGGCTTGCTGAGAGGAGGAACATCTCATGGCTCTCGTCCTCGGCAGAGCCTGATTCCGAAAAGGCAAACGTCCAGCTCCTTGTCCCACACGTGAGATGGCATCCCTGAAAGCTGTTGCTGGTCTTCACCGTCCCCCTGCAGCCTATTCACAGGCACAACAGGATCTGGGACCCGGGCATGCCCAGAGGAGGAACATCTCATGGCTCTCGTCCTCGGCAGAGTCTGATTCCTGAAAGGCACATGTCCGGCTCCTTGTCCCACACGGAAGGTGGCAGCCCTGAAAGCTGTTGCTGGTCTTCACCATCCCCCTGCAGCCTATTCAGAGGCACAACAGGATTCAGGACCCGGGCATGCCCAGAGGAGGAACATCTCATGGCTCTCGTCCTCGGCAGAGCCTGATTCCGAAAAGGCACACGTCCGGCTCCTTGTCCCACACGGAAGGTGGCAGCCCTGAAAGCTGTTGCTGGTCTTCACCGTCCCCCTGCAGCCTATTCACAGGCACAACAGGATCTGGGACCCGGGCTTGCCCAGAGGAGGAACATCTCATGGCTCTCATCCTCGGCAGAGCCTGATTCCGAAAAGGCACACGTCCGGCTCCTTGTCCCACACGGAAGGTGGCAGCCCTGAAAGCTGTTGCTGGTCTTCACCGTCCCCCTGCAGCCTATTCACAGGCACAACAGGATTCAGGACCCGGGCATGCCCAGAGGAGGAACATCTCATGGCTCTCGTCCTCGGCAGAGCCTGATTCCGAAAAGGCACACGTCCGGCTCCTTGTCCCACACGGAAGGTGGCAGCCCTGAAAGCTGTTGCTGGTCTTCACCGTCCCCCTGCAGCCTATTCACAGGCACAACAGGATCTGGGACCCGGGCTTGCCCAGAGTAGGAACATGTCATGGCTCTCATCCTCGGCAGAGCCTGATTCCGAAAAGGCAAACGTCCGGATCCTTGTCCCACACGGAAGGTGGCAGCCCTGAGAGCTGTTGCTGGTCTTCACCGTCCCCCTGCAGCCTATTCACAGGCACAACAGGATTCGGGACCTGGGCATGCCCCGAGGAGGAACATCTCATGGCTCTCGTCCTCAGCAGAGCCTGATTCCGAAAAGGCACACGTCCAGCTCCTTGTCCCACACGGAAGGTGGCAGCCCTGAAAGCTGTTGCTGGTCTTCACCGTCCCCCTGCAGCCTATTCACAGGCACAACAGGATTCGGGACCTGGGCATGCCCAGAGGAGGAACATCTCATGGATCTCTTCCTCGGCAGAGCCTGATTCCGAAAAGGCACACGTCCGGCCTCTTGTCCCACACGGAAGGTGGCAGCCCTGAAAGCTGTTGCTGGTCTTCACCGTCCCCCTGCAGCCTATTCACAGGCACAACAGGATCTGGGACCCGGGCTTGCCGAGAGGAGGAACATCTCATGGCTCTCGTCCTCGGCAGAGCCTGATTCCGAAAAGGCACACGTCCGGCTCCTTGTCCCACACGGAAGTTGGCATCCCTGAAAGCTGTTGCTGGTCTTCACCGTCCCCCTGCAGCCTATTCACAGATACAACAGGATCTGGGACCCGGGCTTGCTGAGAGGAGGAACATCTCATGGCTCTCGTCCTCGGCAGAGCCTGATTCCGAAAAGGCACACGTCCGGCTCCTTGTCCCACACGGAAGTTGGCATCCCTGAAAGCTGTTGCTGGTCTTCACCGTCCCCCTGCAGCCTATTCACAGATACAACAGGATCTGGGACCCGGGCTTGCCCAGAGGAGGAACATCTCATGGCTCTCGTCCTCGGCAGAGCCTGATTCCGAAAAGGCACACGTCCGGCTCCTTGTCCCACACGGAAGGTGGCAGCCCTGAAAGATGTTGCTGGTCTTCACCGTCCCCCTGCAGCCTATTCACAGGCACAACAGGATCTGGGACCCGAGCATGCCCAGAGGAGGAACTTCTCATGGATCTCGTCCTCGGCAGAGCCTGATTCCGAAAAGGCACACGTCCGGCTCCTTGTCCCACACGGAAGGTGGCAGCCCTGAAAGCTGTTGCTGGTCTTCACCGTCCCCCTGCAGCCTATTCACAGGCACAACAGGATTCGGGACCTGGGCATGCCCAGAGGAGGAACATCTCATGGATCTCGTCCTCGGCAGAGCCTGATTCCGAAAAGGCACACGTCCGGCTCCTTGTCCCACACGGAAGGTGGCAGCCCTGAAAGCTGTTGCTGGTCTTCACCGTCCCCCTGCAGCCTATTCACAGGCACAACAGGATCTGGGACCCGGGCTTGCTGAGAGGAGGAATATCTCATGGCTCTCGTCCTCGGCAGAGCCTGATTCCGAAAAGGCACACGTCCGGCTCCTTGTCCCACACGGAAGGTGGCAGCCCTGAAAGCTGTTGCTGGTCTTCACCGTCCCCCTGCAGCCTATTCACAGGCACAACAAGATTCAGGACCCGGGCATGCCCCGAGGAGGAACATCTCATGGCTCTCGTCCTCGGCAGAGCCTGATTCCGAAAAGGCACACGTCCGGCTCCTTGTCCCACACGGAAGGTGGCAGCCCTGAAAGCTGTTGCTGGTCTTCACCGTCCCCCTGCAGCCTATTCACAGGCACAACAGGATCTGGGACCCGGGCTTGCCCAGAGGAGGAACATCTCATGGCTCTCGTCCTCGGCAGAGCCTGATTCCGAAAAGGCACACGTCCGGCTCCTTGTCCCACACGGAAGGTGGCAGCCCTGAAAGCTGTTGCTGGTCTTCACCGTCCCCCTGCAGCCTATTCACAGGCACAACAGGATCTGGGACCCGGGCTTGCCCAGAGGAGGAACATCTCATGGCTCTCGTCCTCGGCAGAGCCTGATTCCGAAAAGGCACACGTCCGGCTCCTTGTCCCACACGGAAGGTGGCAGCCCTGAAAGCTGTTGCTGGTCTTCACAGTCCCCATGCAGCCTATTCACAGATACAACAGGATCTGGGACCCGGGCTTGCCCAGAGGAGGAACATCTCATGGCTCTCGTCCTCGGCAGAGCCTGATTCCGAAAAGGCACACGTCCGGCTCCTTGTCCCACACGGAAGGTGGCAGCCCTGAAAGCTGTTGCTGGTCTTCACCGTCCCCCTGCAGCCTATTCACAGGCACAACAAGATTCAGGACCCGGGCATGCCCCGAGGAGGAACATCTCATGGCTCTCGTCCTCGGCAGAGCCTGATTCCGAAAAGGCACACGTCCGGCTCCTTGTCCCACACGGAAGGTGGCAGCCCTGAAAGCTGTTGCTGGTCTTCACCGTCCCCCTGCAGCCTATTCACAGGCACAACAGGATCTGGGACCCGGGCTTGCCCAGAGGAGGAACATCTCATGGCTCTCGTCCTCGGCAGAGCCTGATTCCGAAAAGGCACACGTCCGGCTCCTTGTCCCACACGGAAGGTGGCAGCCCTGAAAGCTGTTGCTGGTCTTCACCGTCCCCCTGCAGCCTATTCACAGGCACAACAGGATCTGGGACCCGGGCTTGCCCAGAGGAGGAACATCTAATGGCTCTCGTCCTCGGCAGAGCCTGATTCCGAAAAGGCACACGTCCGGCTCCTTGTCCCACACGGAAGGTGGCAGCCCTGAAAGCTGTTGCTGGTCTTCACCGTCCCCCTGCAGCCTATTCACAGGCACAACAGGATCTGGGACCCGGGCTTGCTGAGAGGAGGAATATCTCATGGCTCTCGTCCTCGGCAGAGCCTGATTCCGAAAAGGCACACGTCCGGCTCCTTGTCCCACACGGAAGGTGGCAGCCCTGAAAGCTGTTGCTGGTCTTCACCGTCCCCCTGCAGCCTATTCACAGGCACAACAAGATTCAGGACCCGGGCATGCCCCGAGGAGGAACATCTCATGGCTCTCGTCCTCGGCAGAGCCTGATTCCGAAAAGGCACACGTCCGGCTCCTTGTCCCACACGGAAGGTGGCAGCCCTGAAAGCTGTTGCTGGTCTTCACCGTCCCCCTGCAGCCTATTCACAGGCACAACAGGATCTGGGACCCGGGCTTGCCCAGAGGAGGAACATCTCATGGCTCTCGTCCTCGGCAGAGCCTGATTCCGAAAAGGCACACGTCCGGCTCCTTGTCCCACACGGAAGGTGGCAGCCCTGAAAGCTGTTGCTGGTCTTCACCGTCCCCCTGCAGCCTATTCACAGGCACAACAGGATCTGGGACCCGGGCTTGCCCAGAGGAGGAACATCTCATGGCTCTCGTCCTCGGCAGAGCCTGATTCCGAAAAGGCACACGTCCGGCTCCTTGTCCCACACGGAAGGTGGCAGCCCTGAAAGCTGTTGCTGGTCTTCACAGTCCCCATGCAGCCTATTCACAGATACAACAGGATCTGGGACCCGGGCTTGCCCAGAGGAGGAACATCTCATGGCTCTCGTCCTCGGCAGAGCCTGATTCCGAAAAGGCACACGTCCGGCTCCTTGTCCCACACGGAAGGTGGCAGCCCTGAAAGCTGTTGCTGGTCTTCACCGTCCCCCTGCAGCCTATTCACAGGCACAACAAGATTCAGGACCCGGGCATGCCCCGAGGAGGAACATCTCATGGCTCTCGTCCTCGGCAGAGCCTGATTCCGAAAAGGCACACGTCCGGCTCCTTGTCCCACACGGAAGGTGGCAGCCCTGAAAGCTGTTGCTGGTCTTCACCGTCCCCCTGCAGCCTATTCACAGGCACAACAGGATCTGGGACCCGGGCTTGCCCAGAGGAGGAACATCTCATGGCTCTCGTCCTCGGCAGAGCCTGATTCCGAAAAGGCACACGTCCGGCTCCTTGTCCCACACGGAAGGTGGCAGCCCTGAAAGCTGTTGCTGGTCTTCACCGTCCCCCTGCAGCCTATTCACAGGCACAACAGGATCTGGGACCCGGGCTTGCCCAGAGGAGGAACATCTAATGGCTCTCGTCCTCGGCAGAGCCTGATTCCGAAAAGGCACACGTCCGGCTCCTTGTCCCACACGGAAGGTGGCAGCCCTGAAAGCTGTTGCTGGTCTTCACCGTCCCCCTGCAGCCTATTCACAGGCACAACAGGATCTGGGACCCGGGCTTGCCCAGAGGAGGAACATCTCATGGATCTCGTCCTCGGTAGAGCCTGATTCCGAAAAGGCACACGTCCGGCTCCTTGTCCCACACGGAAGGTGGCAGCCCTGAAAGCTGTTGCTGGTCTTCACCGTCCCCCTGCAGCTTATTCACAGGCACAACAGGATCTGGGACCCGGGCATGCCCAGAGGAGGAACTTCTCATGGATCTCGTCCTCGGCAGAGCCTGATTCCGAAAAGGCACACGTCCGGCTCCTTGTCCCACACGGAAGGTGGCAGCCCTGAAAGCTGTTGCTGGTCTTCACCGTCCCCCTGCAGCCTATTCACAGGCACAACAGGATTCGGGACCTGGGCATGCCCAGAGGAGGAACATCTCATGGATCTCTTCCTCGGCAGAGCCTGATTCCGAAAAGGCACACGTCCGGCTCCTTGTCCCACACGGAAGGTGGCAGCCCTGAAAGATGTTGCTGGTCTTCACCGTCCCCCTGCAGCCTATTCACAGGTACAACGGGATATGGGACCCGGGCTTGCTGAGAGGAGGAACATCTCATGGCTCTCGTCCTCGGCAGAGCCTGATTCCGAAAAGGCAAACGTCCGGCTCCTTGTCCCACACGGAAGGTGGCAGCCCTGAAAGCTGTTGCTGGTCTTCACCGTCCCCCTGCAGCCTATTCACAGGCACAACAGGATCTGGGACCCGGGCATGCCCGGAGGAGTAACATCTCATGGCTCTCGTCCTCGGCAGAGTGTGATTCCTGAAAGGCACATGTCCGGCTCCTTGTCCCACACGGAAGGTGGCAGCCCTGAAAGCTGTTGCTGGTCTTCACCGTCCCCCTGCAGCCTATTCAGAGGCACAACAGGATTCAGGACCCGGGCATGCCCAGAGGAGGAACATCTCATGGCTCTCGTCCTCGGCAGAGCCTGATTCCGAAAAGGCACACGTCCGGCTCCTTGTCCCACACGGAAGGTGGCAGCCCTGAAAGCTGTTGCTGGTCTTCACCATCCCCCTGCAGCCTATTCACAGGCACAAAAGGATTCGGGACCTGGGCATGCCCAGAGGAGGAACATCTCATGGCTCTCGTCCTCGGTAGAGCCTGATTCCGAAAAGGCACACGTCCGGCTCCTTGTCCCACACGGAAGGTGGCAGCCCTGAAAGCTGTTGCTGGTCTTCACCGTCCCCCTGCAGCCTATTCACAGGTACAACAGGATCTGGGACCCGGGCTTGCCCAGAGGAGGAACATGTCATGGCTCTCATCCTCGGCAGAGCCTGATTCCGAAAAGGCAAACGTCCGGCTCCTTGTCCCACACGGAAGGTGGCAGCCCTGAAAGCTGTTGCTGGTCTTCACCGTCCCCCTGCAGCCTATTCACAGGCACAACAGGATCTGGGACCCGGGCATGCCCAGAGGAGGAACATCTCATGGATCTCTTCCTCGGCAGAGCCTCTTTCCGAAAAGGCACACATCGGGCACCTTGTCCCACACGGAAGGTGGCAGCCCTGAAAGCTGTTGCTGGTCTTCACCATCCCCCTGCAGCCTATTCACAGGCACAACAGGATTCAGGACCCGGGCATGCCCACAGGAGGAACATCTCATGGCTCTCGTCCTCGGCAGAGCCTGATTCCGAAAAGGCACACGTCCGGCTCCTTGTCCCACACGGAAGGTGGCAGCCCTGAAAGCTGTTGCTGGTCTTCACCGTCCCCCTGCAGCCTATTCACAGGTACAACAGGATCTGGGACCCGGGCTTGCTGAGAGGAGGAACATCTCATGGCTCTCGTCCTCGGCAGAGCCTGATTCCGAAAAGGCACACGTCCGGCTCCTTGTCCCACACGGAAGGTGGCAGCCCTGAAAGCTGTTGCTGGTCTTCACCGTCCCCCTGCAGCCTATTCACAGGCACAACAGGATCTGGGACCCGGGCTTGCCCAGAGGAGGAACATCTCATGGCTCTCGTCCTCGGCAGAGCCTGATTCCGAAAAGGCACACGTCCGGCTCCTTGTCCCACACGGAAGGTGGCAGCCCTGAAAGCTGTTGCTGGTCTTCACAGTCCCCATGCAGCCTATTCACAGATACAACAGGATCTGGGACCCGGGCTTGCCCAGAGGAGGAACATCTCATGGCTCTCGTCCTCGGCAGAGCCTGATTCCGAAAAGGCACACGTCCGGCTCCTTGTCCCACACGGAAGGTGGCAGCCCTGAAAGCTGTTGCTGGTCTTCACCGTCCCCCTGCAGCCTATTCACAGGCACAACAGGATCTGGGACCCGGGCTTGCCCACAGGAGGAACATCTCATGGCTCTCGTCCTCGGCAGAGCCTGATTCCGAAAAGGCACACGTCCGGCTCCTTGTCCCACACGGAAGGTGGCAGCCCTGAAAGCTGTTGCTGGTCTTCACCGTCCCCCTGCAGCCTATTCACAGGCACAACAGGATCTGGGACCCGGGCTTGCCCAGAGGAGGAACATCTAATGGCTCTCGTCCTCGGCAGAGCCTGATTCCGAAAAGGCACACGTCCGGCTCCTTGTCCCACACGGAAGGTGGCAGCCCTGAAAGCTGTTGCTGGTCTTCACCGTCCCCCTGCAGCCTATTCACAGGCACAACAGGATCTGGGACCCGGGCTTGCCCAGAGGAGGAACATCTCATGGATCTCGTCCTCGGTAGAGCCTGATTCCGAAAAGGCACACGTCCGGCTCCTTGTCCCACACGGAAGGTGGCAGCCCTGAAAGCTGTTGCTGGTCTTCACCGTCCCCCTGCAGCCTATTCACAGGCACAACAGGATTCGGGACCTGGGCATGCCCAGAGGAGGAACATCTCATGGATCTCTTCCTCGGCAGAGCCTGATTCCGAAAAGGCACACGTCCGGCTCCTTGTCCCACACGGAAGGTGGCAGCCCTGAAATATGTTGCTGGTCTTCACCGTCCCCCTGCAGCCTATTCACAGGTACAACAGGATCTGGGACCCGGGCTTGCTGAGAGGAGGAACATCTCATGGCTCTCGTCCTCGGCAGAGCCTGATTCCGAAAAGGCAAACGTCCGGCTCCTTGTCCCACACGGAAGGTGGCAGCCCTGAAAGCTGTTGCTGGTCTTCACCGTCCCCCTGCAGCCTATTCACAGGCACAACAGGATCTGGGACCCGGGCATGCCCGGAGGAGTAACATCTCATGGCTCTCGTCCTCGGCAGAGTGTGATTCCTGAAAGGCACATGTCCGGCTCCTTGTCCCACACGGAAGGTGGCAGCCCTGAAAGCTGTTGCTGGTCTTCACCGTCCCCCTGCAGCCTATTCAGAGGCACAACAGGATTCAGGACCCGGGCATGCCCAGAGGAGGAACATCTCATGGCTCTCGTCCTCGGCAGAGCCTGATTCCGAAAAGGCACACGTCCGGCTCCTTGTCCCACACGGAAGGTGGCAGCCCTGAAAGCTGTTGCTGGTCTTCACCATCCCCCTGCAGCCTATTCACAGGCACAACAGGATTCGGGACCTGGGCATGCCCAGAGGAGGAACATCTCATGGCTCTCGTCCTCGGTAGAGCCTGATTCCGAAAAGGCACACGTCCGGCTCCTTGTCCCACACGGAAGGTGGCAGCCCTGAAAGCTGTTGCTGGTCTTCACCGTCCCCCTGCAGCCTATTCACAGGTACAACAGGATCTGGGACCCGGGCTTGCCCAGAGGAGGAACATGTCATGGCTCTCATCCTCGGCAGAGCCTGATTCCGAAAAGGCAAACGTCCGGCTCCTTGTCCCACACGGAAGGTGGCAGCCCTGAAAGCTGTTGCTGGTCTTCACCGTCCCCCTGCAGCCTATTCACAGGCACAACAGGATCTGGGACCCGGGCATGCCCAGAGGAGGAACATCTCATGGATCTCTTCCTCGGCAGAGCCTCTTTCCGAAAAGGCACACATCGGGCACCTTGTCCCACACGGAAGGTGGCAGCCCTGAAAGCTGTTGCTGGTCTTCACCATCCCCCTGCAGCCTATTCACAGGCACAACAGGATTCAGGACCCGGGCATGCCCACAGGAGGAACATCTCATGGCTCTCGTCCTCGGCAGAGCCTGATTCCGAAAAGGCACACGTCCGGCTCCTTGTCCCACACGGAAGGTGGCAGCCCTGAAAGCTGTTGCTGGTCTTCACCGTCCCCCTGCAGCCTATTCACAGGTACAACAGGATCTGGGACCCGGGCTTGCTGAGAGGAGGAACATCTCATGGCTCTCGTCCTCGGCAGAGCCTGATTCCGAAAAGGCACACGTCCGGCTCCTTGTCCCACACGGAAGGTGGCAGCCCTGAAAGCTGTTGCTGGTCTTCACCGTCCCCCTGCAGCCTATTCACAGGCACAACAGGATCTGGGACCCGGGCTTGCCCAGAGGAGGAACATCTCATGGCTCTCGTCCTCGGCAGAGCCTGATTCCGAAAAGGCACACGTCCGGCTCCTTGTCCCACACGGAAGGTGGCAGCCCTGAAAGCTGTTGCTGGTCTTCACAGTCCCCATGCAGCCTATTCACAGATACAACAGGATCTGGGACCCGGGCTTGCCCAGAGGAGGAACATCTCATGGCTCTCGTCCTCGGCAGAGCCTGATTCCGAAAAGGCACACGTCCGGCTCCTTGTCCCACACGGAAGGTGGCAGCCCTGAAAGATGTTGCTGGTCTTCACCGTCCCCCTGCAGCCTATTCACAGGCACAACAGGATTTGGGACCCGAGCATGCCCAGAGGAGGAACTTCTCATGGATCTCGTCCTCGGCAGAGCCTGATTCCGAAAAGGCACACGTCCGGCTCCTTGTCCCACACGGAAGGTGGCAGCCCTGAAAGCTGTTGCTGGTCTTCACCGTCCCCCTGCAGCCTATTCACAGGTACAACAGGATCTGGGACCCGGGCTTGCCCAGAGGAGGAACATCTCATGGCTCTCGTCCTCGGCAGAGCCTGATTCCGAAAAGGCACACGTCCGGCTCCTTGTCCCACACGGAAGGTGGCAGCCCTGAAAGCTGTTGCTGGTCTTCACCGTCCCCCTGCAGCCTATTCACAGGCACAACAAGATTCAGGACCCGGGCATGCCCCGAGGAGGAACATCTCATGGCTCTCGTCCTCGGCAGAGCCTGATTCCGAAAAGGCACACGTCCGGCTCCTTGTCCCACACGGAAGGTGGCAGCCCTGAAAGCTGTTGCTGGTCTTCACCGTCCCCCTGCAGCCTATTCACAGGCACAACAGGATCTGGGACCCGGGCTTGCCCAGAGGAGGAACATCTCATGGCTCTCGTCCTCGGCAGAGCCTGATTCCGAAAAGGCACACGTCCGGTTCCTTGTCCCACACGGAAGGTGGCAGCCCTGAAAGCTGTTGCTGGTCTTCACCGTCCCCCTGCAGCCTATTCACAGGCACAACAGGATCTGGGACCCGGGCTTGCCCAGAGGAGGAACATCTCATGGCTCTCGTCCTCGGCAGAGCCTGATTCCGAAAAGGCACACGTCCGGCTCCTTGTCCCACACGGAAGGTGGCAGCCCTGAAAGCTGTTGCTGGTCTTCACCGTCCCCCTGCAGCCTATTCACAGGCACAACAGGATCTGGGACCCGGGCTTGCCCAGAGGAGGAACATCTCATGGATCTCGTCCTCGGTAGAGCCTGATTCCGAAAAGGCACACGTCCGGCTCCTTGTCCCACACGGAAGGTGGCAGCCCTGAAAGCTGTTGCTGGTCTTCACCGTCCCCCTGCAGCTTATTCACAGGCACAACAGGATCTAGGACCCGGGCATGCCCAGAGGAGGAACTTCTCATGGATCTCGTCCTCGGCAGAGCCTGATTCCGAAAAGGCACACGTCCGGCTCCTTGTCCCACACGGAAGGTGGCAGCCCTGAAAGCTGTTGCTGGTCTTCACCGTCCCCCTGCAGCCTATTCACAGGCACAACAGGATTCGGGACCTGGGCATGCCCAGAGGAGGAACATCTCATGGATCTCTTCCTCGGCAGAGCCTGATTCCGAAAAGGCACACGTCCGGCTCCTTGTCCCACACGGAAGGTGGCAGCCCTGAAAGATGTTGCTGGTCTTCACCGTCCCCCTGCAGCCTATTCACAGGTACAACAGGATCTGGGACCCGGGCTTGCTGAGAGGAGGAACATCTCATGGCTCTCGTCCTCGGCAGAGCCTGATTCCGAAAAGGCAAACGTCCGGCTCCTTGTCCCACACGGAAGGTGGCAGCCCTGAAAGCTGTTGCTGGTCTTCACCGTCCCCCTGCAGCCTATTCACAGGCACAACAGGATCTGGGACCCGGGCATGCCCGGAGGAGTAACATCTCATGGCTCTCGTCCTCGGCAGAGTGTGATTCCTGAAAGGCACATGTCCGGCTCCTTGTCCCACACGGAAGGTGGCAGCCCTGAAAGCTGTTGCTGGTCTTCACCGTCCCCCTGCAGCCTATTCAGAGGCACAACAGGATTCAGGACCCGGGCATGCCCAGAGGAGGAACATCTCATGGCTCTCGTCCTCGGCAGAGCCTGATTCCGAAAAGGCACACGTCCGGCTCCTTGTCCCACACGGAAGGTGGCAGCCCTGAAAGCTGTTGCTGGTCTTCACCGTCCCCCTGCAGCCTATTCACAGGCACAAAAGGATTCGGGACCTGGGCATGCCCAGAGGAGGAACATCTCATGGCTCTCGTCCTCGGTAGAGCCTGATTCCGAAAAGGCACACGTCCGGCTCCTTGTCCCACACGGAAGGTGGCAGCCCTGAAAGCTGTTGCTGGTCTTCACCGTCCCCCTGCAGCCTATTCACAGGTACAACAGGATCTGGGACCCGGGCTTGCCCAGAGGAGGAACATGTCATGGCTCTCATCCTCGGCAGAGCCTGATTCCGAAAAGGCAAACGTCCGGCTCCTTGTCCCACACGGAAGGTGGCAGCCCTGAAAGCTGTTGCTGGTCTTCACCGTCCCCCTGCAGCCTATTCACAGGCACAACAGGATCTGGGACCCGGGCATGCCCAGAGGAGGAACATCTCATGGATCTCTTCCTCGGCAGAGCCTCTTTCCGAAAAGGCACACGTCTGGCACCTTGTCCCACACGGAAGGTGGCAGCCCTGAAAGCTGTTGCTGGTCTTCACCATCCCCCTGCAGCCTATTCACAGGCACAACAGGATTCAGGACCCGGGCATGCCCACAGGAGGAACATCTCATGGCTCTCGTCCTCGGCAGAGCCTGATTCCGAAAAGGCACACGTCCGGCTCCTTGTCCCACACGGAAGGTGGCAGCCCTGAAAGCTGTTGCTGGTCTTCACCGTCCCCCTGCAGCCTATTCACAGGTACAACAGGATCTGGTACCCGGGCTTGCTGAGAGGAGGAACATCTCATGGCTCTCGTCCTCGGCAGAGCCTGATTCCGAAAAGGCACACGTCCGGCTCCTTGTCCCACACGGAAGGTGGCAGCCCTGAAAGCTGTTGCTGGTCTTCACCGTCCCCCTGCAGCCTATTCACAGGCACAACAGGATCTGGGACCCGGGCTTGCCCAGAGGAGGAACATGTCATGGCTCTCATCCTCGGCAGAGTCTGATTCCGAAAAGGCACACGTCCGGCCTCTTGTCCCACACGGAAGGTGGCAGCCCTGAAAGCTGTTGCTGGTCTTCACCGTCCCCCTGCAGCCTATTCACAGGCACAACAGGATCTGGGACCCGGGCTTGCCCAGAGGAGGAACATCTCATGGATCTCGTCCTCGGCAGAGCCTGATTCCGAAAAGGCACACGTCCGGCTCCTTGTCCCACACGGAAGGTGGCAGCCCTGAAAGCTGTTGCTGGTCTTCACCGTCCCCCTGCAGCCTATTCACAGGTACAACAGGATCTGGGACCCGGGCTTGCTGAGAGGAGGAACATCTCATGGCTCTCTTCCTCGGCATAGCCTCTTTCCGAAAAGGCACACGTCCGGCTCCTTGTCCCACACGGAAGGTGGCAGCCCTGAAAGCTGTTGCTGGTCTTCACCGTCCCCCTGCAGCCTATTCACAGGCACAACAGGATCTGGGACCCGGGCTTGCCCAGAGGAGGAACATCTCATGGCTCTCATCCTCGGCAGAGCCTGATTCCGAAAAGGCACACGTCCGGCTCCTTGTCCCACACGGAAGATGGCAGCCCTGAAAGCTGTTGCTGGTCTTCACCGTCCCCCTGCAGCCTATTCACAGGCACAACAGGATCTGGGACCCGGGCATGCCCGGAGGAGTAACATCTCATGGCTCTCGTCCTCGGCAGAGTGTGATTCCTGAAAGGCAAACGTCCGGCTCCTTGTCCCACACGGAAGGTGGCAGCCCTGAAAGCTGTTGCTGGTCTTCACCATCCCCCTGCAGCCTATTCACAGGCACAACAGGATTCAGGACCCGGGCATGCCCAGAGGAGGAACATCTCATGGCTCTCGTCCTCGGCAGAGCCTGATTCCGAAAAGGCACACGTCCGGCTCCTTGTCCCACACGGAAGGTGGCAGCCCTGAAAGCTGTTGCTGGTCTTCACCGTCCCCCTGCAGCCTATTCACAGGCACAACAGAATCTGGGACCCGGGCATGCCCGGAGGAGTAACATCTCATGGCTCTCGTCCTCGGCAGAGTCTGATTCCGAAAAGGCACACGTCCGGCTCCTTGTCCCACACGGAAGGTGGCAGCCCTGAAAGCTGTTGCTGGTCTTCACCGTCCCCCTGCAGCCTATTCAGAGGCACAACAGGATTCAGGACCCGGGCATGCCCAGAGGAGGAACATCTCATGGCTCTCGTCCTCGGCAGAGCCTGATTCCGAAAAGGCACACGTCCGGCTCCTTGTCCCACACGGAAGGTGGCAGCCCTGAAAGCTGTTGCTGGTCTTCACCGTCCCCCTGCAGCCTATTCACAGGCACAACAGGATCTGGGACCCGGGCTTGCTGAGAGGAGGAACATCTCATGGCTCTCGTCCTCGGCAGAGCCTGATTCCGAAAAGGCACACGTCCGGCTCCTTGTCCCACACGGAAGGTGGCAGCCCTGAAAGCTGTTGCTGGTCTTCACCGTCCCCCTGCAGCCTATTCACAGGCACAAAAGGATTCGGGACCTGGGCATGCCCAGAGGAGGAACATCTCATGGATCTCTTCCTCGGCAGAGCCTCTTTCCGAAAAGGCACACGTCCGGCTCCTTGTCCCACACGGAAGGTGGCAGCCCTGAAAGCTGTTGCTGGTCTTCACCGTCCCCCTGCAGCCTATACACAGGTACAACAGGATTTGGGAACCGGGCTTGCCCAGAGGAGGAACATGTCATGGCTCTCATCCTCGGCAGAGCCTGATTCCGAAAAGGCAAACGTCCGGCTCCTTGTCCCACACGGAAGGTGGCAGCCCTGAAAGCTGTTGCTGATCTTCACCGTCCCCCTGCAGCCTATTCACAGGCACAACAGGATCTGGCACCCTGGCATGTCCAGAGGAGGAACATCTCATGGCTCTTATCCTCGGCAGAGCCTGATTCCGAAAAGGCACACGTCCGGCTCCTTGTCCCACACGGAAGGTGGCAGCCCTGAAAGCTGTTGCTGGTCTTCACCGTCCCCCTGCAGCCTATTCACAGGCACAACAGGATCTGGGACCCGGGCTTGCCCAGAGGAGGAACATCTCATGGATCTCATCCTCGGCAGAGCCTGATTCCGAAAAGGCAAACGTCCGGCTCCTTGTCCCACACGGAAGGTGGCAGCCCTGAAAGCTGTTGCTGGTCTTCACCGTCCCCCTGCAGCCTATTCACAGGTACAACAGGATCTGGGACCCGGGCTTGCTGAGAGGAGGAACATCTCATGGCTCTCTTCCTCGGCAGAGCCTCTTTCCGAAAAGGCACACGTCCGGCTCCTTGTCCCACACGGAAGGTGGCAGCCCTGAAAGCTGTTGCTGGTCTTCACCGTCCCCCTGCAGCCTATGCACAGGCACAACAGGATCTCGGAAACGGGCATGCCCAGAGGAGGAACATCTCATGGCTCTCTTCCTCGGCAGAGCCTGATTCCGAAAAGGCACACGTCCGGCTCCTTGTCCCACACGGAAGGTGGCAGCCCTGAAAGCTGTTGCTGGTCTTCACCGTCCCCCTGCAGCCTATTCACAGGCACAACAGGATTCAGGACCCGGGCATGCCCCGAGGAGGAACATCTCATGGCTCTCGTCCTCAGCAGAGCCTGATTCCGAAAAGGCACACGTCCGGCTCCTTGTCCCACACGGAAGGTGGCAGCCCTGAAAGCTGTTGCTGGTCTTCACCGTCCCCCTGCAGCCTATTCACAGGCACAACAGGATTCGGGACCTGGGCATGCCCAGAGGAGGAACATCTCATGGATCTCTTCCTCGGCAGAGCCTGATTCCGAAAAGGCACACGTCCGGCTCCTTGTCCCACACGGAAGGTGGCAGCCCTGAAAGCTGTTGCTGGTCTTCACCGTCCCCCTGCAGCCTATTCACAGGTACAACAGGATCTGGGACCCGGGCTTGCTGAGAGGAGGAACATCTCATGGCTCTCGTCCTCGGCAGAGCCTGATTCCGAAAAGGCAAACGTCCAGCTCCTTGTCCCACACGGAAGGTGGCATCCCTGAAAGCTGTTGCTGGTCTTCACCGTCCCCCTGCAGCCTATTCACAGGCACAACAGGATCTGGGACCCGGGCATGCCGAGAGGAGGAACATCTCATGGCTCTCGTCCTCGGCAGAGTCTGATTCCTGAAAGGCACATGTCCGGCTCCTTGTCCCACACGGATGGTGGCAGCCCTGAAAGCTGTTGCTGGTCTTCACCATCCCCCTGCAGCCTATTCAGAGGCACAACAGGATTCAGGACCCGGGCATGCCCAGAGGAGGAACATCTCATGGCTCTCGTCCTCGGCAGAGCCTGATTCCGAAAAGGCACACGTCCGGCTCCTTGTCCCACACGGAAGGTGGCAGCCCTGAAAGCTGTTGCTGGTCTTCACCGTCCCCCTGCAGCCTATTCACAGGCACAACAGGATCTGGGACCTGGGCATGCCCAGAGGAGGAACATCTCATGGATCTCTTCCTCGGCAGAGCCTGATTCCGAAAAGGCACACGTCCGGCCTCTTGTCCCACACGGAAGGTGGCAGCCCTGAAAGCTGTTGCTGGTCTTCACCGTCCCCCTGCAGCCTATTCACAGGCACAACAGGATCTGGGACCCGGGCTTGCCCAGAGGAGGAACATCTCATGGCTCTCATCCTCGGCAGAGCCTGATTCCGAAAAGGCACACGTCCGGCTCCTTGTCCCACACGGAAGATGGCAGCCCTGAAAGCTGTTGCTGGTCTTCACCGTCCCCCTGCAGCCTATTCACAGGCACAACAGGATCTGGGACCCGGGCTTGCCCAGAGGAGGAACATCTCATGGCTCTCATCCTCGGCAGAGCCTGATTCCGAAAAGGCACACGTCCGGCTCCTTGTCCCACACGGAAGATGGCAGCCCTGAAAGCTGTTGCTGGTCTTCACCGTCCCCCTGCAGCCTATTCACAGGCACAACAGGATCTGGGACCCGGGCATGCCCGGAGGAGTAACATCTCATGGCTCTCGTCCTCGGCAGAGTGTGATTCCTGAAAGGCACATGTCCGGCTCCTTGTCCCACACGGAAGGTGGCAGCCCTGAAAGCTGTTGCTGGTCTTCACCGTCCCCCTGCAGCCTATTCAGAGGCACAACAGGATTCAGGACCCGGGCATGCCCAGAGGAGGAACATCTCATGGCTCTCATCCTCGGCAGAGCCTGATTCCGAAAAGGCACACGTCCGGCTCCTTGTCCCACACGGAAGGTGGCAGCCCTGAAAGCTGTTGCTGGTCTTCACCGTCCCCCTGCAGCCTATTCACAGGCACAAAAGGATTCGGGACCTGGGCATGCCCAGAGGAGGAACATCTCATGGCTCTCGTCCTCGGTAGAGCCTGATTCCGAAAAGGCACACGTCCGGCTCCTTGTCCCACACGGAAGGTGGCAGCCCTGAAAGCTGTTGCTGGTCTTCACCGTCCCCCTGCAGCCTATTCACAGGTACAACAGGATCTGGGACCCGGGCTTGCCCAGAGGAGGAACATGTCATGGCTCTCATCCTCGGCAGAGCCTGATTCCGAAAAGGCAAACGTCCGGCTCCTTGTCCCACACGGAAGGTGGCAGCCCTGAAAGCTGTTGCTGGTCTTCACCGTCCCCCTGCAGCCTATTCACAGGCACAACAGGATCTGGGACCCGGGCATGCCCAGAGGAGGAACATCTCATGGATCTCTTCCTCGGCAGAGCCTCTTTCCGAAAAGGCACACGTCCGGCACCTTGTCCCACACGGAAGGTGGCAGCCCTGAAAGCTGTTGCTGGTCTTCACCATCCCCCTGCAGCCTATTCACAGGCACAACAGGATTCAGGACCCGGGCATGCCCACAGGAGGAACATCTCATGGCTCTCGTCCTCGGCAGAGCCTGATTCCGAAAAGGCACACGTCCGGCTCCTTGTCCCACACGGAAGGTGGCAGCCCTGAAAGCTGTTGCTGGTCTTCACCGTCCCCCTGCAGCCTATTCACAGGTACAACAGGATCTGGGACCCGGGCTTGCTGAGAGGAGGAACATCTCATGGCTCTCGTCCTCGGCAGAGCCTGATTCCGAAAAGGCACACGTCCGGCTCCTTGTCCCACACGGAAGGTGGCAGCCCTGAAAGCTGTTGCTGGTCTTCACCGTCCCCCTGCAGCCTATTCACAGGCACAACAGGATTCAGGACCCGGGCATGCCCCGAGGAGGAACATCTCATGGCTCTCGTCCTCGGCAGAGCCTGATTCCGAAAAGGCACACGTCCGGCTCCTTGTCCCACACGGAAGGTGGCAGCCCTGAAAGCTGTTGCTGGTCTTCACCATCCCCCTGCAGCCTATTCAGAGGCACAACAGGATTCAGGACCCGGGCATGCCCAGAGGAGGAACATCTCATGGCTCTCGTCCTCGGCAGAGCCTGATTCCGAAAAGGCACACGTCCGGCTCCTTGTCCCACACGGAAGGTGGCAGCCCTGAAAGCTGTTGCTGGTCTTCACCGTCCCCCTGCAGCCTATTCACAGGCACAACAGGATCTGGGACCTGGGCATGCCCAGAGGAGGAACATCTCATGGATCTCTTCCTCGGCAGAGCCTGATTCCGAAAAGGCACACGTCCGGCCTCTTGTCCCACACGGAAGGTGGCAGCCCTGAAAGCTGTTGCTGGTCTTCACCGTCCCCCTGCAGCCTATTCACAGGCACAACAGGATCTGGGACCCGGGCTTGCCCAGAGGAGGAACATCTCATGGCTCTCATCCTCGGCAGAGCCTGATTCCGAAAAGGCACACGTCCGGCTCCTTGTCCCACACGGAAGATGGCAGCCCTGAAAGCTGTTGCTGGTCTTCACCGTCCCCCTGCAGCCTATTCACAGGCACAACAGGATCTGGGACCCGGGCTTGCCCAGAGGAGGAACATCTCATGGCTCTCATCCTCGGCAGAGCCTGATTCCGAAAAGGCACACGTCCGGCTCCTTGTCCCACACGGAAGATGGCAGCCCTGAAAGCTGTTGCTGGTCTTCACCGTCCCCCTGCAGCCTATTCACAGGCACAACAGGATCTGGGACCCGGGCATGCCCGGAGGAGTAACATCTCATGGCTCTCGTCCTCGGCAGAGTGTGATTCCTGAAAGGCACATGTCCGGCTCCTTGTCCCACACGGAAGGTGGCAGCCCTGAAAGCTGTTGCTGGTCTTCACCGTCCCCCTGCAGCCTATTCAGAGGCACAACAGGATTCAGGACCCGGGCATGCCCAGAGGAGGAACATCTCATGGCTCTCATCCTCGGCAGAGCCTGATTCCGAAAAGGCACACGTCCGGCTCCTTGTCCCACACGGAAGGTGGCAGCCCTGAAAGCTGTTGCTGGTCTTCACCGTCCCCCTGCAGCCTATTCACAGGCACAAAAGGATTCGGGACCTGGGCATGCCCAGAGGAGGAACATCTCATGGCTCTCGTCCTCGGTAGAGCCTGATTCCGAAAAGGCACACGTCCGGCTCCTTGTCCCACACGGAAGGTGGCAGCCCTGAAAGCTGTTGCTGGTCTTCACCGTCCCCCTGCAGCCTATTCACAGGTACAACAGGATCTGGGACCCGGGCTTGCCCAGAGGAGGAACATGTCATGGCTCTCATCCTCGGCAGAGCCTGATTCCGAAAAGGCAAACGTCCGGCTCCTTGTCCCACACGGAAG
Source organism: Astur gentilis (assembly GCF_929443795.1). Classification (NCBI taxonomy): domain Eukaryota; kingdom Metazoa; phylum Chordata; class Aves; order Accipitriformes; family Accipitridae; genus Astur; species Astur gentilis. The sequence continues at coordinate 106,388 of NW_026060877.1, read as the reverse complement.
GTGGCAGCCCTGAAAGCTGTTGCTGGTCTTCACCGTCCCCCTGCAGCCTATTCACAGGCACAACAGGATCTGGGACCCGGGCATGCCCAGAGGAGGAACATCTCATGGATCTCTTCCTCGGCAGAGCCTCTTTCCGAAAAGGCACACGTCCGGCACCTTGTCCCACACGGAAGGTGGCAGCCCTGAAAGCTGTTGCTGGTCTTCACCATCCCCCTGCAGCCTATTCACAGGCACAACAGGATTCAGGACCCGGGCATGCCCACAGGAGGAACATCTCATGGCTCTCGTCCTCGGCAGAGCCTGATTCCGAAAAGGCACACGTCCGGCTCCTTGTCCCACACGGAAGATGGCAGCCCTGAAAGCTGTTGCTGGTCTTCACCGTCCCCCTGCAGCCTATTCACAGGTACAACAGGATCTGGGACCCGGGCTTGCTGAGAGGAGGAACATCTCATGGCTCTCGTCCTCGGCAGAGCCTGATTCCGAAAAGGCACACGTCCGGCTCCTTGTCCCACACGGAAGGTGGCAGCCCTGAAAGCTGTTGCTGGTCTTCACCGTCCCCCTGCAGCCTATTCACAGGCACAACAGGATTCAGGACCCGGGCATGCCCCGAGGAGGAACATCTCATGGCTCTCGTCCTCGGCAGAGCCTGATTCCGAAAAGGCACACGTCCGGCTCCTTGTCCCACACGGAAGGTGGCAGCCCTGAAAGCTGTTGCTGGTCTTCACCGTCCCCCTGCAGCCTATTCACAGGCACAACAGGATATGGGACCCGGGCTTGCCCAGAGGAGGAACATCTCATGGCTCTCGTCCTCGGCAGAGCCTGATTCCGAAAAGGCACACGTCCGGCTCCTTGTCCCACACGGAAGGTGGCAGCCCTGAAAGCTGCTGCTGGTCTTCACCGTCCCCCTGCAGCCTATTCACAGATACAACAGGATCTGGGACCCGGGCTTGCCCAGAGGAGGAACATCTCATGGCTCTCGTCCTCGGCAGAGCCTGATTCCGAAAAGGCACACGTCCGGCTCCTTGTCCCACACGGAAGGTGGCAGCCCTGAAAGCTGTTGCTGGTCTTCACCGTCCCCCTGCAGCCTATTCACAGGCACAACAGGTTTCGGGACCTGGGCATGCCCAGAGGAGGAACATCTCATGGATCTCTTCCTCGGCAGAGCCTGATTCCGAAAAGGCACACGTCCGGCTCCTTGTCCCACACGGAAGGTGTCAGCCCTGAAAGCTGTTGCTGGTCTTCACCGTCCCCCTGCAGCCTATTCACAGGTACAACAGGATCTGGGACCCGGGCTTGCCCAGAGGAGGAACATCTCATGGCTCTCGTCCTCGGCAGAGTCTGATTCCTGAAAGGCACATGTCCGGCTCCTTGTCCCACACGGAAGGTGGCAGCCCTGAAAGCTGTTGCTGGTCTTCACCATCCCCCTGCAGCCTATTCACAGGCACAACAGGATTCAGGACCCGGGCATGCCCACAGGAGGAACATCTCATGGCTCTCGTCCTCGGCAGAGCCTGATTCCGAAAAGGCACACGTCCGGCTCCTTGTCCCACACGGAAGGTGGCAGCCCTGAAAGCTGTTGCTGGTCTTCACCGTCCCCCTGCAGCCTATTCACAGGCACAACAGGATCTGGGACCCGGGCATGCCCAGAGGAGGAACATCTCATGGATCTCTTCCTCGGCAGAGCCTCTTTCCGAAAAGGCACACGTCCGGCACCTTGTCCCACACGGAAGGTGGCAGCCCTGAAAGCTGTTGCTGGTCTTCACCATCCCCCTGCAGCCTATTCACAGGCACAACAGGATTCAGGACCCGGGCATGCCCACAGGAGGAACATCTCATGGCTCTCGTCCTCGGCAGAGCCTGATTCCGAAAAGGCACACGTCCGGCTCCTTGTCCCACACGGAAGGTGGCAGCCCTGAAAGCTGTTGCTGGTCTTCACCGTCCCCCTGCAGCCTATTCACAGGTACAACAGGATCTGGGACCCGGGCTTGCTGAGAGGAGGAACATCTCATGGCTCTCGTCCTCGGCAGAGCCTGATTCCGAAAAGGCACACGTCCGGCTCCTTGTCCCACACGGAAGGTGGCAGCCCTGAAAGCTGTTGCTGGTCTTCACCGTCCCCCTGCAGCCTATTCACAGGCACAACAGGATTCAGGACCCGGGCATGCCCCGAGGAGGAACATCTCATGGCTCTCGTCCTCGGCAGAGCCTGATTCCGAAAAGGCACACGTCCGGCTCCTTGTCCCACACGGAAGGTGGCAGCCCTGAAAGCTGTTGCTGGTCTTCACCGTCCCCCTGCAGCCTATTCACAGGTACAACAGGATATGGGACCCGGGCTTGCCCAGAGGAGGAACATCTCATGGCTCTCGTCCTCGGCAGAGCCTGATTCCGAAAAGGCACACGTCCGGCTCCTTGTCCCACACGGAAGGTGGCAGCCCTGAAAGCTGCTGCTGGTCTTCACCGTCCCCCTGCAGCCTATTCACAGATACAACAGGATCTGGGACCCGGGCTTGCCCAGAGGAGGAACATCTCATGGCTCTCGTCCTCGGCAGAGCCTGATTCCGAAAAGGCACACGTCCGGCTCCTTGTCCCACACGGAAGGTGGCAGCCCTGAAAGCTGTTGCTGGTCTTCACCGTCCCCCTGCAGCCTATTCACAGGCACAACAGGTTTCGGGACCTGGGCATGCCCAGAGGAGGAACATCTCATGGATCTCTTCCTCGGCAGAGCCTGATTCCGAAAAGGCACACGTCCGGCTCCTTGTCCCACACGGAAGGTGTCAGCCCTGAAAGCTGTTGCTGGTCTTCACCGTCCCCCTGCAGCCTATTCACAGGTACAACAGGATCTGGGACCCGGGCTTGCCCAGAGGAGGAACATCTCATGGCTCTCGTCCTCGGCAGAGTCTGATTCCTGAAAGGCACATGTCCGGCTCCTTGTCCCACACGGAAGGTGGCAGCCCTGAAAGCTGTTGCTGGTCTTCACCATCCCCCTGCAGCCTATTCACAGGCACAACAGGATTCAGGACCCGGGCATGCCCACAGGAGGAACATCTCATGGCTCTCGTCCTCGGCAGAGCCTGATTCCGAAAAGGCACACGTCCGGCTCCTTGTCCCACACGGAAGGTGGCAGCCCTGAAAGCTGCTGCTGGTCTTCACCGTCCCCCTGCAGCCTATTCACAGATACAACAGGATCTGGGACCCGGGCTTGCCCAGAGGAGGAACATCTCATGGCTCTCGTCCTCGGTAGAGCCTGATTCCGAAAAGGCACACGTCCGGCTCCTTGTCCCACACGGAAGGTGGCAGCCCTGAAAGCTGTTGCTGGTCTTCACCGTCCCCCTGCAGCCTATTCACAGGCACAACAGGATTCGGGACCTGGGCATGCCCAGAGGAGGAACATCTCATGGATCTCTTCCTCGGCAGAGCCTGATTCCGAAAAGGCACACGTCCGGCTCCTTGTCCCACACGGAAGGTGTCAGCCCTGAAAGCTGTTGCTGGTCTTCACCGTCCCCCTGCAGCCTATTCACAGGTACAACAGGATCTGGGACCCGGGCTTGCCCAGAGGAGGAACATCTCATGGCTCTCGTCCTCGGCAGAGCCTGATTCCGAAAAGGCACACGTCCGGCTCCTTGTCCCACACGGAAGGTGGCAGCCCTGAAAGCTGTTGCTGGTCTTCACCGTCCCCCTGCAGCCTATTCACAGGTACAACAGGCTATGGGACCCGGGCTTGCCCAGAGGAGGAACATCTCATGGCTCTCGTCCTCGGCAGAGCCTGATTCCGAAAAGGCACACGTCCGGCTCCTTGTCCCACACGGAAGGTGGCAGCCCTGAAAGCTGCTGCTGGTCTTCACCGTCCCCCTGCAGCCTATTCACAGATACAACAGGATCTGGGACCCGGGCTTGCCCAGAGGAGGAACATCTCATGGCTCTCGTCCTCGGCAGAGCCTGATTCCGAAAAGGCACACGTCCGGCTCCTTGTCCCACACGGAAGGTGGCAGCCCTGAAAGCTGTTGCTGGTCTTCACCGTCCCCCTGCAGCCTATTCACAGGCACAACAGGTTTCGGGACCTGGGCATGCCCAGAGGAGGAACATCTCATGGATCTCTTCCTCGGCAGAGCCTGATTCCGAAAAGGCACACGTCCGGCTCCTTGTCCCACACGGAAGGTGTCAGCCCTGAAAGCTGTTGCTGGTCTTCACCGTCCCCCTGCAGCCTATTCACAGGTACAACAGGATCTGGGACCCGGGCTTGCCCAGAGGAGGAACATCTCATGGCTCTCGTCCTCGGCAGAGTCTGATTCCTGAAAGGCACATGTCCGGCTCCTTGTCCCACACGGAAGGTGGCAGCCCTGAAAGCTGTTGCTGGTCTTCACCATCCCCCTGCAGCCTATTCACAGGCACAACAGGATTCAGGACCCGGGCATGCCCACAGGAGGAACATCTCATGGCTCTCGTCCTCGGCAGAGCCTGATTCCGAAAAGGCACACGTCCGGCTCCTTGTCCCACACGGAAGGTGGCAGCCCTGAAAGCTGCTGCTGGTCTTCACCGTCCCCCTGCAGCCTATTCACAGATACAACAGGATCTGGGACCCGGGCTTGCCCAGAGGAGGAACATCTCATGGCTCTCGTCCTCGGTAGAGCCTGATTCCGAAAAGGCACACGTCCGGCTCCTTGTCCCACACGGAAGGTGGCAGCCCTGAAAGCTGTTGCTGGTCTTCACCGTCCCCCTGCAGCCTATTCACAGGCACAACAGGATTCGGGACCTGGGCATGCCCAGAGGAGGAACATCTCATGGATCTCTTCCTCGGCAGAGCCTGATTCCGAAAAGGCACACGTCCGGCTCCTTGTCCCACACGGAAGGTGTCAGCCCTGAAAGCTGTTGCTGGTCTTCACCGTCCCCCTGCAGCCTATTCACAGGTACAACAGGATCTGGGACCCGGGCTTGCCCAGAGGAGGAACATCTCATGGCTCTCGTCCTCGGCAGAGTCTGATTCCTGAAAGGCACATGTCCGGCTCCTTGTCCCACACGGAAGGTGGCAGCCCTGAAAGCTGTTGCTGGTCTTCACCATCCCCCTGCAGCCTATTCACAGGCACAACAGGATTCAGGACCCGGGCATGCCCACAGGAGGAACATCTCATGGCTCTCGTCCTCGGCAGAGCCTGATTCCGAAAAGGCACACGTCCGGCTCCTTGTCCCACACGGAAGGTGGCAGCCCTGAAAGCTGTTGCTGGTCTTCACCGTCCCCCTGCAGCCTATTCACAGGCACAACAGGATCTGGGACCCGGGCTTGCCCAGAGGAGGAACATCTCATGGCTCTCATCCTCGGCAGAGCCTGATTCCGAAAAGGCACACGTCCGGCTCCTTGTCCCACACGGAAGATGGCAGCCCTGAAAGCTGTTGCTGGTCTTCACCGTCCCCCTGCAGCCTATTCACAGGCACAACAGGATCTGGGACCCGGGCATGCCCGGAGGAGTAACATCTCATGGCTCTCGTCCTCGGCAGAGTCTGATTCCTGAACGGCACATGTCCGGCTCCTTGTCCCACACGGAAGGTGGCAGCCCTGAAAGCTGTTGCTGGTCTTCACCGTCCCCCTGCAGCCTATTCAGAGGCACAACAGGATTCAGGACCCGGGCATGCCCAGAGGAGGAACATGTCATGGCTCTCGTCCTCGGCAGAGCCTGATTCCGAAAAGGCACACGTCCGGCTCCTTGTCCCACACGGAAGGTGGCAGCCCTGAAAGCTGTTGCTGGTCTTCACCGTCCCCCTGCAGCCTATTCACAGGCACAACAGGATTCAGGACCCGGGCATGCCCAGAGGAGGAACATCTCATGGATCTCGTCCTCGGCAGAGCCTGATTCCGAAAAGGCACACGTCCGGCTCCCTGTCCCACACGGAAGGTGGCAGCCCTGAAAGCTGTTGCTGGTCTTCACCGTCCCCTTGCAGCCTATTCACAGGCACAACAGGATCTGGGACCCGGGCTTGCCCAGAGGAGGAACATCTCATGGATCTCGTCCTCGGCAGAGCCTGATTCCGAAAAGGCACACGTCCGGCTCCTTGTCCCACACGGAAGGTGGCAGCCCTGAAAGCTGTTGCTGGTCTTCACCGTCCCCCTGCAGCCTATTCACAGGTACAACAGGATCTGGGACCCGGGCTTGCTGAGAGGAGGAACATCTCATGGCTCTCTTCCTCGGCAGAGCCTCTTTCCGAAAAGGCACACGTCCGGCTCCTTGTCCCACACGGAAGGTGGCAGCCCTGAAAGCTGTTGCTGGTCTTCACCGTCCCCCTGCAGCCTATGCACAGGCACAACAGGATCTGGGAAACGGGCATGCCCAGAGGAGGAACATCTCATGGCTCTCGTCCTCGGCAGAGCCTGATTCCGAAAAGGCACACGTCCGGCTCCTTGTCCCACACGGAAGGTGGCAGCCCTGAAAGCTGTTGCTGGTCTTCACCGTCCCCCTGCAGCCTATTCACAGGCACAACAGGATCTGGGACCCGGGCATGCCCAGAGGAGGAACTTCTCATGGCTCTCGTCCTCGGCAGAGCCTGATTCCGAAAAGGCACACGTCCGGCTCCTTGTCCCACACGGAAGGTGGCAGCCCTGAAAGCTGTTGCTGGTCTTCACCGTCCCCCTGCAGCCTATTCACAGGCACAACAGGATCTGGGACCCGGGCTTGCTGAGAGGAGGAACATGTCATGGCTCTCGTCCTCGGCAGAGCCTGATTCCGAAAAGGCACACGTCCGGCTCCTTGTCCCACACGGAAGGTGGCAGCCCTGAAAGATGTTGCTGGTCTTCACTGTCCCCCTGCAGCCTATTCACAGGCACAACAGGATCTGGGACCCGGGCATGCCCAGAGGAGGAACATCTCATGGATCTCTTCCTCGGCAGAGCCTGATTCCGAAAAGGCACACGTCCGGCTCCTTGTCCCACACGGAAGGTGGCAGCCCTGAAAGCTGTTGCTGGTCTTCACCGTCCCCCTGCAGCCTATTCACAGGCACAACAGGATTCAGGACCCGGGCATGCCCAGAGGAGGAACATCTCATGGCTCTCGTCCTCGGCAGAGCCTGATTCCGAAAAGGCACATGTCCGGCTCCTTGTCCCACACGGAAGGTGGCAGCCCTGAAAGCTGTTGCTGGTCTTCACCGTCCCCCTGCAGCCTATTCACAGGCACAACAGGATCTGGGACCCGGGCTTGCCCAGAGGAGGAACATCTCATGGCTCTCATCCTCGGCAGAGCCTGATTCCGAAAAGGCACACGTCCGGCTCCTTGTCCCACACGGAAGGTGGCAGCCCTGAAAGCTGTTGCTGGTCTTCACCATCCCCCTGCAGCCTATTCAGAGGCACAAAAGGATTCAGGACCCGGGCATGCCCAGAGGAGGAACATCTCATGGCTCTCGTCCTCGGCAGAGCCTGATTCCGAAAAGGCACACGTCCGGCTCCTTGTCCCACACGGAAGGTGGCAGCCCTGAAAGCTGTTGCTGGTCTTCACCGTCCCCCTGCAGCCTATTCACAGGCACAACAGGATCTGGGACCCGGGCATTCCCGGAGGAGGAACATCTCATGGCTCTCGTCCTCGGCAGAGCCTGATTCCGAAAAGGCACACGTCCGGCTCCTTGTCCCACACGGAAGGTGGCAGCCCTGAAAGCTGTTGCTGGTCTTCACCGTCCCTCTGCAGCCTATTCAGAGGCACAACAGGATTCAGGACCCGGGCATGCCCAGAGGAGGAACATCTCATGGCTCTCGTCCTCGGCAGAGCCTGATTCCGAAAAGGCACACGTCCGGCTCCTTGTCCCACACGGAAGGTGGCAGCCCTGAAAGCTGTTGCTGGTCTTCACCGTCCCCCTGCAGCCTATTCACAGGCACAACAGGATCTGGGACCCGGGCATTCCCGGAGGAGGAACATCTCATGGCTCTCGTCCTCGGCAGAGCCTGATTCCGAAAAGGCACACGTCCGGCTCCTTGTCCCACACGGAAGGTGGCAGCCCTGAAAGCTGTTGCTGGTCTTCACCGTCCCCCTGCAGCCTATTCACAGGCACAAAAGGATTCGGTACCTGGGCATGCCCAGAGGAGGAACATCTCATGGATCTCTTCCTCGGCAGAGCCTGATTCCGAAAAGGCACACGTCCGGCTCCTTGTCCCACACGGAAGGTGGCAGCCCTGAAAGCTGTTGCTGGTCTTCACCGTCCCCCTGCAGCCTATACACAGGTACAACAGGATCTGGGACCCGGGCTTGCCCAGAGGAGGAACATGTCATGGCTCTCATCCTCGGCAGAGCCTGATTCCGAAAAGGCAAACGTCCGGCTCCTTGTCCCACACGGAAGGTGGCAGCCCTGAAAGCTGTTGCTGGTCTTCACCGTCCCCCTGCAGCCTATTCACAGGCACAACAGGATCTGGCACCCTGGCATGTCCAGAGGAGGAACATCTCATGGCTCTCGTCCTCGGCAGAGCCTGATTCCGAAAAGGCACACGTCCGGCTCCTTGTCCCACACGGAAGGTGGCAGCCCTGAAAGCTGTTGCTGGTCTTCACCGTCCCCCTGCAGCCTATTCACAGGCACAACAGGATCTGGGACCCGGGCTTGCCCAGAGGAGGAACATCTCATGGATCTCGTCCTCGGCAGAGCCTCTTTCCGAAAAGGCACACGTCCGGCTCCTTGTCCCACACGGAAGGTGGCAGCCCTGAAAGCTGTTGCTGGTCTTCACCGTCCCCCTGCAGCCTATTCACAGGTACAACAGGATCTGGGACCCGGGCTTGCTGAGAGAAGGAACATCTCATGGCTCTCTTCCTCGGCAGAGCCTCTTTCCGAAAAGGCACACGTCCGGCTCCTTGTCCCACACAGAAGGTGGCAGCCCTGAAAGCTGTTGCTGGTCTTCACCGTCCCCCTGCAGCCTATGCACAGGCACAACAGGATCTCGGAAACGGGCATGCCCAGAGGAGGAACATCTCATGGCTCTCTTCCTCGGCAGAGCCTCTTTCCGAAAAGGCACACGTCCGGCTCCTTGTCCCACACGGAAGGTGGCAGCCCTGAAAGCTGTTGCTGGTCTTCACCGTCCCCCTGCAGCCTATTCACAGGCACAACAGGATTCAGGACCTGGGCATGCCCCGAGGAGGAACATCTCATGGCTCTCGTCCTCAGCAGAGCCTGATTCCGAAAAGGCACACGTCCGGCTCCTTTTCCCACACGGAAGGTGGCAGCCCTGAAAGCTGTTGCTGGTCTTCACCGTCCCCCTGCAGCCTATTCACAGGCACAACAGGATTCGGGACCTGGGCATGCCCAGAGGAGGAACATCTCATGGATCTCTTCCTCGGCAGAGCCTGATTCCGAAAAGGCACACGTCCGGCTCCTTGTCCCACACGGAAGGTGGCAGCCCTGAAAGCTGTTGCTGGTCTTCACCGTCCCCCTGCAGCCTATTCACAGGTACAACAGGATCTGGGACCCGGGCTTGCTGAGAGGAGGAACATCTCATGGCTCTCGTCCTCGGCAGAGCCTGATTCCGAAAAGGCAAACGTCCGGCTCCTTGTCCCACACGGAAGATGGCATCCCTGAAAGCTGTTGCTGGTCTTCACCGTCCCCCTGCAGCCTATTCACAGGCACAACAGGATCTGGGACCCGGGCATGCCCAGAGGAGGAACATCTCATGGCTCTCGTCCTCGGCAGAGCCTCTTTCCGAAAAGGCACACGTCCGGCTCCTTGTCCCACACGGAAGGTGGCAGCCCTGAAAGCTGTTGCTGGTCTTCACCGTCCCCCTGCAGCCTATTCACAGGCACAACAGGATCTGGGACCCGGGCTTGCCCAGAGGAGGAACATCTCATGGCTCTCATCCTCGGCAGAGCCTGATTCCGAAAAGGCACACGTCCGGCTCCTTGTCCCACACGGAAGATGGCAGCCCTGAAAGCTGTTGCTGGTCTTCACCGTCCCCCTGCAGCCTATTCACAGGCACAACAGGATCTGGGACCCGGGCATGCCCGGAGCAGTAACATCTCATGGCTCTCGTCCTCGGCAGAGTCTGATTCCTGAAAGGCACATGTCCGGCTCCTTGTCCCACACGGAAGGTGGCAGCCCTGAAAGCTGTTGCTGGTCTTCACCGTCCCCCTGCAGCCTATTCAGAGGCACAACAGGATTCAGGACCCGGGCATGCCCAGAGGAGGAACATCTCATGGCTCTCGTCCTCGGCAGAGCCTGATTCCGAAAAGGCACACGTCCGGCTCCTTGTCCCACACGGAAGGTGGCAGCCCTGAAAGCTGTTGCTGGTCTTCACCGTCCCCCTGCAGCCTATTCACAGGCACAAAAGGATTCGGGACCTGGGCATGCCCAGAGGAGGAACATCTCATGGCTCTCGTCCTCGGTAGAGCCTCTTTCCGAAAAGGCACACGTCCGGCTCCTTGTCCCACACGGAAGGTGGCAGCCCTGAAAGCTGTTGCTGGTCTTCACCGTCCCCCTGCAGCCTATTCACAGGCACAACAGGATCTGGGACCCGGGCTTGCCCAGAGGAGGAACATCTCATGGCTCTCGTCCTCGGCAGAGCCTGATTCCGAAAAGGCACACGTTCGGCCTCTTCTCCCACACGGAAGGTGGCAGCCCTGAAAGCTGTTGCTGGTCTTCACCGTCCCCCTGCAGCCTATTCACAGGCATAACAGGATCTGGGACCCGGGCTTTCCCAGAGGAGGAACATCTCATGGCTCTCATCCTCGGCAGAGCCTGATTCCGAAAAGGCACACGTCCGGCTCCTTGTCCCACACGGAAGGTGGCAGCCCTGAAAGCTGTTGCTGGTCTTCACCGTCCCCCTGCAGCCTATTCAGAGGCACAACAGGATTCAGGACCCGGGCATGCCCAGAGGAGGAACATCTCATGGCTCTCGTCCTCGGCAGAGCCTGATTCCGAAAAGGCACACGTCCGGCTCCTTGTCCCACACGGAAGGTGGCAGCCCTGAAAGCTGTTGCTGGTCTTCACCGTCCCCCTGCAGCCTATTCACAGGCACAAAAGGATTCGGGACCTGGGCATGCCCAGAGGAGGAACATCTCATGGCTCTCGTCCTCGGAAGAGCCTCTTTCCGAAAAGGCACACGTCCGGCTCCTTGTCCCACACGGAAGGTGGCAGCCCTGAAAGCTGTTGCTGGTCTTCACCGTCCCCCTGCAGCCTATTCACAGGCACAACAGGATCTGGGACCCGGGCTTGCCCAGAGGAGGAACATCTCATGGCTCTCGTCCTCGGCAGAGCCTGATTCCGAAAAGGCACACGTTCGGCCTCTTCTCCCACACGGAAGGTGGCAGCCCTGAAAGCTGTTGCTGGTCTTCACCGTCCCCCTGCAGCCTATTCACAGGCATAACAGGATCTGGGACCCGGGCTTTCCCAGAGGAGGAACATCTCATGGCTCTCATCCTCGGCAGAGCCTGATTCCGAAAAGGCACACGTCCGGCTCCTTGTCCCACACGGAAGGTGGCAGCCCTGAAAGCTGTTGCTGGTCTTCACCGTCCCCCTGCAGCCTATTCACAGGCACAACAGGATCTGGGACCCGGGCTTGCCCAGAGGAGGAACATCTCATGGCTCTCATCCTCGGCAGAGCCTGATTCCGAAAAGGCACACGTCCGGCTCCTTGTCCCACACGGAAGATGGCAGCCCTGAAAGCTGTTGCTGGTCTTCACCGTCCCCCTGCAGCCTATTCACAGGCACAACAGGATCTGGGACCCGGGCATGCCCGGAGGAGTAACATCTCATGGCTCTCGTCCTCGGCAGAGTGTGATTCCTGAAAGGCACATGTCCGGCTCCTTGTCCCACACGGAAGGTGGCAGCCCTGAAAGCTGTTGCTGGTCTTCACCGTCCCCCTGCAGCCTATTCAGAGGCACAACAGGATTCAGGACCCGGGCATGCCCAGAGGAGGAACATCTCATGGCTCTCGTCCTCGGCAGAGCCTGATTCCGAAAAGGCACACGTCCGGCTCCTTGTCCCACACGGAAGGTGGCAGCCCTGAAAGCTGTTGCTGGTCTTCACCGTCCCCCTGCAGCCTATTAACAGGCACAAAAGGATTCGGGACCTGGGCATGCCCAGAGGAGGAACATCTCATGGCTCTCGTCCTCGGTAGAGCCTGATTCCGAAAAGGCACACGTCCGGCTCCTTGTCCCACACGGAAGGTGGCAGCCCTGAAAGCTGTTGCTGGTCTTCACCGTCCCCCTGCAGCCTATTCACAGGTACAACAGGATCTGGGACCCGGGCTTGCTGAGAGGAGGAACATCTCATGGCTCTCATCCTCGGCAGAGCCTGATTCCGAAAAGGCAAACGTCCGGCTCCTTGTCCCACACGGAAGGTGGCAGCCCTGAAAGCTGTTGCTGGTCTTCACCGAACCCCTGCAGCCTATTCACAGGCACAACAGGATCTGGGACCCGGGCATGCCCAGAGGAGGAACATCTCATGGATCTCTTCCTCGGCAGAGCCTCTTTCCGAAAAGGCACACGTCCGGCACCTTGTCCCACACGGAAGGTGGCAGCCCTGAAAGCTGTTGCTGGTCTTCACCATCCCCCTGCAGCCTATTCACAGGCACAACAGGATTCAGGACCCGGGCATGCCCACAGGAGGAACATCTCATGGCTCTCGTCCTCGGCAGAGCCTGATTCCGAAAAGGCACACGTCCGGCTCCTTGTCCCACACGGAAGGTGGCAGCCCTGAAAGCTGTTGCTGGTCTTCACCGTCCCCCTGCAGCCTATTCACAGGCACAACAGGATCTGGGACCCGGGCTTGCCCAGAGGAGGAACATCTCATGGCTCTCATCCTCGGCAGAGCCTGATTCCGAAAAGGCACACGTCCGGCTCCTTGTCCCACACGGAAGATGGCAGCCCTGAAAGCTGTTGCTGGTCTTCACCGTCCCCCTGCAGCCTATTCACAGGCACAACAGGATCTGGGACCCGGGCATGCCCGGAGGAGTAACATCTCATGGCTCTCGTCCTCGGCAGAGTCTGATTCCTGAAAGGCACATGTCCGGCTCCTTGTCCCACACGGAAGGTGGCAGCCCTGAAAGCTGTTGCTGGTCTTCACCGTCCCCCTGCAGCCTATTCAGAGGCACAACAGGATTCAGGACCCGGGCATGCCCAGAGGAGGAACATCTCATGGCTCTCGTCCTCGGCAGAGCCTGATTCCGAAAAGGCACACGTCCGGCTCCTTGTCCCACACGGAAGGTGGCAGCCCTGAAAGCTGTTGCTGGTCTTCACCGTCCCCCTGCAGCCTATTCACAGGCACAAAAGGATTCGGGACCTGGGCATGCCCAGAGGAGGAACATCTCATGGCTCTCGTCCTCGGCAGAGCCTGATTCCGAAAAGGCACACGTCCGGCTCCTTGTCCCACACGGAAGGTGGCAGCCCTGAAAGCTGTTGCTGGTCTTCACCGTCCCCCTGCAGCCTATTCACAGGCACAAAAGGATTCGGGACCTGGGCATGCCCAGAGGAGGAACATCTCATGGCTCTCGTCCTCGGCAGAGCCTGATTCCGAAAAGGCACACGTCCGGCTCCTTGTCCCACACGGAAGGTGGCAGCCCTGAAAGCTGTTACTGGTCTTCACCGTCCCCCTGCAGCCTATTCACAGGCACAACAGGATCTGGGACCCGGGCTTGCCCAGAGGAGGAACATCTCATGGCTCTCATCCTCGGCAGAGCCTGATTCCGAAAAGGCAAACGTCCGGCTCCTTGTCCCACACGGAAGGTGGCAGCCCTGAAAGCTGTTGCTGGTCTTCACCGTCCCCCTGCAGCCTATTCACAGGCACAACAGGATTCAGGACCCGGGCATGCCCCGAGGTGGAACATCTCATGGCTCTCGTCCTCAGCAGAGCCTGATTCCGAAAAGGCACACGTCCAGCTCCTTGTCCCACACGGAAGGTGGCAGCCCTGAAAGCTGTTGCTGGTCTTCACCGTCCCCCTGCAGCCTATTCACAGGCACAACAGGATTCGGGACCTGGGCATGCCCAGAGGAGGAACATCTCATGGATCTCTTCCTCGGCAGAGCCTCTTTCCGAAAAGGCACACGTCCGGCTCCTTGTCCCACACGGAAGGTGGCAGCCCTGAAAGCTGTTGCTGGTCTTCACCGTCCCCCTGCAGCCTATTCACAGGCACAACAGGATCTGGGACCCGGGCATGCCCGGAGGAGTAACATCTCATGGCTCTCGTCCTCGGCAGAGTCTGATTCCTTAAAGGCACATGTCCGGCTCCTTGTCCCACACGGAAGGTGGCAGCCCTGAAAGCTGTTGCTGGTCTTCACCGTCCCCCTGCAGCCTATTCACAGGCACAACAGGATTCAGGACCCGGGCATGCCCAGAGGAGGAACATCTCATGGCTCTCGTCCTCGGCAGAGCCTGATTCCGAAAAGGCACACGTCCGGCTCCTTGTCCCACACGGAAGGTGGCAGCCCTGAAAGCTGTTGCTGGTCTTCACCGTCCCCCTGCAGCCTATTCACAGGCACAACAGGATCTGGGACCCGGGCTTGCCCAGAGGAGGAACATCTCATGGCTCTCATCCTCGGCAGAGCCTGATTCCGAAAAGGCACACGTCCGGCTCCTTGTCCCACACGGAAGGTGGCAGCCCTGAAAGCTGTTGCTGGTCTTCACCGTCCCCCTGCAGCCTATTCACAGGCACAACAGGATCTGGGACCCGGGCATGCCCGGAGGAGTAACATCTCATGGCTCTCGTCCTCGGCAGAGTGTGATTCCTGAAAGGCACATGTCCGGCTACTTGTCCCACACGGAAGGTGGCAGCCCTGAAAGCTGTTGCTGGTCTTCACCGTCCCCCTGCAGCCTATTCACAGGCACAACAGGATCTGGGACCCGGGCTTGCCCAGAGGAGGAACATGTCATGGCTCTCATCCTCGGCAGAGCCTGATTCCGAAAAGGCACACGTTCGGCCTCTTCTCCCACACGGAAGGTGGCAGCCCTGAAAGCTGTTGCTGGTCTTCACCGTCCCCCTGCAGCCTATTCACAGGCACAACAGGATCTGGGACCCGGGCTTTCCCAGAGGAGGAACATCTCATGGCTCTCATCCTCGGCAGAGCCTGATTCCGAAAAGGCACACGTCCGGCTCCTTGTCCCACACGGAAGGTGGCAGCCCTGAAAGCTGTTGCTGGTCTTCACCGTCCCCCTGCAGCCTATTCACAGGCACAACAGGATCTGGGACCCGGGCTTGCCCAGAGGAGGAACATCTCATGGCTCTCATCCTCGGCAGAGCCTGATTCCGAAAAGGCACACGTCCGGCTCCTTGTCCCACACGGAAGATGGCAGCCCTGAAAGCTGTTGCTGGTCTTCACCGTCCCCCTGCAGCCTATTCACAGGCACAACAGGATCTGGGACCCGGGCATGCCCGGAGGAGTAACATCTCATGGCTCTCGTCCTCGGCAGAGTGTGATTCCTGAAAGGCACATGTCCGGCTCCTTGTCCCACACGGAAGGTGGCAGCCCTGAAAGCTGTTGCTGGTCTTCACCGTCCCCCTGCAGCCTATTCAGAGGCACAACAGGATTCAGGACCCGGGCATGCCCAGAGGAGGAACATCTCATGGCTCTCGTCCTCGGCAGAGCCTGATTCCGAAAAGGCACACGTCCGGCTCCTTGTCCCACACGGAAGGTGGCAGCCCTGAAAGCTGTTGCTGGTCTTCACCGTCCCCCTGCAGCCTATTAACAGGCACAAAAGGATTCGGGACCTGGGCATGCCCAGAGGAGGAACATCTCATGGCTCTCGTCCTCGGTAGAGCCTGATTCCGAAAAGGCACACGTCCGGCTCCTTGTCCCACACGGAAGGTGGCAGCCCTGAAAGCTGTTGCTGGTCTTCACCGTCCCCCTGCAGCCTATTCACAGGTACAACAGGATCTGGGACCCGGGCTTGCCCAGAGGAGGAACATGTCATGGCTCTCATCCTCGGCAGAGCCTGTTTCCGAAAAGGCAAACGTCCGGCTCCTTGTCCCACACGGAAGGTGGCAGCCCTGAAAGCTGTTGCTGGTCTTCACCGTCCCCCTGCAGCCTATTCACAGGCACAACAGGATCTGGGACCCGGGCTTGCCCAGAGGAGGAACATCTCATGGATCTCTTCCTCGGCAGAGCCTCTTTCCGAAAAGGCACACGTCCGGCACCTTGTCCCACACGGAAGGTGGCAGCCCTGAAAGCTGTTGCTGGTCTTCACCATCCCCCTGCAGCCTATTCACAGGCACAACAGGATTCAGGACCCGGGCATGCCCACAGGAGGAACATCTCATGGCTCTCGTCCTCGGCAGAGCCTGATTCCGAAAAGGCACACGTCCGGCTCCTTGTCCCACACGGAAGGTGGCAGCCCTGAAAGCTGTTTCTGGTCTTCACCGTCCCCCTGCAGCCTATTCACAGGCACAACAGGATCTGGGACCCGGGCTTGCCCAGAGGAGGAACATCTCATGGCTCTCATCCTCGGCAGAGCCTGATTCCGAAAAGGCACACGTCCGGCTCCTTGTCCCACACGGAAGATGGCAGCCCTGAAAGCTGTTGCTGGTCTTCACCGTCCCCCTGCAGCCTATTCACAGGCACAACAGGATCTGGGACCCGGGCATGCCCGGAGGAGTAACATCTCATGGCTCTCGTCCTCGGCAGAGTCTGATTCCTGAAAGGCACATGTCCGGCTCCTTGTCCCACACGGAAGGTGGCAGCCCTGAAAGCTGTTGCTGGTCTTCACCGTCCCCCTGCAGCCTATTCAGAGGCACAACAGGATTCAGGACCCGGGCATGCCCAGAGGAGGAACATCTCATGGCTCTCGTCCTCGGCAGAGCCTGATTCCGAAAAGGCACACGTCCGGCTCCTTGTCCCACACGGAAGGTGGCAGCCCTGAAAGCTGTTGCTGGTCTTCACCGTCCCCCTGCAGCCTATTCACAGGCACAAAAGGATTCGGGACCTGGGCATGCCCAGAGGAGGAACATCTCATGGCTCTCGTCCTCGGCAGAGCCTGATTCCGAAAAGGCACACGTCCGGCTCCTTGTCCCACACGGAAGGTGGCAGCCCTGAAAGCTGTTACTGGTCTTCACCGTCCCCCTGCAGCCTATTCACAGGCACAACAGGATCTGGGACCCGGGCTTGCCCAGAGGAGGAACATCTCATGGCTCTCATCCTCGGCAGAGCCTGATTCCGAAAAGGCAAACGTCCGGCTCCTTGTCCCACACGGAAGGTGGCAGCCCTGAAAGCTGTTGCTGGTCTTCACCGTCCCCCTGCAGCCTATTCACAGGCACAACAGGATCTGGGACCCGGGCTTGCCCAGAGGAGGAACATCTCATGGCTCTCATCCTCGGCAGAGCCTGATTCCGAAAAGGCACACGTCCGGCTCCTTGTCCCACACGGAAGATGGCAGCCCTGAAAGCTGTTGCTGGTCTTCACCGTCCCCCTGCAGCCTATTCACAGGCACAACAGGATCTGGGACCCGGGCATGCCCGGAGGAGTAACATCTCATGGCTCTCGTCCTCGGCAGAGTCTGATTCCTGAAAGGCACATGTCCGGCTCCTTGTCCCACACGGAAGGTGGCAGCCCTGAAAGCTGTTGCTGGTCTTCACCGTCCCCCTGCAGCCTATTCAGAGGCACAACAGGATTCAGGACCCGGGCATGCCCAGAGGAGGAACATCTCATGGCTCTCGTCCTCGGCAGAGCCTGATTCCGAAAAGGCACACGTCCGGCTCCTTGTCCCACACGGAAGGTGGCAGCCCTGAAAGCTGTTGCTGGTCTTCACCGTCCCCCTGCAGCCTATTCACAGGCACAAAAGGATTCGGGACCTGGGCATGCCCAGAGGAGGAACATCTCATGGCTCTCGTCCTCGGCAGAGCCTGATTCCGAAAAGGCACACGTCCGGCTCCTTGTCCCACACGGAAGGTGGCAGCCCTGAAAGCTGTTGCTGGTCTTCACCGTCCCCCTGCAGCCTATTCACAGGCACAAAAGGATTCGGGACCTGGGCATGCCCAGAGGAGGAACATCTCATGGCTCTCGTCCTCGGCAGAGCCTGATTCCGAAAAGGCACACGTCCGGCTCCTTGTCCCACACGGAAGGTGGCAGCCCTGAAAGCTGTTACTGGTCTTCACCGTCCCCCTGCAGCCTATTCACAGGCACAACAGGATCTGGGACCCGGGCTTGCCCAGAGGAGGAACATCTCATGGCTCTCATCCTCGGCAGAGCCTGATTCCGAAAAGGCAAACGTCCGGCTCCTTGTCCCACACGGAAGGTGGCAGCCCTGAAAGCTGTTGCTGGTCTTCACCGTCCCCCTGCAGCCTATTCACAGGCACAACAGGATTCAGGACCCGGGCATGCCCCGAGGAGGAACATCTCATGGCTCTCATCCTCGGCAGAGCCTGATTCCGAAAAGGCACACGTCCGGCTCCTTGTCCCACACGGAAGATGGCAGCCCTGAAAGCTGTTGCTGGTCTTCACCGTCCCCCTGCAGCCTATTCACAGGCACAACAGGATTCGGGACCTGGGCATGCCCAGAGGAGGAACATCTCATGGATCTCTTCCTCGGCAGAGCCTCTTTCCGAAAAGGCACACGTCCGGCTCCTTGTCCCACACGGAAGGTGGCAGCCCTGAAAGCTGTTGCTGGTCTTCACCGTCCCCCTGCAGCCTATTCACAGGCACAACAGGATCTGGGACCCGGGCATGCCCGGAGGAGTAACATCTCATGGCTCTCGTCCTCGGCAGAGTCTGATTCCTGAAAGGCACATGTCCGGCTCCTTGTCCCACACGGAAGGTGGCAGCCCTGAAAGCTGTTGCTGGTCTTCACCGTCCCCCTGCAGCCTATTCAGAGGCACAACAGGATTCAGGACCCGGGCATGCCCAGAGGAGGAACATCTCATGGCTCTCGTCCTCGGCAGAGCCTGATTCCGAAAAGGCACACGTCCGGCTCCTTGTCCCACACGGAAGGTGGCAGCCCTGAAAGCTGTTGCTGGTCTTCACCGTCCCCCTGCAGCCTATTCACAGGCACAACAGGATCTGGGACCCGGGCTTGCCCAGAGGAGGAACATCTCATGGCTCTCATCCTCGGCAGAGCCTGATTCCGAAAAGGCACACGTCCGGCTCCTTGTCCCACACGGAAGATGGCAGCCCTGAAAGCTGTTGCTGGTCTTCACCGTCCCCCTGCAGCCTATTCACAGGCACAAAAGGATTCGGGACCTGGGCATGCCCAGAGGAGGAACATCTCATGGCTCTCGTCCTCGGCAGAGCCTGATTCCGAAAAGGCACACGTCCGGCTCCTTGTCCCACACGGAAGGTGGCAGCCCTGAAAGCTGTTGCTGGTCTTCACCGTCCCCCTGCAGCCTATTCACAGGCACAACAGGATCTGGGACCCGGGCTTGCCCAGAGGAGGAACATCTCATGGCTCTCATCTTCGGCAGAGCCTGATTCCGAAAAGGCAAACGTCCGGCTCCTTGTCCCACACGGAAGGTGGCAGCCCTGAAAGCTGTTGCTGGTCTTCACCGTCCCCCTGCAGCCTATTCACAGGCACAACAGGATTCAGGACCCGGGCATGCCCCGAGGAGGAACATCTCATGGCTCTCGTCCTCAGCAGAGCCTGATTCCGAAAAGGCACACGTCCGGCTCCTTGTCCCACACGGAAGATGGCAGCCCTGAAAGCTGTTGCTGGTCTTCACCGTCCCCCTGCAGCCTATTCACAGGCACAACAGGATCTGGGACCCGGGCTTGCCCAGAGGAGGAACATCTCATGGCTCTCGTCCTCGGCAGAGCCTGATTCCGAAAAGGCACACGTCCGGCTCCTTGTCCCACACGGAAGATGGCAGCCCTGAAAGCTGTTGCTGGTCTTCACCGTCCCCCTGCAGCCTATTCACAGGCACAACAGGATCTGGGACCCGGGCATGCCCGGAGGAGTAACATCTCATGGCTCTCGTCCTCGGCAGAGTGTGATTCCTGAAAGGCACATGTCCGGCTCCTTGTCCCACACGGAAGGTGGCAGCCCTGAAAGCTGTTGCTGGTCTTCACCGTCCCCCTGCAGCCTATTCACAGGCACAACAGGATCTGGGACCCGGGCTTGCCCAGAGCAGGAACATCTCATGGCTCTCATCCTCGGCAGAGCCTGATTCCGAAAAGGGACACGTCCGGCTCCTTGTCCCACACGGAAGATGGCAGCCCTGAAAGCTGTTGCTGGTCTTCACCGTCCCCCTGCAGCCTATTCACAGGCACAACAGGATCTGGGACCCGGGCTTGCCCAGAGGAGGAACATCTCATGGCTCTCGTCCTCGGCAGAGCCTGATTCCGAAAAGGCACACGTCCGGCTCCTTGTCCCACACGGAAGATGGCAGCCCTGAAAGCTGTTGCTGGTCTTCACCGTCCCCCTGCAGCCTATTCACAGGCACAACAGGATCTGGGACCCGGGCTTGCCCAGAGGAGGAACATCTCATGGCTCTCGTCCTCGGCAGAGCCTGATTCCGAAAAGGCACACGTCCGGCTCCTTGTCCCACACGGAAGATGGCAGCCCTGAAAGCTGTTGCTGGTCTTCACCGTCCCCCTGCAGCCTATTCACAGGCACAACAGGATCTGGGACCCGGGCATGCCCGGAGGAGTAACATCTCATGGCTCTCGTCCTCGGCAGAGTGTGATTCCTGAAAGGCACATGTCCGGCTCCTTGTCCCACACGGAAGGTGGCAGCCCTGAAAGCTGTTGCTGGTCTTCACCGTCCCCCTGCAGCCTATTCACAGGCACAACAGGATCTGGGACCCGGGCTTGCCCAGAGGAGGAACATGTCATGGCTCTCATCCTCGGCAGAGCCTGATTCCGAAAAGGCACACGTTCGGCCTCTTCTCCCACACGGAAGGTGGCAGCCCTGAAAGCTGTTGCTGGTCTTCACCGTCCCCCTGCAGCCTATTCACAGGCACAACAGGATCTGGGACCCGGGCTTTCCCAGAGGAGGAACATCTCATGGCTCTCGTCCTCGGCAGAGCCTGATTCCGAAAAGGCACACGTCCGGCTCCTTGTCCCACACGGAAGGTGGCAGCCCTGAAAGCTGTTGCTGGTCTTCACCGTCCCCCTGCAGCCTATTCACAGGCACAACAGGATCTGGGACCCGGGCTTGCCCAGAGGAGGAACATCTCATGGCTCTCATCCTCGGCAGAGCCTGATTCCGAAAAGGCACACGTCCGGCTCCTTGTCCCACACGGAAGATGGCAGCCCTGAAAGCTGTTGCTGGTCTTCACCGTCCCCCTGCAGCCTATTCACAGGCACAACAGGATCTGGGACCCGGGCATGCCCGGAGGAGTAAAATCTCATGGCTCTCGTCCTCGGCAGAGTGTGATTCCTGAAAGGCACATGTCCGGCTCCTTGTCCCACACGGAAGGTGGCAGCCCTGAAAGCTGTTGCTGGTCTTCACCGTCCCCCTGCAGCCTATTCAGAGGCACAACAGGATTCAGGACCCGGGCATGCCCAGAGGAGGAACATCTCATGGCTCTCGTCCTCGGCAGAGCCTGATTCCGAAAAGGCACACGTCCGGCTCCTTGTCCCACACGGAAGGTGGCAGCCCTGAAAGCTGTTGCTGGTCTTCACCGTCCCCCTGCAGCCTATTAACAGGCACAAAAGGATTCGGGACCTGGGCATGCCCAGAGGAGGAACATCTCATGGCTCTCGTCCTCGGCAGAGCCTGATTCCGAAAAGGCACACGTCCGGCTCCTTGTCCCACACGGAAGGTGGCAGCCCTGAAAGCTGTTGCTGGTCTTCACCGTCCCCCTGCAGCCTATTCACAGGAACAACAGGATCTGGGACCCGGGCTTGCCCAGAGGAGGAACATGTCATGGCTCTCATCCTCGGCAGAGCCTGATTCCGAAAAGGCAAACGTCCGGCTCCTTGTCCCTCACGGAAGGTGGCAGCCCTGAAAGCTGTTGCTGGTCTTCACCGAACCCCTGCAGCCTATTCACAGGCACAACAGGATCTGGGACCCGGGCATGCCCAGAGGAGGAACATCTCATGGATCTCTTCCTCGGCAGAGCCTCTTTCCGAAAAGGCACACGTCCGGCACCTTGTCCCACACGGAAGGTGGCAGCCCTGAAAGCTGTTGCTGGTCTTCACCGTCCCCCTGCAGCCTATTCACAGGCACAACAGGATCTGGGACCCGGGCATGCCCGGAGGAGTAACATCTCATGGCTCTCGTCCTCGGCAGAGTGTGATTCCTGAAAGGCACATGTCCGGCTCCTTGTCCCACACGGAAGGTGGCAGCCCTGAAAGCTGTTGCTGGTCTTCACCGTCCCCCTGCAGCCTATTCAGAGGCACAACAGGATTCAGGACCCGGGCATGCCCAGAGGAGGAACATCTCATGGCTCTCGTCCTCGGCAGAGCCTGATTCCGAAAAGGCACACGTCCGGCTCCTTGTCCCACACGGAAGGTGGCAGCCCTGAAAGCTGTTGCTGGTCTTCACCGTCCCCCTGCAGCCTATTAACAGGCACAAAAGGATTCGGGACCAGGGCATGCCCAGAGGAGGAACATCTCATGGCTCTCGTCCTCGGTAGAGCCTGATTCCGAAAAGGCACACGTCCGGCTCCTTGTCCCACACGGAAGGTGGCAGCCCTGAAAGCTGTTGCTGGTCTTCACCGTCCCCCTGCAGCCTATTCACAGGTACAACAGGATCTGGGACCCGGGCTTGCCCAGAGGAGGAACATGTCATGGCTCTCATCCTCGGCAGAGCCTGATTCCGAAAAGGCAAACGTCCGGCTCCTTGTCCCACACGGAAGGTGGCAGCCCTGAAAGCTGTTGCTGGTCTTCACCGTCCCCCTGCAGCCTATTCACAGGCACAACAGGATCTGGGACCCGGGCTTGCCCAGAGGAGGAACATCTCATGGATCTCTTCCTCGGCAGAGCCTCTTTCCGAAAAGGCACACGTCCGGCACCTTGTCCCACACGGAAGGTGGCAGCCCTGAAAGCTGTTGCTGGTCTTCACCATCCCCCTGCAGCCTATTCACAGGCACAACAGGATTCAGGACCCGGGCATGCCCACAGGAGGAACATCTCATGGCTCTCGTCCTCGGCAGAGCCTGATTCCGAAAAGGCACACGTCCGGCTCCTTGTCCCACACGGAAGGTGGCAGCCCTGAAAGCTGTTTCTGGTCTTCACCGTCCCCCTGCAGCCTATTCACAGGCACAACAGGATCTGGGACCCGGGCTTGCCCAGAGGAGGAACATCTCATGGCTCTCATCCTCGGCAGAGCCTGATTCCGAAAAGGCACACGTCCGGCTCCTTGTCCCACACGGAAGATGGCAGCCCTGAAAGCTGTTGCTGGTCTTCACCGTCCCCCTGCAGCCTATTCACAGGCACAACAGGATCTGGGACCCGGGCATGCCCGGAGGAGTAACATCTCATGGCTCTCGTCCTCGGCAGAGTCTGATTCCTGAAAGGCACATGTCCGGCTCCTTGTCCCACACGGAAGGTGGCAGCCCTGAAAGCTGTTGCTGGTCTTCACCGTCCCCCTGCAGCCTATTCAGAGGCACAACAGGATTCAGGACCCGGGCATGCCCAGAGGAGGAACATCTCATGGCTCTCGTCCTCGGCAGAGCCTGATTCCGAAAAGGCACACGTCCGGCTCCTTGTCCCACACGGAAGGTGGCAGCCCTGAAAGCTGTTGCTGGTCTTCACCGTCCCCCTGCAGCCTATTCACAGGCACAAAAGGATTCGGGACCTGGGCATGCCCAGAGGAGGAACATCTCATGGCTCTCGTCCTCGGCAGAGCCTGATTCCGAAAAGGCACACGTCCGGCTCCTTGTCCCACACGGAAGGTGGCAGCCCTGAAAGCTGTTACTGGTCTTCACCGTCCCCCTGCAGCCTATTCACAGGCACAACAGGATCTGGGACCCGGGCTTGCCCAGAGGAGGAACATCTCATGGCTCTCTTCCTCGGCAGAGCCTGATTCCGAAAAGGCAAACGTCCGGCTCCTTGTCCCACACGGAAGGTGGCAGCCCTGAAAGCTGTTGCTGGTCTTCACCGTCCCCCTGCAGCCTATTCACAGGCACAACAGGATCTGGGACCCGGGCTTGCCCAGAGGAGGAACATCTCATGGCTCTCATCCTCGGCAGAGCCTGATTCCGAAAAGGCACACGTCCGGCTCCTTGTCCCACACGGAAGATGGCAGCCCTGAAAGCTGTTGCTGGTCTTCACCGTCCCCCTGCAGCCTATTCACAGGCACAACAGGATCTGGGACCCGGGCATGCCCGGAGGAGTAACATCTCATGGCTCTCGTCCTCGGCAGAGTCTGATTCCTGAAAGGCACATGTCCGGCTCCTTGTCCCACACGGAAGGTGGCAGCCCTGAAAGCTGTTGCTGGTCTTCACCGTCCCCCTGCAGCCTATTCAGAGGCACAACAGGATTCAGGACCCGGGCATGCCCAGAGGAGGAACATCTCATGGCTCTCGTCCTCGGCAGAGCCTGATTCCGAAAAGGCACACGTCCGGCTCCTTGTCCCACACGGAAGGTGGCAGCCCTGAAAGCTGTTGCTGGTCTTCACCGTCCCCCTGCAGCCTATTCACAGGCACAAAAGGATTCGGGACCTGGGCATGCCCAGAGGAGGAACATCTCATGGCTCTCGTCCTCGGCAGAGCCTGATTCCGAAAAGGCACACGTCCGGCTCCTTGTCCCACACGGAAGGTGGCAGCCCTGAAAGCTGTTGCTGGTCTTCACCGTCCCCCTGCAGCCTATTCACAGGCACAAAAGGATTCGGGACCTGGGCATGCCCAGAGGAGGAACATCTCATGGCTCTCGTCCTCGGCAGAGCCTGATTCCGAAAAGGCACACGTCCGGCTCCTTGTCCCACACGGAAGGTGGCAGCCCTGAAAGCTGTTACTGGTCTTCACCGTCCCCCTGCAGCCTATTCACAGGCACAACAGGATCTGGGACCCGGGCTTGCCCAGAGGAGGAACATCTCATGGCTCTCATCCTCGGCAGAGCCTGATTCCGAAAAGGCAAACGTCCGGCTCCTTGTCCCACACGGAAGGTGGCAGCCCTGAAAGCTGTTGCTGGTCTTCACCGTCCCCCTGCAGCCTATTCACAGGCACAACAGGATTCAGGACCCGGGCATGCCCCGAGGAGGAACATCTCATGGCTCTCATCCTCGGCAGAGCCTGATTCCGAAAAGGCACACGTCCGGCTCCTTGTCCCACACGGAAGATGGCAGCCCTGAAAGCTGTTGCTGGTCTTCACCGTCCCCCTGCAGCCTATTCACAGGCACAACAGGATTCGGGACCTGGGCATGCCCAGAGGAGGAACATCTCATGGATCTCTTCCTCGCCAGAGCCTCTTTCCGAAAAGGCACACGTCCGGCTCCTTGTCCCACACGGAAGGTGGCAGCCCTGAAAGCTGTTGCTGGTCTTCACCGTCCCCCTGCAGCCTATTCACAGGCACAACAGGATCTGGGACCCGGGCATGCCCGGAGGAGTAACATCTCATGGCTCTCGTCCTCGGCAGAGTCTGATTCCTGAAAGGCACATGTCCGGCTCCTTGTCCCACACGGAAGGTGGCAGCCCTGAAAGCTGTTGCTGGTCTTCACCGTCCCCCTGCAGCCTATTCAGAGGCACAACAGGATTCAGGACCCGGGCATGCCCAGAGGAGGAACATCTCATGGCTCTCGTCCTCGGCAGAGCCTGATTCCGAAAAGGCACACGTCCGGCTCCTTGTCCCACACGGAAGGTGGCAGCCCTGAAAGCTGTTGCTGGTCTTCACCGTCCCCCTGCAGCCTATTCACAGGCACAACAGGATCTGGGACCCGGGCTTGCCCAGAGGAGGAACATCTCATGGCTCTCATCCTCGGCAGAGCCTGATTCCGAAAAGGCACACGTCCGGCTCCTTGTCCCACACGGAAGATGGCAGCCCTGAAAGCTGTTGCTGGTCTTCACCGTCCCCCTGCAGCCTATTCACAGGCACAAAAGGATTCGGGACCTGGGCATGCCCAGAGGAGGAACATCTCATGGCTCTCGTCCTCGGCAGAGCCTGATTCCGAAAAGGCACACGTCCGGCTCCTTGTCCCACACGGAAGGTGGCAGCCCTGAAAGCTGTTGCTGGTCTTCACCGTCCCCCTGCAGCCTATTCACAGGCACAACAGGATCTGGGACCCGGGCTTGCCCAGAGGAGGAACATCTCATGGCTCTCATCTTCGGCAGAGCCTGATTCCGAAAAGGCAAACGTCCGGCTCCTTGTCCCACACGGAAGGTGGCAGCCCTGAAAGCTGTTGCTGGTCTTCACCGTCCCCCTGCAGCCTATTCACAGGCACAACAGGATTCAGGACCCGGGCATGCCCCGAGGAGGAACATCTCATGGCTCTCGTCCTCAGCAGAGCCTGATTCCGAAAAGGCACACGTCCGGCTCCTTGTCCCACACGGAAGATGGCAGCCCTGAAAGCTGTTGCTGGTCTTCACCGTCCCCCTGCAGCCTATTCACAGGCACAACAGGATCTGGGACCCGGGCTTGCCCAGAGGAGGAACATCTCATGGCTCTCGTCCTCGGCAGAGCCTGATTCCGAAAAGGCACACGTCCGGCTCCTTGTCCCACACGGAAGATGGCAGCCCTGAAAGCTGTTGCTGGTCTTCACCGTCCCCCTGCAGCCTATTCACAGGCACAACAGGATCTGGGACCCGGGCATGCCCGGAGGAGTAACATCTCATGGCTCTCGTCCTCGGCAGAGTGTGATTCCTGAAAGGCACATGTCCGGCTCCTTGTCCCACACGGAAGGTGGCAGCCCTGAAAGCTGTTGCTGGTCTTCACCGTCCCCCTGCAGCCTATTCACAGGCACAACAGGATCTGGGACCCGGGCTTGCCCAGAGCAGGAACATCTCATGGCTCTCATCCTCGGCAGAGCCTGATTCCGAAAAGGGACACGTCCGGCTCCTTGTCCCACACGGAAGATGGCAGCCCTGAAAGCTGTTGCTGGTCTTCACCGTCCCCCTGCAGCCTATTCACAGGCACAACAGGATCTGGGACCCGGGCTTGCCCAGAGGAGGAACATCTCATGGCTCTCGTCCTCGGCAGAGCCTGATTCCGAAAAGGCACACGTCCGGCTCCTTGTCCCACACGGAAGATGGCAGCCCTGAAAGCTGTTGCTGGTCTTCACCGTCCCCCTGCAGCCTATTCACAGGCACAACAGGATCTGGGACCCGGGCTTGCCCAGAGGAGGAACATCTCATGGCTCTCGTCCTCGGCAGAGCCTGATTCCGAAAAGGCACACGTCCGGCTCCTTGTCCCACACGGAAGATGGCAGCCCTGAAAGCTGTTGCTGGTCTTCACCGTCCCCCTGCAGCCTATTCACAGGCACAACAGGATCTGGGACCCGGGCATGCCCGGAGGAGTAACATCTCATGGCTCTCGTCCTCGGCAGAGTGTGATTCCTGAAAGGCACATGTCCGGCTCCTTGTCCCACACGGAAGGTGGCAGCCCTGAAAGCTGTTGCTGGTCTTCACCGTCCCCCTGCAGCCTATTCACAGGCACAACAGGATCTGGGACCCGGGCTTGCCCAGAGGAGGAACATGTCATGGCTCTCTTCCTCGGCAGAGCCTGATTCCGAAAAGGCACACGTTCGGCCTCTTCTCCCACACGGAAGGTGGCAGCCCTGAAAGCTGTTGCTGGTCTTCACCGTCCCCCTGCAGCCTATTCACAGGCACAACAGGATCTGGGACCCGGGCTTTCCCAGAGGAGGAACATCTCATGGCTCTCGTCCTCGGCAGAGCCTGATTCCGAAAAGGCACACGTCCGGCTCCTTGTCCCACACGGAAGGTGGCAGCCCTGAAAGCTGTTGCTGGTCTTCACCGTCCCCCTGCAGCCTATTCACAGGCACAACAGGATCTGGGACCCGGGCTTGCCCAGAGGAGGAACATCTCATGGCTCTCATCCTCGGCAGAGCCTGATTCCGAAAAGGCACACGTCCGGCTCCTTGTCCCACACGGAAGATGGCAGCCCTGAAAGCTGTTGCTGGTCTTCACCGTCCCCCTGCAGCCTATTCACAGGCACAACAGGATCTGGGACCCGGGCATGCCCGGAGGAGTAAAATCTCATGGCTCTCGTCCTCGGCAGAGTGTGATTCCTGAAAGGCACATGTCCGGCTCCTTGTCCCACACGGAAGGTGGCAGCCCTGAAAGCTGTTGCTGGTCTTCACCGTCCCCCTGCAGCCTATTCAGAGGCACAACAGGATTCAGGACCCGGGCATGCCCAGAGGAGGAACATCTCATGGCTCTCGTCCTCGGCAGAGCCTGATTCCGAAAAGGCACACGTCCGGCTCCTTGTCCCACACGGAAGGTGGCAGCCCTGAAAGCTGTTGCTGGTCTTCACCGTCCCCCTGCAGCCTATTAACAGGCACAAAAGGATTCGGGACCTGGGCATGCCCAGAGGAGGAACATCTCATGGCTCTCGTCCTCGGCAGAGCCTGATTCCGAAAAGGCACACGTCCGGCTCCTTGTCCCACACGGAAGGTGGCAGCCCTGAAAGCTGTTGCTGGTCTTCACCGTCCCCCTGCAGCCTATTCACAGGTACAACAGGATCTGGGACCCGGGCTTGCCCAGAGGAGGAACATGTCATGGCTCTCATCCTCGGCAGAGCCTGATTCCGAAAAGGCAAACGTCCGGCTCCTTGTCCCACACGGAAGGTGGCAGCCCTGAAAGCTGTTGCTGGTCTTCACCGAACCCCTGCAGCCTATTCACAGGCACAACAGGATCTGGGACCCGGGCATGCCCAGAGGAGGAACATCTCATGGATCTCTTCCTCGGCAGAGCCTCTTTCCGAAAAGGCACACGTCCGGCACCTTGTCCCACACGGAAGGTGGCAGCCCTGAAAGCTGTTGCTGGTCTTCACCATCCCCCTGCAGCCTATTCACAGGCACAACAGGATTCAGGACCCGGGCATGCCCACAGGAGGAACATCTCATGGCTCTCGTCCTCGGCAGAGCCTGATTCCGAAAAGGCACACGTCCGGCTCCTTGTCCCACACGGAAGGTGGCAGCCCTGAAAGCTGTTGCTGGTCTTCACCGTCCCCCTGCAGCCTATTCACAGGCACAACAGGATCTGGGACCCGGGCTTGCCCAGAGGAGGAACATCTCATGGCTCTCATCCTCGGCAGAGCCTGATTCCGAAAAGGCACACGTCCGGCTCCTTGTCCCACACGGAAGATGGCAGCCCTGAAAGCTGTTGCTGGTCTTCACCGTCCCCCTGCAGCCTATTCACAGGCACAACAGGATCTGGGACCCGGGCATGCCCGGAGGAGTAACATCTCATGGCTCTCGTCCTCGGCAGAGTCTGATTCCTGAAAGGCACATGTCCGGCTCCTTGTCCCACACGGAAGGTGGCAGCCCTGAAAGCTGTTGCTGGTCTTCACCGTCCCCCTGCAGCCTATTCAGAGGCACAACAGGATTCAGGACCCGGGCATGCCCAGAGGAGGAACATCTCATGGCTCTCGTCCTCGGCAGAGCCTGATTCCGAAAAGGCACACGTCCGGCTCCTTGTCCCACACGGAAGGTGGCAGCCCTGAAAGCTGTTGCTGGTCTTCACCGTCCCCCTGCAGCCTATTCACAGGCACAAAAGGATTCGGGACCTGGGCATGCCCAGAGGAGGAACATCTCATGGCTCTCGTCCTCGGCAGAGCCTGATTCCGAAAAGGCACACGTCCGGCTCCTTGTCCCACACGGAAGGTGGCAGCCCTGAAAGCTGTTACTGGTCTTCACCGTCCCCCTGCAGCCTATTCACAGGCACAACAGGATCTGGGACCCGGGCTTGCCCAGAGGAGGAACATCTCATGGCTCTCATCCTCGGCAGAGCCTGATTCCGAAAAGGCAAACGTCCGGCTCCTTGTCCCACACGGAAGGTGGCAGCCCTGAAAGCTGTTGCTGGTCTTCACCGTCCCCCTGCAGCCTATTCACAGGCACAACAGGATCTGGGACCCGGGCTTGCCCAGAGGAGGAACATCTCATGGCTCTCATCCTCGGCAGAGCCTGATTCCGAAAAGGCAAACGTCCGGCTCCTTGTCCCACACGGAAGGTGGCAGCCCTGAAAGCTGTTGCTGGTCTTCACCGTCCCCCTGCAGCCTATTCACAGGCACAACAGGATTCAGGACCCGGGCATGCCCCGAGGAGGAACATCTCATGGCTCTCGTCCTCAGCAGAGCCTGATTCCGAAAAGGCACACGTCCAGCTCCTTGTCCCACACGGAAGGTGGCAGCCCTGAAAGCTGTTGCTGGTCTTCACCGTCCCCCTGCAGCCTATTCACAGGCACAAGAGGATTCGGGACCTGGGCATGCCCAGAGGAGGAACATCTCATGGCTCTCGTCCTCGGCAGAGCCTGATTCCGAAAAGGCACACGTCCGGCTCCTTGTCCCACACGGAAGGTGGCAGCCCTGAAAGCTGTTGCTGGTCTTCACCGTCCCCCTGCAGCCTATTCACAGGCACAACAGGATCTGGGACCCGGGCTTGCCCAGAGGAGGAACATCTCATGGCTCTCGTCCTCGGCAGAGCCTGATTCCGAAAAGGCACACGTCCGGCTCCTTGTCCCACACGGAAGATGGCAGCCCTGAAAGCTGTTGCTGGTCTTCACCGTCCCCCTGCAGCCTATTCACAGGCACAACAGGATCTGGGACCCGGGCATGCCCGGAGGAGTAACATCTCATGGCTCTCGTCCTCGGCAGAGTGTGATTCCTGAAAGGCACATGTCCGGCTCCTTGTCCCACACGGAAGGTGGCAGCCCTGAAAGCTGTTGCTGGTCTTCACCGTCCCCCTGCAGCCTATTCACAGGCACAACAGGATCTGGGACCCGGGCTTGCCCAGAGGAGGAACATCTCATGGCTCTCATCCTCGGCAGAGCCTGATTCCGAAAAGGCACACGTCCGGCTCCTTGTCCCACACGGAAGATGGCAGCCCTGAAAGCTGTTGCTGGTCTTCACCGTCCCCCTGCAGCCTATTCACAGGCACAACAGGATCTGGGACCCGGGCTTGCCCAGAGGAGGAACATCTCATGGCTCTCGTCCTCGGCAGAGCCTGATTCCGAAAAGGCACACGTCCGGCTCCTTGTCCCACACGGAAGATGGCAGCCCTGAAAGCTGTTGCTGGTCTTCACCGTCCCCCTGCAGCCTATTCACAGGCACAACAGGATCTGGGACCCGGGCTTGCCCAGAGGAGGAACATCTCATGGCTCTCGTCCTCGGCAGAGCCTGATTCCGAAAAGGCACACGTCCGGCTCCTTGTCCCACACGGAAGGTGGCAGCCCTGAAAGCTGTTGCTGGTCTTCACCGTCCCCCTGCAGCCTATTCACAGGCACAACAGGATCTGGGACCCGGGCTTGCCCAGAGGAGGAACATCTCATGGCTCTCTTCCTCGGCAGAGCCTGATTCCGAAAAGGCACACGTCCGGCTCCTTGTCCCACACGGAAGGTGGCAGCCCTGAAAGCTGTTGCTGGTCTTCACCGTCCCCCTGCAGCCTATTCACAGGCACAACAGGATCTGGGACCCGGGCATGCCCAGAGGAGGAACATCTCATGGATCTCTTCCTCGGCAGAGCCTGATTCCGAAAAGGCACACGTCCGGCTCCTTGTCCCACACGGAAGGTGGCAGCCCTGAAAGCTGTTGCTGGTCTTCACCGTCCCCCTGCAGCCTATTCACAGGCACAACAGGATCTGGGACCCGGGCTTGCCCAGAGGAAGAACATCTCATGGCTCTCGTCCTCGGCAGAGCCTGATTCCGAAAAGGCACACGTCCGGCTCCTTGTCCCACACGGAAGATGGCAGCCCTGAAAGCTGTTGCTGGTCTTCACCGTCCCCCTGCAGCCTATTCACAGGCACAACAGGATCTGGGACCCGGGCATGCCCGGAGGAGTAACATCTCATGGCTCTCGTCCTCGGCAGAGTGTGATTCCTGAAAGGCACATGTCCGGCTCCTTGTCCCACACGGAAGGTGGCAGCCCTGAAAGCTGTTGCTGGTCTTCACCGTCCCCCTGCAGCCTATTCACAGGCACAACAGGATCTGGGACCCGGGCTTGCCCAGAGGAGGAACATCTCATGGCTCTCATCCTCGGCAGAGCCTGATTCCGAAAAGGCACACGTCCGGCTCCTTGTCCCACACGGAAGATGGCAGCCCTGAAAGCTGTTGCTGGTCTTCACCGTCCCCCTGCAGCCTATTCACAGGCACAACAGGATCTGGGACCCGGGCTTGCCCAGAGGAGGAACATCTCATGGCTCTCGTCCTCGGCAGAGCCTGATTCCGAAAAGGCACACGTCCGGCTCCTTGTCCCACACGGAAGATGGCAGCCCTGAAAGCTGTTGCTGGTCTTCACCGTCCCCCTGCAGCCTATTCACAGGCACAACAGGATCTGGGACCCGGGCTTGCCCAGAGGAGGAACATCTCATGGCTCTCGTCCTCGGCAGAGCCTGATTCCGAAAAGGCACACGTCCGGCTCCTTGTCCCACACGGAAGATGGCAGCCCTGAAAGCTGTTGCTGGTCTTCACCGTCCCCCTGCAGCCTATTCACAGGCACAACAGGATCTGGGACCCGGGCATGCCCGGAGGAGTAACATCTCATGGCTCTCGTCCTCGGCAGAGTGTGATTCCTGAAAGGCACATGTCCGGCTCCTTGTCCCACACGGAAGGTGGCAGCCCTGAAAGCTGTTGCTGGTCTTCACCGTCCCCCTGCAGCCTATTCACAGGCACAACAGGATCTGGGACCCGGGCTTGCCCAGAGGAGGAACATGTCATGGCTCTCATCCTCGGCAGAGCCTGATTCCGAAAAGGCACACGTTCGGCCTCTTCTCCCACACGGAAGGTGGCAGCCCTGAAAGCTGTTGCTGGTCTTCACCGTCCCCCTGCAGCCTATTCACAGGCACAACAGGATCTGGGACCCGGGCTTGCCCAGAGGAGGAACATCTCATGGCTCTCATCCTCGGCAGAGCCTGATTCCGAAAAGGCACACGTCCGGCTCCTTGTCCCACACGGAAGATGGCAGCCCTGAAAGCTGTTGCTGGTCTTCACCGTCCCCCTGCAGCCTATTCACAGGCACAACAGGATCTGGGACCCGGGCTTGCCCAGAGGAGGAACATCTCATGGCTCTCGTCCTCGGCAGAGCCTGATTCCGAAAAGGCACACGTCCGGCTCCTTGTCCCACACGGAAGATGGCAGCCCTGAAAGCTGTTGCTGGTCTTCACCGTCCCCCTGCAGCCTATTCACAGGCACAACAGGATCTGGGACCCGGGCTTGCCCAGAGGAGGAACATCTCATGGCTCTCGTCCTCGGCAGAGCCTGATTCCGAAAAGGCACACGTCCGGCTCCTTGTCCCACACGGAAGATGGCAGCCCTGAAAGCTGTTGCTGGTCTTCACCGTCCCCCTGCAGCCTATTCACAGGCACAACAGGATTCGGGACCTGGGCATGCCCAGAGGAGGAACATCTCATGGATCTCTTCCTCGGCAGAGCCTCTTTCCGAAAAGGCACACGTCCGGCTCCTTGTCCCACACGGAAGGTGGCAGCCCTGAAAGCTGTTGCTGGTCTTCACCGTCCCCCTGCAGCCTATTCACAGGCACAACAGGATCTGGGACCCGGGCATGCCCGGAGGAGTAACATCTCATGGCTCTCGTCCTCGGCAGAGTCTGATTCCTGAAAGGCACATGTCCGGCTCCTTGTCCCACACGGAAGGTGGCAGCCCTGAAAGCTGTTGCTGGTCTTCACCGTCCCCCTGCAGCCTATTCAGAGGCACAACAGGATTCAGGACCCGGGCATGCCCAGAGGAGGAACATCTCATGGCTCTCGTCCTCGGCAGAGCCTGATTCCGAAAAGGCACACGTCCGGCTCCTTGTCCCACACGGAAGGTGGCAGCCCTGAAAGCTGTTGCTGGTCTTCACCGTCCCCCTGCAGCCTATTCACAGGCACAAAAGGATTCGGGACCTGGGCATGCCCAGAGGAGGAACATCTCATGGCTCTCGTCCTCGGCAGAGCCTGATTCCGAAAAGGCACACGTCCGGCTCCTTGTCCCACACGGAAGGTGGCAGCCCTGAAAGCTGTTGCTGGTCTTCACCGTCCCCCTGCAGCCTATTCACAGGCACAACAGGATCTGGGACCCGGGCTTGCCCAGAGGAGGAACATCTCATGGCTCTCATCTTCGGCAGAGCCTGATTCCGAAAAGGCAAACGTCCGGCTCCTTGTCCCACACGGAAGGTGGCAGCCCTGAAAGCTGTTGCTGGTCTTCACCGTCCCCCTGCAGCCTATTCACAGGCACAACAGGATTCAGGACCCGGGCATGCCCCGAGGAGGAACATCTCATGGCTCTCGTCCTCAGCAGAGCCTGATTCCGAAAAGGCACACGTCCGGCTCCTTGTCCCACACGGAAGATGGCAGCCCTGAAAGCTGTTGCTGGTCTTCACCGTCCCCCTGCAGCCTATTCACAGGCACAACAGGATCTGGGACCCGGGCTTGCCCAGAGGAGGAACATCTCATGGCTCTCGTCCTCGGCAGAGCCTGATTCCGAAAAGGCACACGTCCGGCTCCTTGTCCCACACGGAAGATGGCAGCCCTGAAAGCTGTTGCTGGTCTTCACCGTCCCCCTGCAGCCTATTCACAGGCACAACAGGATCTGGGACCCGGGCATGCCCGGAGGAGTAACATCTCATGGCTCTCGTCCTCGGCAGAGTGTGATTCCTGAAAGGCACATGTCCGGCTCCTTGTCCCACACGGAAGGTGGCAGCCCTGAAAGCTGTTGCTGGTCTTCACCGTCCCCCTGCAGCCTATTCACAGGCACAACAGGATCTGGGACCCGGGCTTGCCCAGAGGAGGAACATCTCATGGCTCTCATCCTCGGCAGAGCCTGATTCCGAAAAGGCAC
Organism: Astur gentilis; assembly: GCF_929443795.1. Classification (NCBI taxonomy): domain Eukaryota; kingdom Metazoa; phylum Chordata; class Aves; order Accipitriformes; family Accipitridae; genus Astur; species Astur gentilis. The sequence goes on along the minus strand of NW_026060877.1, from coordinate 71,643 downwards.
ACGTCCGGCTCCTTGTCCCACACGGAAGATGGCAGCCCTGAAAGCTGTTGCTGGTCTTCACCGTCCCCCTGCAGCCTATTCACAGGCACAACAGGATCTGGGACCCGGGCTTGCCCAGAGGAGGAACATCTCATGGCTCTCGTCCTCGGCAGAGCCTGATTCCGAAAAGGCACACGTCCGGCTCCTTGTCCCACACGGAAGATGGCAGCCCTGAAAGCTGTTGCTGGTCTTCACCGTCCCCCTGCAGCCTATTCACAGGCACAACAGGATCTGGGACCCGGGCTTGCCCAGAGGAGGAACATCTCATGGCTCTCGTCCTCGGCAGAGCCTGATTCCGAAAAGGCACACGTCCGGCTCCTTGTCCCACACGGAAGGTGGCAGCCCTGAAAGCTGTTGCTGGTCTTCACCGTCCCCCTGCAGCCTATTCACAGGCACAACAGGATCTGGGACCCGGGCTTGCCCAGAGGAGGAACATCTCATGGCTCTCTTCCTCGGCAGAGCCTGATTCCGAAAAGGCACACGTCCGGCTCCTTGTCCCACACGGAAGGTGGCAGCCCTGAAAGCTGTTGCTGGTCTTCACCGTCCCCCTGCAGCCTATTCACAGGCACAACAGGATCTGGGACCCGGGCTTGCCCAGAGGAGGAACATCTCATGGCTCTCGTCCTCGGCAGAGCCTGATTCCGAAAAGGCACACGTCCGGCTCCTTGTCCCACACGGAAGATGGCAGCCCTGAAAGCTGTTGCTGGTCTTCACCGTCCCCCTGCAGCCTATTCACAGGCACAACAGGATCTGGGACCCGGGCATGCCCGGAGGAGTAACATCTCATGGCTCTCGTCCTCGGCAGAGTGTTATTCCTGAAAGGCACATGTCCGGCTCCTTGTCCCACACGGAAGGTGGCAGCCCTGAAAGCTGTTGCTGGTCTTCACCGTCCCCCTGCAGCCTATTCACAGGCACAACAGGATCTGGGACCCGGGCTTGCCCAGAGGAGGAACATCTCATGGCTCTCATCCTCGGCAGAGCCTGATTCCGAAAAGGCACACGTCCGGCTCCTTGTCCCACACGGAAGATGGCAGCCCTGAAAGCTGTTGCTGGTCTTCACCGTCCCCCTGCAGCCTATTCACAGGCACAACAGGATCTGGGACCCGGGCTTGCCCAGAGGAGGAACATCTCATGGCTCTCGTCCTCGGCAGAGCCTGATTCCGAAAAGGCACACGTCCGGCTCCTTGTCCCACACGGAAGATGGCAGCCCTGAAAGCTCTTGCTGGTCTTCACCGTCCCCCTGCAGCCTATTCACAGGCACAACAGGATCTGGGACCCGGGCATGCCCGGAGGAGTAACATCTCATGGCTCTCGTCCTCGGCAGAGTGTGATTCCTGAAAGGCACATGTCCGGCTCCTTGTCCCACACGGAAGGTGGCAGCCCTGAAAGCTGTTGCTGGTCTTCACCGTCCCCCTGCAGCCTATTCAGAGGCACAACAGGATTCAGGACCCGGGCATGCCCAGAGGAGGAACATCTCATGGCTCTCGGCCTCGGCAGAGCCTGATTCCGAAAAGGCACACGTCCGGCTCCTTGTCCCACACGGAAGGTGGCAGCCCTGAAAGCTGTTGCTGGTCTTCACCGTCCCCCTGCAGCCTATTCACAGGCACAAAAGGATTCGGGACCTGGGCATGCCCAGAGGAGGAACATCTCATGGCTCTCGTCCTCGGTAGAGCCTGATTCCGAAAAGGCAAACGTCCGGCTCCTTGTCCCACACGGAAGATGGCAGCCCTGAAAGCTGTTGCTGGTCTTCACCGTCCCCCTGCAGCCTATTCACAGGCACAACAGGATCTGGGACCCGGGCATGCCCGGAGGAGTAACATCTCATGGCTCTCGTCCTCGGCAGAGTGTGATTCCTGAAAGGCACATGTCGGGCTCCTTGTCCCACACGGAAGGTGGCAGCCCTGAAAGCTGTTGCTGGTCTTCACCGTCCCCCTGCAGCCTATTCACAGGCACAAAAGGATTCGGGACCTGGGCATGCCCAGAGGAGGAACATCTCATGGATCTCTTCCTCGGCAGAGCCTGATTCCGAAAAGGCACACGTCCGGCTCCTTGTCCCACACGGAAGGTGGCAGCCCTGAAAGCTGTTGCTGGTCTTCACCATCCCCCTGCAGCCTATACACAGGTACAACAGGATCTGGGACCCGGGCTTGCCCAGAGGAGGAACATCTCATGGCTCTCATCCTCGGCAGAGCCTGATTCCGAAAAGGCAAACGTCCGGCTCCTTGTCCCACACGGAAGGTGGCAGCCCTGAAAGCTGTTGCTGGTCTTCACCGTCCCCCTGCAGCCTATTCACAGGCACAACAGGATCTGGCACCCTGGCATGTCCAGAGGAGGAACATCTCATGGCTCTCGTCCTCGGCAGAGCCTGATTCTGAAAAGGCACACGTCCGGCTCCTTGTCCCACACGGAAGGTGGCAGCCCTGAAAGCTGTTGCTGGTCTTCACCGTCCCCCTGCAGCCTATTCACAGGCACAACAGGATCTGGGACCCGGGCATGCCCGGAGGAGTAACATCTCATTGCTCTCGTCCTCGGCAGAGTCTGATTCCTGAAAGGCACATGTCCGGCTCCTTGTCCCACACGGAAGGTGGCAGCCCTGAAAGCTGTTGCTGGTCTTCACCATCCCCCTGCAGCCTATTCAGAGGCACAACAGGATTCAGGACCCGGGCATGCCCAGAGGAGGAACATCTCATGGCTCTCGTCCTCGGCAGAGCCTGATTCCGAAAAGGCACACGTCCGGCTCCTTGTCCCACACGGAAGGTGGCAGCCCTGAAAGCTGTTGCTGGTCTTCACCGTCCCCCTGCAGCCTATTCACAGGCACAACAGGATGTGGGACCCGGGCATGCCCGGAGGAGTAACACCTCATTGCTCTCGTCCTCGGCAGAGTCTGATTCCTGAAAGGCACATGTCCGGCTCCTTGTCCCACACGGAAGGTGGCAGCCCTGAAAGCTGTTGCTGGTCTTCACCGTCCCCCTGCAGCCTATTCAGAGGCACAACAGGATTCAGGACCCGGGCATGCCCAGAGGAGGAACATCTCATGGCTCTCGTCCTCGGCAGAGCCTGATTCCGAAAAGGCACACGTCCGGCTCCTTGTCCCACACGGAAGGTGGCAGCCCTGAAAGCTGTTGCTGGTCTTCACCGTCCCCCTTCAGCCTATTCACAGGCACAACAGGATCTGGGACCCGGGCATGCCCGGAGGAGTAACATCTCATGGCTCTCGTCCTCAGCAGAGTCTGATTCCTGAAAGGCACATGTCCGGCTCCTTGTCCCACACGGAAGGTGGCAGCCCTGAAAGCTGTTGCTGGTCTTCACCGTCCCCCTGCAGCCTATTCAGAGGCACAACAGGATTCAGGACCCGGGCATGCCCAGAGGAGGAACATCTCATGGCTCTCGTCCTCGGCAGAGCCTGATTCCGAAAAGGCACACGTCCGGCTCCTTGTCCCACACGGAAGGTGGCAGCCCTGAAAGCTGTTGCTGGTCTTCACCGTCCCCCTGCAGCCTATTCACAGGCACAACAGGATCTGGGACCCGGGCTTGCCCAGAGGAGGAACATGTCATGGCTCTCATCCTCGGCAGAGCCTGATTCCGAAAAGGCAAACGTCCGGATCCTTGTCCCACACGGAAGGTGGCAGCCCTGAGAGCTGTTGCTGGTCTTCACCGTCCCCCTGCAGCCTATTCACAGCCACAACAGGATTCAGGACCCGGGCATGCCCAGAGGAGGAACATCTCATGGCTCTCGTCCTCGGCAGAGCCTGATTCCGAAAAGGCACACGTCAGGCTCCTTGTCCCACACGGAAGGTGGCAGCCCTGAAAGCTGTTGCTGGTCTTCACCGTCTCCCTGCAGCCTATTCACAGGCACAACAGGATCTGGGACCCGGGCATGCCCAGAGGAGGAACATCTCATGGCTCTCTTCCTCGGCAGAGCCTGATTCCGAAAAGGCACACGTCCGGCTCCTTGTCCCACACGGAAGGTGGCAGCCCTGAAAGCTGTTGCTGGTCTTCACCGTCCCCCTGCAGCCTATTCACAGGCACAACAGGATTCAGGACCCGGGCATGCCCCGAGGAGGAACATCTCATGGCTCTCGTCCTCGGCAGAGCCTGATTCCGAAAAGGCACACGTCCGGCTCCTTGTCCCACACGGAAGATGGCAGCCCTGAAAGCTGTTGCTGGTCTTCACCGTCCCCCTGCAGCCTATTCACAGGCACAACAGGATCTGGGACCCGGGCATGCCCGGAGGTGTAACATCTCATGGCTCTCGTCCTCGGCAGAGTGTGATTCCTGAAAGGCACATGTCCGGCTCCTTGTCCCACTCGGAAGGTGGCAGCCCTGAAAGCTGTTGCTGGTCTTCACCGTCCCCCTGCAGCCTATTCAGAGGCACAACAGGATTCAGGACCCGGGCATGCCCAGAGGAGGAACATCTCATGGCTCTCGTCCTCGGCAGAGCCTGATTCCGAAAAGGCACACGTCCGGCTCCTTGTCCCACACGGAAGGTGGCAGCCCTGAAAGCTGTTGCTGGTCTTCACCGTCCCCCTGCAGCCTATTCACAGGCACAACAGGATCTGGGACCTGGGCATGCCCAGAGGAGGAACATCTCATGGCTCTCGTCCTCGGCAGAGCCTGATTCCGAAAAGGCACACGTCCGGCACCTTGTCCCACACGGAAGGTGGCAGCCCTGAAAGCTGTTGCTGGTCTTCACCATCCCCCTGCAGCCTATTCACAGGCACAACAGGATTCAGGACCCGGGCATGCCCACAGGAGGAACATCTCATGGCTCTCGTCCTCGGCAGAGCCTGATTCCGAAAAGGCACACGTCCGGCTCCTTGTCCCACACGGAAGGTGGCAGCCCTGAAAGCTGTTGCTGGTCTTCACCGTCCCCCTGCAGCCTATTCACAGGTACAACAGGATCTGGGACCCGGGCTTGCTGAGAGGAGGAACATGTCATGGCTCTCGTCCTCGGCAGAGCCTGATTCCGAAAAGGCACACGTCCGGCTCCTTGTCCCACACGGAAGGTGGCAGCCCTGAAAGCTGTTGCTGGTCTTCACCGTCCCCCTGCAGCCTATTCACAGGCACAACAGGATTCAGGACCCGGGCATGCCCCGAGGAGGAACATCTCATGGCTCTCGTCCTCGGCAGAGCCTGATTCCGAAAAGGCACACGTCCGGCTCCTTGTCCCACACGGAAGGTGGCAGCCCTGAAAGCTGTTGCTGGTCTTCACCGTCCCCCTGCAGCCTATTCACAGGCACAACAGGATCTGGGACCCGGGCTTGCCCAGAGGAGGAACATCTCATGGCTCTCGTCTTCGGCAGAGCCTGATTCCGAAAAGGCACACGTCCGGCTCCTTGTCCCACACGGAAGGTGGCAGCCCTGAAAGCTGTTGCTGGTCTTCACCGTCCCCCTGCAGCCTATTCACAGGTACAACAGGATATGGGACCCGGGCTTGCTGAGAGGAGGAACATCTCATGGCTCTCGTCCTCGGCAGAGCCTGATTCCGAAAAGGCACACGTCCGGCTCCTTGTCCCACACGGAAGGTGGCAGCCCTGAAAGCTGCTGCTGGTCTTCACCGTCCCCCTGCAGCCTATTCACAGGTACAACAGGATCTGGGACCCGGGCTTGCTGAGAGGAGGAACATCTCATGGCTCTCGTCCTCGGCAGAGCCTGATTCCGAAAAGGCAAACGTCCGGCTCCTTGTCCCACACGGAAGATGGCATCCCTGAAAGCTGTTGCTGGTCTTCACCGTCCCCCTGCAGCCTATTCACAGGCACAACAGGATCTGGGACCCGGGCATGCCCAGAGGAGGAACATCTCATGGCTCTCGTCCTCGGCAGAGTCTGATTCCTGAAAGGCACATGTCCGGCTCCTTGTCCCACACGGAAGGTGGCAGCCCTGAAAGCTGTTGCTGGTCTTCACCATCCCCCTGCAGCCTATTCACAGGCACAACAGGATTCAGGACCCGGGCATGCCCACAGGAGGAACATCTCATGGCTCTCGTCCTCGGCAGAGCCAGATTCCGAAAAGGCACACGTCCGGCTCCTTGTCCCACACGGAAGGTGGCAGCCCTGATAGCTGTTGCTGGTCTTAACTGTCCCCCTGCAGCCTATTCACAGGCACAACAGGATCTGGGACCCGGGCTTGCCCAGAGGAGGAACATCTCATGGCTCTCATCCTCGGCAGAGCCTGATTCCGAAAAGGCACACGTCCGGCTCCTTGTCCCACACGGAAGATGGCAGCCCTGAAAGCTGTTGCTGGTCTTCACCGCCCCCCTGCAGCCTATTCACAGGCACAACAGGATCTGGGACCCGGGCATGCCCGGAGGAGTAACATCTCATGGCTCTCGTCCTCGGCAGAGTCTGATTCCTGAAAGGCACATGTCCGGCTCCTTGTCCCACACGGAAGGTGGCAGCCCTGAAAGCTGTTGCTGGTCTTCACCGTCCCCCTGCAGCCTATTCAGAGGCACAACAGGATTCAGGACCCGGGCATGCCCAGAGGAGGAACATGTCATGGCTCTCGTCCTCGGCAGAGCCTGATTCCGAAAAGGCACACGTCCGGCTCCTTGTCCCACACGGAAGGTGGCAGCCCTGAAAGCTGTTGCTGGTCTTCACCGTCCCCCTGCAGCCTATTCACAGGCACAACAGGATTCAGGACCCGGGCATGCCCAGAGGAGGAACATCTCATGGATCTCGTCCTCGGCAGAGCCTGATTCCGAAAAGGCACACGTCCGGCTCCTTGTCCCACACGGAAGGTGGCAGCCCTGAAAGCTGTTGCTGGTCTTCACCGTCCCCCTGCAGCCTATTCACAGGCACAACAGGATCTGGGACCCGGGCTTGCCCAGAGGAGGAACATCTCATGGATCTCGTCCTCGGCAGAGCCTGATTCCGAAAAGGCACACGTCCGGCTCCTTGTCCCACACGGAAGGTGGCAGCCCTGAAAGCTGTTGCTGGTCTTCACCGTCCCCCTGCAGCCTATTCACAGGTACAACAGGATCTGGGACCCGGGCTTGCTGAGAGGAGGAACATCTCATGGCTCTCTTCCTCGGCAGAGCCTCTTTCCGAAAAGGCACACGTCCGGCTCCTTGTCCCACACGGAAGGTGGCAGCCCTGAAAGCTGTTGCTGGTCTTCACCGTCCCCCTGCAGCCTATTCACAGGCACAACAGGATCTGGGACCCGGGCATGCCCAGAGGAGGAACTTCTCATGGATCTCGTCCTCGGCAGAGCCTGATTCCGAAAAGGCACACGTCCGGCTCCTTGTCCCACACGGAAGGTGGCAGCCCTGAAAGCTGTTGCTGGTCTTCACCGTCCCCCTGCAGCCTATTCACAGGCACAACAGGATCTGGGACCCGGGCTTGCCCAGAGGAGGAACATCTCATGGATCTCTTCCTCGGCAGAGCCTCTTTCCGAAAAGGCACACGTCCGGCACCTTGTCCCACACGGAAGGTGGCAGCCCTGAAAGCTGTTGCTGGTCTTCACCATCCCCCTGCAGCCTATTCACAGGCACAACAGGATCTGGGACCCGGGCATGCCCAGAGGAGGAACATGTCATGGGTCTCGTCCTCGGCAGAGCCTGATTCCGAAAAGGCACACGTCCGGCTCCTTGTCCCACACGGAAGGTGGCAGCCCTGAAAGCTGTTGCTGGTCTTCACCGTCCCCCTGCAGCCTATTCACAGGTACAACAGGATCTGGGACCCGGGCTTGCTGAGAGGAGGAACATGTCATGGCTCTCGTCCTCGGCAGAGCCTGATTCCGAAAAGGCACACGTCCGGCTCCTTGTCCCACACGGAAGGTGGCAGCCCTGAAAGCTGTTGCTGGTCTTCACCGTCCCCCTGCAGCCTATTCACAGGCACAACAGGATTCAGGACCCGGGCATGCCCCGAGGAGGAACATCTCATGGCTCTCGTCCTCGGCAGAGCCTGATTCCGAAAAGGCACACGTCCGGCTCCTTGTCCCACACGGAAGGTGGCAGCCCTGAAAGCTGTTGCTGGTCTTCACCGTCCCCCTGCAGCCTATTCACAGATACAACAGGATCTGGGACCCGGGCTTGCCCAGAGGAGGAACATCTCATGGCTCTCGTCTTCGGCAGAGCCTGATTCCGAAAAGGCACACGTCCGGCTCCTTGTCCCACACGGAAGGTGGCAGCCCTGAAAGCTGTTGCTGGTCTTCACCGTCCCCCTGCAGCCTATTCACAGGTACAACAGGATATGGGACCCGGGCTTGCTGAGAGGAGGAACATCTCATGGCTCTCGTCCTCGGCAGAGCCTGATTCCGAAAAGGCACACGTCCGGCTCCTTGTCCCACACGGAAGGTGGCAGCCCTGAAAGCTGCTGCTGGTCTTCACCGTCCCCCTGCAGCCTATTCACAGGTACAACAGGATCTGGGACCCGGGCTTGCTGAGAGGAGGAACATCTCATGGCTCTCGTCCTCGGCAGAGCCTGATTCCGAAAAGGCAAACGTCCGGCTCCTTGTCCCACACGGAAGATGGCATCCCTGAAAGCTGTTGCTGGTCTTCACCGTCCCCCTGCAGCCTATTCACAGGCACAACAGGATCTGGGACCCGGGCATGCCCAGAGGAGGAACATCTCATGGCTCTCGTCCTCGGCAGAGTCTGATTCCTGAAAGGCACATGTCCGGCTCCTTGTCCCACACGGAAGGTGGCAGCCCTGAAAGCTGTTGCTGGTCTTCACCATCCCCCTGCAGCCTATTCACAGGCACAACAGGATTCAGGACCCGGGCATGCCCACAGGAGGAACATCTCATGGCTCTCGTCCTCGGCAGAGCCAGATTCCGAAAAGGCACACGTCCGGCTCCTTGTCCCACACGGAAGGTGGCAGCCCTGAAAGCTGTTGCTGGTCTTCACTGTCCCCCTGCAGCCTATTCACAGGCACAACAGGATCTGGGACCCGGGCTTGCCCAGAGGAGGAACATCTCATGGCTCTCATCCTCGGCAGAGCCTGATTCCGAAAAGGCACACGTCCGGCTCCTTGTCCCACACGGAAGGTGGCAGCCCTGAAAGCTGTTGCTGGTCTTCACCGCCCCCCTGCAGCCTATTCACAGGCACAACAGGATCTGGGACCCGGGCATGCCCGGAGGAGTAACATCTCATTGCTCTCGTCCTCGGCAGAGTCTGATTCCTGAAAGGCACATGTCCGGCTCCTTGTCCCACACGGAAGGTGGCAGCCCTGAAAGCTGTTGCTGGTCTTCACCGTCCCCCTGCAGCCTATTCAGAGGCACAACAGGATTCAGGACCCGGGCATGCCCAGAGGAGGAACATGTCATGGCTCTCGTCCTCGGCAGAGCCTGATTCCGAAAAGGCACACGTCCGGCTCCTTGTCCCACACGGAAGGTGGCAGCCCTGAAAGCTGTTGCTGGTCTTCACCGTCCCCCTGCAGCCTATTCACAGGCACAACAGGATTCAGGACCCGGGCATGCCCAGAGGAGGAACATCTCATGGATCTCGTCCTCGGCAGAGCCTGATTCCGAAAAGGCACACGTCCGGCTCCTTGTCCCACACGGAAGGTGGCAGCCCTGAAAGCTGTTGCTGGTCTTCACCGTCCCCCTGCAGCCTATTCACAGGCACAACAGGATCTGGGACCCGGGCTTGCCCAGAGGAGGAACATCTCATGGATCTCGTCCTCGGCAGAGCCTGATTCCGAAAAGGCACACGTCCGGCTCCTTGTCCCACACGGAAGGTGGCAGCCCTGAAAGCTGTTGCTGGTCTTCACCGTCCCCCTGCAGCCTATTCACAGGTACAACAGGATCTGGGACCCGGGCTTGCTGAGAGGAGGAACATCTCATGGCTCTCTTCCTCGGCAGAGCCTCTTTCCGAAAAGGCACACGTCCGGCTCCTTGTCCCACACGGAAGGTGGCAGCCCTGAAAGCTGTTGCTGGTCTTCACCGTCCCCCTGCAGCCTATTCACAGGCACAACAGGATCTGGGACCCGGGCATGCCCAGAGGAGGAACTTCTCATGGCTCTCGTCCTCGGCAGAGCCTGATTCCGAAAAGGCACACGTCCGGCTCCTTGTCCCACACGGAAGGTGGCAGCCCTGAAAGCTGTTGCTGGTCTTCACCGTCCCCCTGCAGCCTATTCACAGGCACAACAGGATCTGGGACCCGGGCTTGCCCAGAGGAGGAACATCTCATGGATCTCTTCCTCGGCAGAGCCTGATTCCGAAAAGGCACACGTCCGGCTCCTTGTCCCACACGGAAGGTGGCAGCCCTGAAAGATGTTGCTGGTCTTCACTGTCCCCCTGCAGCCTATTCACAGGCACAACAGGATCTGGGACCCGGGCATGCCCAGAGGAGGAACATCTCATGGATCTCTTCCTCGGCAGAGCCTGATTCCGAAAAGGCACACGTCCGGCTCCTTGTCCCACTCGGAAGGTGGCAGCCCTGAAAGCTGTTGCTGGTCTTCACCGTCCCCCTGCAGCCTATTCACAGGCACAACAGGATTCGGGACCCGGGCATGTCCAGAGGAGGAACATCTCATGGCTCTCGTCCTCGGCAGAGCCTGATTCCGAAAAGGCACATGTCCGGCTCCTTGTCCCACACGGAAGGTGGCAGCCCTGAAAGCTGTTGCTGGTCTTCACCGTCCCCCTGCAGCCTATTCACAGGCACAACAGGATCTGGGACCCGGGCTTGCCCAGAGGAGGAACATCTCATGGCTCTCATCCTCGGCAGAGCCTGATTCCGAAAAGGCACACGTCCGGCTCCTTGTCCCACACGGACGGTGGCAGCCCTGAAAGCTGTTGCTGGTCTTCACCATCCCCCTGCAGCCTATTCAGAGGCACAAAAGGATTCAGGACCCGGGCATGCCCAGAGGAGGAACATCTCATGGCTCTCGTCCTCGGCAGAGCCTGATTCCGAAAAGGCACACGTCCGGCTCCTTGTCCCACACGGAAGGTGGCAGCCCTGAAAGCTGTTGCTGGTCTTCACCGTCCCCCTGCAGCCTATTCACAGCCACAACAGGATCTGGGACCCGGGCATTCCCGGAGGAGGAACATCTCATGGCTCTCGTCCTCGGCAGAGCCTGATTCCGAAAAGGCACACGTCCGGCTCCTTGTCCCACACGGAAGGTGGCAGCCCTGAAAGCTGTTGCTGGTCTTCACCGTCCCCCTGCAGCCTATTCAGAGGCACAACAGGATTCAGGACCCGGGCATGCCCAGAGGAGGAACATCTCATGGCTCTCTTCCTCGGCAGAGCCTGATTCCGAAAAGGCACACGTCCGGCTCCTTGTCCCACACGGAAGGTGGCAGCCCTGAAAGCTGTTGCTGGTCTTCACCGTCCCCCTGCAGCCTATTCACAGGCACAACAGGATCTGGGACCCGGGCTTGATGAGAGGAGGAACATCTCATGGCTCTCGTCCTCGGCAGAGCCTGATTCCGAAAAGGCACACGTCCGGCTCCTTGTCCCACACGGAAGGTGGCAGCCCTGAAAGCTGTTGCTGGTCTTCACCATCCCCCTGCAGCCTATTCACAGGCACAAAAGGATTCGGGACCTGGGCATGCCCAGAGGAGGAACATCTCATGGATCTCTTCCTCGGCAGAGCCTCTTTCCGAAAAGGCACACGTCCGGCTCCTTGTCCCACACGGAAGGTGGCAGCCCTGAAAGCTGTTGCTGGTCTTCACCGTCCCCCTGCAGCCTATACACAGGTACAACAGGATCTGGGACCCGGGCTTGCCCAGAGGAGGAACATCTCATGGCTCTCATCCTCGGCAGAGCCTGATTCCGAAAAGGCAAACGTCCGGCTCCTTGTCCCACACGGAAGGTGGCAGCCCTGAAAGCTGTTGCTGATCTTCACCGTCCCCCTGCAGCCTATTCACAGGCACAACAGGATCTGGCACCCTGGCATGTCCAGAGGAGGAACATCTCATGGCTCTCGTCCTCGGCAGAGCCTGATTCCGAAAAGGCACACGTCCGGCTCCTTGTCCCACACGGAAGGTGGCAGCCCTGAAAGCTGTTGCTGGTCTTCACCGTCCCCCTGCAGCCTATTCACAGGCACAACAGGATCTGGGGCCCGGGCTTGCCCAGAGGAGGAACATCTCATGGATCTCGTCCTCGGCAGAGCCAGATTCCGAAAAGGCACACGTCCGGCTCCTTGTCCCACACGGAAGGTGGCAGCCCTGAAAGCTGTTGCTGGTCTTCACTGTCCCCCTGCAGCCTATTCACAGGCACAACAGGATCTGGGACCCGGGCTTGCCCAGAGGAGGAACATCTCATGGCTCTCATCCTCGGCAGAGCCTGATTCCGAAAAGGCACACGTCCGGCTCCTTGTCCCACACGGAAGATGGCAGCCCTGAAAGCTGTTGCTGGTCTTCACCGCCCCCCTGCAGCCTATTCACAGGCACAACAGGATCTGGGACCCGGGCATGCCCGGAGGAGTAACATCTCATTGCTCTCGTCCTCGGCAGAGTCTGATTCCTGAAAGGCACATGTCCGGCTCCTTGTCCCACACGGAAGGTGGCAGCCCTGAAAGCTGTTGCTGGTCTTCACCGTCCCCCTGCAGCCTATTCAGAGGCACAACAGGATTCAGGACCCGGGCATGCCCAGAGGAGGAACATGTCATGGCTCTCGTCCTCGGCAGAGCCTGATTCCGAAAAGGCACACGTCCGGCTCCTTGTCCCACACGGAAGGTGGCAGCCCTGAAAGCTGTTGCTGGTCTTCACCGTCCCCCTGCAGCCTATTCACAGGCACAACAGGATTCAGGACCCGGGCATGCCCAGAGGAGGAACATCTCATGGATCTCGTCCTCGGCAGAGCCTGATTCCGAAAAGGCACACGTCCGGCTCCTTGTCCCACACGGAAGGTGGCAGCCCTGAAAGCTGTTGCTGGTCTTCACCGTCCCCCTGCAGCCTATTCACAGGCACAACAGGATCTGGGACCCGGGCTTGCCCAGAGGAGGAACATCTCATGGATCTCGTCCTCGGCAGAGCCTGATTCCGAAAAGGCACACGTCCGGCTCCTTGTCCCACACGGAAGGTGGCAGCCCTGAAAGCTGTTGCTGGTCTTCACCGTCCCCCTGCAGCCTATTCACAGGCACAACAGGATCTGGGACCCGGGCATGCCCGGAGGAGTAACATCTCATTGCTCTCGTCCTCGGCAGAGTCTGATTCCTGAAAGGCACATGTCCGGCTCCTTGTCCCACACGGAAGGTGGCAGCCCTGAAAGCTGTTGCTGGTCTTCACCGTCCCCCTGCAGCCTATTCAGAGGCACAACAGGATTCAGGACCCGGGCATGCCCAGAGGAGGAACATGTCATGGCTCTCGTCCTCGGCAGAGCCTGATTCCGAAAAGGCACACGTCCGGCTCCTTGTCCCACACGGAAGGTGGCAGCCCTGAAAGCTGTTGCTGGTCTTCACCGTCCCCCTGCAGCCTATTCACAGGCACAACAGGATTCAGGACCCGGGCATGCCCAGAGGAGGAACATCTCATGGATCTCGTCCTCGGCAGAGCCTGATTCCGAAAAGGCACACGTCCGGCTCCTTGTCCCACACGGAAGGTGGCAGCCCTGAAAGCTGTTGCTGGTCTTCACCGTCCCCCTGCAGCCTATTCACAGGCACAACAGGATCTGGGACCCGGGCTTGCCCAGAGGAGGAACATCTCATGGATCTCGTCCTCGGCAGAGCCTGATTCCGAAAAGGCACACGTCCGGCTCCTTGTCCCACACGGAAGGTGGCAGCCCTGAAAGCTGTTGCTGGTCTTCACCGTCCCCCTGCAGCCTATTCACAGGTACAACAGGATCTGGGACCCGGGCTTGCTGAGAGGAGGAACATCTCATGGCTCTCTTCCTCGGCAGAGCCTCTTTCCGAAAAGGCACACGTCCGGCTCCTTGTCCCACACGGAAGGTGGCAGCCCTGAAAGCTGTTGCTGGTCTTCACCGTCCCCCTGCAGCCTATTCACAGGCACAACAGGATCTGGGACCCGGGCATGCCCAGAGGAGGAACTTCTCATGGCTCTCGTCCTCGGCAGAGCCTGATTCCGAAAAGGCACACGTCCGGCTCCTTGTCCCACACGGAAGGTGGCAGCCCTGAAAGCTGTTGCTGGTCTTCACCGTCCCCCTGCAGCCTATTCACAGGCACAACAGGATCTGGGACCCGGGCTTGCCCAGAGGAGGAACATCTCATGGATCTCTTCCTCGGCAGAGCCTGATTCCGAAAAGGCACACGTCCGGCTCCTTGTCCCACACGGAAGGTGGCAGCCCTGAAAGATGTTGCTGGTCTTCACTGTCCCCCTGCAGCCTATTCACAGGCACAACAGGATCTGGGACCCGGGCATGCCCAGAGGAGGAACATCTCATGGATCTCTTCCTCGGCAGAGCCTGATTCCGAAAAGGCACACGTCCGGCTCCTTGTCGCACTCGGAAGGTGGCAGCCCTGAAAGCTGTTGCTGGTCTTCACCGTCCCCCTGCAGCCTATTCACAGGCACAACAGGATTCAGGACCCGGGCATGCCCAGAGGAGGAACATCTCATGGCTCTCGTCCTCGGCAGAGCCTGATTCCGAAAAGGCACATGTCCGGCTCCTTGTCCCACACGGAAGGTGGCAGCCCTGAAAGCTGTTGCTGGTCTTCACCGTCCCCCTGCAGCCTATTCACAGGCACAACAGGATCTGGGACCCGGGCTTGCCCAGAGGAGGAACATCTCATGGCTCTCATCCTCGGCAGAGCCTGATTCCGAAAAGGCACACGTCCGGCTCCTTGTCCCACACGGACGGTGGCAGCCCTGAAAGCTGTTGCTGGTCTTCACCATCCCCCTGCAGCCTATTCAGAGGCACAAAAGGATTCAGGACCCGGGCATGCCCAGAGGAGGAACATCTCATGGCTCTCGTCCTCGGCAGAGCCTGATTCCGAAAAGGCACACGTCCGGCTCCTTGTCCCACACGGAAGGTGGCAGCCCTGAAAGCTGTTGCTGGTCTTCACCGTCCCCCTGCAGCCTATTCACAGCCACAACAGGATCTGGGACCCGGGCATTCCCGGAGGAGGAACATCTCATGGCTCTCGTCCTCGGCAGAGCCTGATTCCGAAAAGGCACACGTCCGGCTCCTTGTCCCACACGGAAGGTGGCAGCCCTGAAAGCTGTTGCTGGTCTTCACCGTCCCCCTGCAGCCTATTCAGAGGCACAACAGGATTCAGGACCCGGGCATGCCCAGAGGAGGAACATCTCATGGCTCTCTTCCTCGGCAGAGCCTGATTCCGAAAAGGCACACGTCCGGCTCCTTGTCCCACACGGAAGGTGGCAGCCCTGAAAGCTGTTGCTGGTCTTCACCGTCCCCCTGCAGCCTATTCACAGGCACAACAGGATCTGGGACCCGGGCTTGATGAGAGGAGGAACATCTCATGGCTCTCGTCCTCGGCAGAGCCTGATTCCGAAAAGGCACACGTCCGGCTCCTTGTCCCACACGGAAGGTGGCAGCCCTGAAAGCTGTTGCTGGTCTTCACCATCCCCCTGCAGCCTATTCACAGGCACAAAAGGATTCGGGACCTGGGCATGCCCAGAGGAGGAACATCTCATGGATCTCTTCCTCGGCAGAGCCTCTTTCCGAAAAGGCACACGTCCGGCTCCTTGTCCCACACGGAAGGTGGCAGCCCTGAAAGCTGTTGCTGGTCTTCACCGTCCCCCTGCAGCCTATACACAGGTACAACAGGATCTGGGACCCGGGCTTGCCCAGAGGAGGAACATGTCATGGCTCTCATCCTCGGCAGAGCCTGATTCCGAAAAGGCAAACGTCCGGCTCCTTGTCCCACACGGAAGGTGGCAGCCCTGAAAGCTGTTGCTGATCTTCACCGTCCCCCTGCAGCCTATTCACAGGCACAACAGGATCTGGCACCCTGGCATGTCCAGAGGAGGAACATCTCATGGCTCTCGTCCTCGGCAGAGCCTGATTCCGAAAAGGCACACGTCCGGCTCCTTGTCCCACACGGAAGGTGGCAGCCCTGAAAGCTGTTGCTGGTCTTCACCGTCCCCCTGCAGCCTATTCACAGGCACAACAGGATCTGGGGCCCGGGCTTGCCCAGAGGAGGAACATCTCATGGATCTCGTCCTCGGCAGAGCCTGATTCCGAAAAGGCACACGTCCGGCTCCTTGTCCCACACGGAAGGTGGCAGCCCTGAAAGCTCTTGCTGGTCTTCACCGTCCCCCTGCAGCCTATTCACAGGTACAACAGGATCTGGGACCCGGGCTTGCTGAGAGGAGGAACATCTCATGGCTCTCTTCCTCGGCAGAGCCTCTTTCCGAAAAGGCACACGTCCGGCTCCTTGTCCCACACGGAAGGTGGCAGCCCTGAAAGCTGTTGCTGGTCTTCACCGTCCCCCTGCAGCCTATGCACAGGCACAACAGGATCTCGGAAACGGGCATGCCCAGAGGAGGA
Organism: Astur gentilis; assembly: GCF_929443795.1. Classification (NCBI taxonomy): domain Eukaryota; kingdom Metazoa; phylum Chordata; class Aves; order Accipitriformes; family Accipitridae; genus Astur; species Astur gentilis. The sequence continues at coordinate 55,256 of NW_026060877.1, read as the reverse complement.
ACATCTCATGGCTCTCTTCCTCGGCAGAGCCTCTTTCCGAAAATGCACACGTCCGGCTCCTTGTCCCACACGGAAGGTGGCAGCCCTGAAAGCTGTTGCTGGTCTTCACCGTCCCCCTGCAGCCTATTCACAGGCACAACAGGATCTGGGACCCGGGCATGCCCAGAGGAGGAACATCTCATGGCTCTCGTCCTCGGCAGAGTCTGATTCATGAAAGGCACATGTCCGGCTCCTTGTCCCACACGGAAGGTGGCAGCCCTGAAAGCTGTTGCTGGTCTTCACCATCCCCCTGCAGCCTATTCACAGGCACAACAGGATTCAGAACCCGGGCATGCCCACAGGAGGAACATCTCATGGCTCTCGTCCTCGGCAGAGCCTGATTCCGAAAAGGCACACGTCCGGCTCCTTGTCCCACACGGAAGGTGGCAGCCCTGAAAGCTGTTGCTGGTCTTCACCGTCCCCCTGCAGCCTATTCACAGGCACAACAGGATCTGGGACCCGGGCATGCCCGGAGGAGTAACATCTCATGGCTCTCGTCCTCGGCAGAGTGTGATTCCTGAAAGGCACATGTCCGGATCCTTGTCCCACACGGAAGGTGGCAGCCCTGAAAGCTGTTGCTGGTCTTCACCGTCCCCCTGCAGCCTATTCACAGGCACAACAGGATCTGGCACCCTGGCATGTCCAGAGGAGGAACATCTCATGGCTCTCGTCCTCGGCAGAGCCTGATTCCGAAAAGGCACACGTCCGGCTCCTTGTCCCACACGGAAGGTGGCAGCCCTGAAAGCTGTTGCTGGTCTTCACCGTCCCCCTGCAGCCTATTCACAGGCACAACAGGATCTGGGACCCGGGCTTGCCCAGAGGAGGAACATCTCATGGATCTCGTCCTCGGCAGAGCCTGATTCCGAAAAGGCACACGTCCGGCTCCTTGTCCCACACGGAAGGTGGCAGCCCTGAAATCTCTTGCTGGTCTTCACCGTCCCCCTGCAGCCTATTCACAGGCACAACAGGATCTGGGACCCGGGCTTGCCCAGAGGAGGAACATCTCATGGATCTCGTCCTCGGCAGAGCCTGATTCCGAAAAGGCACACGTCCGGCTCCTTGTCCCACACGGAAGGTGGCAGCCCTGAAAGCTGTTGCTGGTCTTCACCGTCCCCCTGCAGCCTATTCACAGGCACAACAGGATCTGGGACCCGGGCATGCCCACAGGAGGAACATCTCATGGATCTCTTCCTCGGCAGAGCCTGATTCCGAAAAGGCACACGTCCGGCTCCTTGTCCCACACGGAAGGTGGCAGCCCTGAAAGTTGTTGCTGGTCTTCACCGTCCCCCTGCAGCCTATTCACAGGCACAACAGGATCTGGGACCCGGGCATGCCCAGAGGAGGAACATCTCATGGATCTCTTCCTCGGCAGAGCCTGATTCCGAAAAGGCACACGTCCGGCTCCTTGTCCCACACGGAAGGTGGCAGCCCTGAAAGCTGTTGCTGGTCTTCACCGTCCCCCTGCAGCCTATTCACAGCCACAACAGGATACAGGACCCGGGCATGCCCAGAGGAGGAACATCTCATGGCTCTCGTCCTCGGCAGAGCCTGATTCCGAAAAGGCACACGTCCGGCTCCTTGTCCCACACGGAAGGTGGCAGCCCTGAAAGCTGTTGCTGGTCTTCACCGTCCCCCTGCAGCCTATTCACAGCCACAACAGGATTCAGGACCCGGGCATGCCCAGAGGAGGAACATCTCATGGCTCTCGTCCTCGGCAGAGCCTGATTCCGAAAAGGCACACGTCCGGCTCCTTGTCCCACACGGAAGGTGGCAGCCCTGAAAGCTGTTGCTGGTCTTCACCGTCCCCCTGCAGCCTATTCACAGGCACAAAAGGATTCGGGACCTGGGCATGCCCAGAGGAGGAACATCTCATGGCTCTCGTCCTCGGCAGAGCCTGATTCCGAAAAGGCACACGTCCGGCTCCTTGTCCAACACGGAAGGTGGCAGCCCTGAAAGCTGTTGCTGGTCTTCACCGTCCCCCTGCAGCCTATTCACAGGCACAACAGGATCTGGGACCCGGGCTTGCCCAGAGGAGGAACATCTCATGGCTCTCTTCCTCGGCAGAGCCTGATTCCGAAAAGGCACACGTCCGGCTCCTTGTCCCACACGGAAGGTGGCAGCCCTGAAAGCTGTTGCTGGTCTTCACCGTCCCCCTGCAGCCTATTCACAGGCACAAAAGGATCTGGGACCCGGGCATGCCCAGAGGAGGAACATCTCATGGATCTCTTCCTCGGCAGAGCCTGATTCCGAAAAGGCACACGTCCGGCTCCTTGTCCCACACAGAAGGTGGCAGCCCTGAAAGCTGTTGCTGGTCTTCACCGTCCCCCTGCAGCCTATTCACAGGCACAACAGGATCTGGGACCCGGGCATGCCCAGAGGAGGAACATCTCATGGCTCTCGTCCTCGGCAGAGCCTGATTCCAAAAAGGCACACGTCCGGCTCCTTGTCCCACACGGAAGGTGGCAGCCCTGAAAGCTGTTGCTGGTCTTCACCGTCCCCCTGCAGCCTATTCACAGGCACAACAGGATCTGGGACCCGGGCTTGCCCAGAGGAGGAACATCTCATGGATCTATTCCTCGGAAGAGTCTGATTCCGAAAAGGCACACGTCCGGCTCCTTGTCCCACACGGAAGGTGACAGCCCTGAAAGTTGTTGCTGGTCTTCACCGTCCCCCTGCAGCCTATTCACACGCACAACAGGATCTGGGACCTGGGCTTGCCCAGAGGAGGAACATCTCATGGCTCTCGTCCTCGGCAGAGCCTGATTCCAAAAAGGCACACGTCCGGTTCCTTGTCCCACACGGAAGTTGGCAGCCCTGAAAGCTGTTGCTGGTCTTCACTGTCCCCCTGCAGCCTATTCACAGGCACAACAGGATCTGGGACCCGGGCTTGCCCAGAGGAGGAACATCTCATGGATCTCGTCCTCGGCAGAGCCTGATTCCGAAAAGGCACACGTCCGGCTCCTTGTCCCACACGGAAGGTGGCAGCCCTGAAAGCTGTTGCTGGTCTTCACCGTCCCACTGCAGCCTATTCACAGGCACAACAGGATCTGGGACCCGGGCTTGCCCAGAGGAGGAACATCTCATGGATCTCTTCCTCGGCAGAGCCTGATTCCGAAAAGGCACACGTCCGGCTCCTTGTCCCACACGGAAGGTGGCAGCCCTGAAAGCTGTTGCTGGTCTTCACCGTCCCCCTGCAGCCTATTCACAGGCACAACAGGATTCAGGACCCGGGCATGCCCAGAGGAGGAACATCTCATGGCTCTCGTCCTCGGCAGAGCCTGATTCCGAAAAGGCACACGTCCGGCTCCTTGTCCCACACGGAAGGTGGCAGCCCTGAAAGCTCTTGCTGGTCTTCACCGTCCCCCTGCAGCCTATTCACAGGCACAACAGGATCTGGGACCCGGGCTTGCCCAGAGGAGGAACATCTCATGGCTCTCTTCCTCGGCAGAGCCTGATTCCGAAAAGGCACACGTCCGGCTCCTTGTCCCACACGGAAGGTGGCGGCCCTGAAAGCTGTTGCTGGTCTTCACCGTCCCCCTGCAGCCTATTCACAGGCACAACAGGATCTGGGACCCGGGCTTGCCCAGAGGAGGAACATCTCATGGCTCTCGTCCTCGGCAGAGCCTGATTCCGAAAAGGCACACGTCCGGCTCCTTGTCCCACACGGAAGGTGGCAGCCCTGAAAGCTGTTGCTGGTCTTCACCGTCCCCCTGCAGCCTATTCACAGGCACAACAGGATCTGGGACCCGGGCATGCCCAGAGGAGGAACATCTCATGGCTCTCGTCCTCGGCAGAGCCTGATTCCGAAAAGGCACACGTCCGGCTCCTTGTCCCACACGGAAGGTGGCAGCCCTGAAAGCTGTTGCTGGTCTTCACCGTCCCCCTGCAGCCTATTCACAGGCACAACAGGATGTGGGACCCGGGCATGCCCGGAGGAGTAACATCTCATTGCTCTCGTCCTCGGCAGAGTCTGATTCCTGAAAGGCACATGTCCGGCTCCTTGTCCCACACGGAAGGTGGCAGCCCTGAAAGCTGTTGCTGGTCTTCACCATCCCCCTGCAGCCTATTCATAGGCACAACAGGATTCAGGACCCGGGCATGCCCAGAGGAGGAACATCTCATGGCTCTCGTCCTCGGCAGAGCCTGATTCCGAAAAGGCACACGTCCGGCTCCTTGTCCCACACGGAAGGTGGCAGCCCTGAAAGCTGTTGCTGGTCTTCACCGTCCCCCTTCAGCCTATTCACAGGCACAACAGGATCTGGGACCCGGGCATGCCCGGAGGAGTAACATCTCATGGCTCTCGTCCTCAGCAGAGTCTGATTCCTGAAAGGCACATGTCCGGCTCCTTGTCCCACACGGAAGGTGGCAGCCCTGAAAGCTGTTGCTGGTCTTCACCGTCCCCCTGCAGCCTATTCACAGGTACAACAGGATCTGGGACCCGGGCTTGCCCAGAGGAGGAACATGTCATGGCTCTCATCCTCGGCAGAGCCTGATTCCGAAAAGGCAAACGTCCAGATCCTTGTCCCACACGGAAGGTGGCAGCCCTGAGAGCTGTTGCTGGTCTTCACCGTCCCCCTGCAGCCTATTCACAGCCACAACAGGATTCAGGACCCGGGCATGCCCAGAGGAGGAACATCTCATGGCTCTCGTCCTCGGCAGAGCCTGATTCCGAAAAGGCACACGTCAGGCTCCTTGTCCCACACGGAAGGTGGCAGCCCTGAAAGCTGTTGCTGGTCTTCACCGTCTCCCTGCAGCCTATTCACAGGCACAACAGGATCTGGGACCCGGGCATGCCCAGAGGAGGAACATCTCATGGCTCTCTTCCTCGGCAGAGCCTGATTCCGAAAAGGCACACATCCGGCTCCTTGTCCCACACGGAAGGTGGCAGCCCTGAAAGCTGTTGCTGGTCTTCACCGTCCCCCTGCAGCCTATTCACAGGCACAACAGGATTCAGGACCCGGGCATGCCCCGAGGAGGAACATCTCATGGCTCTCGTCCTCGGCAGAGCCTGATTCCGAAAAGGCACACGTCCGGCTCCTTGTCCCACACGGAAGGTGGCAGCCCTGAAAGCTGTTGCTGGTCTTCACCGTCCCCCTGCAGCCTATTCACAGGCACAACAGGATCTGGGACCCGGGCTTGCCCAGAGGAGGAACATCTCATGGCTCTCATCCTCGGCAGAGCCTGATTCCGAAAAGGCACACGTCCGGCTCCTTGTCCCACACGGAAGATGGCAGCCCTGAAAGCTGTTGCTGGTCTTCACCGTCCCCCTGCAGCCTATTCACAGGCACAACAGGATCTGGGACCCGGGCATGCCCGGAGGTGTAACATCTCATGGCTCTCGTCCTCGGCAGAGTGTGATTCCTGAAAGGCACATGTCCGGCTCCTTGTCCCACACGGAAGGTGGCAGCCCTGAAAGCTGTTGCTGGTCTTCACCGTCCCCCTGCAGCCTATTCAGAGGCACAACAGGATTCAGGACCCGGGCATGCCCAGAGGAGGAACATCTCATGGCTCTCGTCCTCGGCAGAGCCTGATTCCGAAAAGGCACACGTCCGGCTCCTTGTCCCACACGGAAGGTGGCAGCCCTGAAAGCTGTTGCTGGTCTTCACCGTCCCCCTGCAGCCTATTCACAGGCACAACAGGATCTGGGACCTGGGCATGCCCAGAGGAGGAACATCTCATGGCTCTCGTCCTCGGTAGAGCCTGATTCCGAAAAGGCACACGTCCGGCTCCTTGTCCCACACGGAAGGTGGCAGCCCTGAAAGCTGTTGCTGGTCTTCACCGTCCCCCTGCAGCCTATTCACAGGTACAACAGGATCTGGGACCCGGGCTTGCCCAGAGGAGGAACATGTCATGGCTCTCATCCTCGGCAGAGCCTGATTCCGAAAAGGCAAACGTCCGGCTCCTTGTCCCACACGGAAGGTGGCAGCCCTGAAAGCTGTTGCTGGTCTTCACCGTCCCCCTGCAGCCTATTCACAGGCACAACAGGATCTGGGACCCGGGCATGCCCAGAGGAGGAACATCTCATGGATCTCTTCCTCGGCAGAGCCTCTTTCCGAAAAGGCACACGTCCGGCACCTTGTCCCACACGGAAGGTGGCAGCCCTGAAAGCTGTTGCTGGTCTTCACCATCCCCCTGCAGCCTATTCACAGGCACAACAGGATTCAGGACCCGGGCATGCCCACAGGAGGAACATCTCATGGCTCTCGTCCTCGGCAGAGCCTGATTCCGAAAAGGCACACGTCCGGCTCCTTGTCCCACACGGAAGGTGGCAGCCCTGAAAGCTGTTGCTGGTCTTCACCGTCCCCCTGCAGCCTATTCACAGGTACAACAGGATCTGGGACCCGGGCTTGCTGAGAGGAGGAACATGTCATGGCTCTCGTCCTCGGCAGAGCCTGATTCCGAAAAGGCACACGTCCGGCTCCTTGTCCCACACGGAAGGTGGCAGCCCTGAAAGCTGTTGCTGGTCTTCACCGTCCCCCTGCAGCCTATTCACAGGCACAACAGGATTGAGGACCCGGGCATGCCCCGAGGAGGAACATCTCATGGCTCTCGTCCTCGGCAGAGCCTGATTCCGAAAAGGCACACGTCCGGCTCCTTGTCCCACACGGAAGGTGGCAGCCCTGAAAGCTGTTGCTGGTCTTCACCGTCCCCCTGCAGCCTATTCACAGGCACAACAGGATCTGGGACCCGGGCTTGCCCAGAGGAGGAACATCTCATGGCTCTCGTCTTCGGCAGAGCCTGATTCCGAAAAGGCACACGTCCGGCTCCTTGTCCCACACGGAAGGTGGCAGCCCTGAAAGCTGTTGCTGGTCTTCACCGTCCCCCTGCAGCCTATTCACAGGTACAACAGGATATGGGACCCGGGCTTGCTGAGAGGAGGAACATCTCATGGCTCTCGTCCTCGGCAGAGCCTGATTCCGAAAAGGCACACGTCCGGCTCCTTGTCCCACACGAAAGGTGGCAGCCCTGAAAGCTGCTGCTGGTCTTCACCGTCCCCCTGCAGCCTATTCACAGGTACAACAGGATCTGGGACCCGGGCTTGCTGAGAGGAGGAACATCTCATGGCTCTCGTCCTCGGCAGAGCCTGATTCCGAAAAGGCAAACGTCCGGCTCCTTGTCCCACACGGAAGATGGCATCCCTGAAAGCTGTTGCTGGTCTTCACCGTCCCCCTGCAGCCTATTCACAGGCACAACAGGATCTGGGACCCGGGCATGCCCAGAGGAGGAACATCTCATGGCTCTCGTCCTCGGCAGAGTCTGATTCCTGAAAGGCACATGTCCGGCTCCTTGTCCCACACGGAAGGTGGCAGCCCTGAAAGCTGTTGCTGGTCTTCACCATCCCCCTGCAGCCTATTCACAGGCACAACAGGATTCAGGACCCGGGCATGCCCACAGGAGGAACATCTCATGGCTCTCGTCCTCGGCAGAGCCAGATTCCGAAAAGGCACACGTCCGGCTCCTTGTCCCACACGGAAGGTGGCAGCCCTGAAAGCTGTTGCTGGTCTTCACTGTCCCCCTGCAGCCTATTCACAGGCACAACAGGATCTGGGACCCGGGCTTGCCCAGAGGAGGAACATCTCATGGCTCTCATCCTCGGCAGAGCCTGATTCCGAAAAGGCACACGTCCGGCTCCTTGTCCCACACGGAAGATGGCAGCCCTGAAAGCTGTTGCTGGTCTTCACCGCCCCCCTGCAGCCTATTCACAGGCACAACAGGATCTGGGACCCGGGCATGCCCGGAGGAGTAACATCTCATGGCTCTCGTCCTCGGCAGAGTCTGATTCCTGAAAGGCACATGTCCGGCTCCTTGTCCCACACGGAAGGTGGCAGCCCTGAAAGCTGTTGCTGGTCTTCACCGTCCCCCTGCAGCCTATTCAGAGGCACAACAGGATTCAGGACCCGGGCATGCCCAGAGGAGGAACATGTCATGGCTCTCGTCCTCGGCAGAGCCTGATTCCGAAAAGGCACACGTCCGGCTCCTTGTCCCACACGGAAGGTGGCAGCCCTGAAAGCTGTTGCTGGTCTTCACCGTCCCCCTGCAGCCTATTCACAGGCACAACAGGATTCAGGACCCGGGCATGCCCAGAGGAGGAACATCTCATGGATCTCGTCCTCGGCAGAGCCTGATTCCGAAAAGGCACACGTCCGGCTCCTTGTCCCACACGGAAGGTGGCAGCCCTGAAAGCTGTTGCTGGTCTTCACCGTCCCCCTGCAGCCTATTCACAGGCACAACAGGATCTGGGACCCGGGCTTGCCCAGAGGAGGAACATCTCATGGATCTCGTCCTCGGCAGAGCCTGATTCCGAAAAGGCACACGTCCGGCTCCTTGTCCCACACGGAAGGTGGCAGCCCTGAAAGCTGTTGCTGGTCTTCACCGTCCCCCTGCAGCCTATTCACAGGTACAACAGGATCTGGGACCCGGGCTTGCTGAGAGGAGGAACATCTCATGGCTCTCTTCCTCGGCAGAGCCTCTTTCCGAAAAGGCACACGTCCGGCTCCTTGTCCCACACGGAAGGTGGCAGCCCTGAAAGCTGTTGCTGGTCTTCACCGTCCCCCTGCAGCCTATTCACAGGCACAACAGGATCTGGGACCCGGGCATGCCCAGAGGAGGAACTTCTCATGGATCTCGTCCTCGGCAGAGCCTGATTCCGAAAAGGCACACGTCCGGCTCCTTGTCCCACACGGAAGGTGGCAGCCCTGAAAGCTGTTGCTGGTCTTCACCGTCCCCCTGCAGCCTATTCACAGGCACAACAGGATCTGGGACCCGGGCTTGCCCAGAGGAGGAACATCTCATGGATCTCTTCCTCGGCAGAGCCTCTTTCCGAAAAGGCACACGTCCGGCACCTTGTCCCACACGGAAGGTGGCAGCCCTGGAAGCTGTTGCTGGTCTTCACCATCCCCCTGCAGCCTATTCACAGGCACAACAGGATCTGGGACCCGGGCATGCCCAGAGGAGGAACATGTCATGGGTCTCGTCCTCGGCAGAGCCTGATTCCGAAAAGGCACACGTCCGGCTCCTTGTCCCACACGGAAGGTGGCAGCCCTGAAAGCTGTTGCTGGTCTTCACCGTCCCCCTGCAGCCTATTCACAGGTACAACAGGATCTGGGACCCGGGCTTGCTGAGAGGAGGAACATGTCATGGCTCTCGTCCTCGGCAGAGCCTGATTCCGAAAAGGCACACGTCCGGCTCCTTGTCCCACACGGAAGGTGGCAGCCCTGAAAGCTGTTGCTGGTCTTCACCGTCCCCCTGCAGCCTATTCACAGGCACAACAGGATTCAGGACCCGGGCATGCCCACAGGAGGAACATCTCATGGCTCTCGTCCTCGGCAGAGCCTGATTCCGAAAAGGCACACGTCCGGCTCCTTGTCCCACACGGAAGGTGGCAGCCCTGAAAGCTGTTGCTGGTCTTCACCGTCCCCCTGCAGCCTATTCACAGATACAACAGGATCTGGGACCCGGGCTTGCCCAGAGGAGGAACATCTCATGGCTCTCGTCTTCGGCAGAGCCTGATTCCGAAAAGGCACACGTCCGGCTCCTTGTCCCACACGGAAGGTGGCAGCCCTGAAAGCTGTTGCTGGTCTTCACCGTCCCCCTGCAGCCTATTCACAGGTACAACAGGATATGGGACCCGGGCTTGCTGAGAGGAGGAACATCTCATGGCTCTCGTCCTCGGCAGAGCCTGATTCCGAAAAGGCACACGTCCGGCTCCTTGTCCCACACGGAAGGTGGCAGCCCTGAAAGCTGCTGCTGGTCTTCACCGTCCCCCTGCAGCCTATTCACAGGTACAACAGGATCTGGGACCCGGGCTTGCTGAGAGGAGGAACATCTCATGGCTCTCGTCCTCGGCAGAGCCTGATTCCGAAAAGGCAAACGTCCGGCTCCTTGTCCCACACGGAAGATGGCATCCCTGAAAGCTGTTGCTGGTCTTCACCGTCCCCCTGCAGCCTATTCACAGGCACAACAGGATCTGGGACCCGGGCATGCCCAGAGGAGGAACATCTCATGGCTCTCGTCCTCGGCAGAGTCTGATTCCTGAAAGGCACATGTCCGGCTCCTTGTCCCACACGGAAGGTGGCAGCCCTGAAAGCTGTTGCTGGTCTTCACCATCCCCCTGCAGCCTATTCACAGGCACAACAGGATTCAGGACCCGGGCATGCCCACAGGAGGAACATCTCATGGCTCTCGTCCTCGGCAGAGCCAGATTCCGAAAAGGCACACGTCCGGCTCCTTGTCCCACACGGAAGGTGGCAGCCCTGAAAGCTGTTGCTGGTCTTCACTGTCCCCCTGCAGCCTATTCACAGGCACAACAGGATCTGGGACCCGGGCTTGCCCAGAGGAGGAACATCTCATGGCTCTCATCCTCGGCAGAGCCTGATTCCGAAAAGGCACACGTCCGGCTCCTTGTCCCACACGGAAGATGGCAGCCCTGAAAGCTGTTGCTGGTCTTCACCGCCCCCCTGCAGCCTATTCACAGGCACAACAGGATCTGGGACCCGGGCATGCCCGGAGGAGTAACATCTCATTGCTCTCGTCCTCGGCAGAGTCTGATTCCTGAAAGGCACATGTCCGGCTCCTTGTCCCACACGGAAGGTGGCAGCCCTGAAAGCTGTTGCTGGTCTTCACCGTCCCCCTGCAGCCTATTCAGAGGCACAACAGGATTCAGGACCCGGGCATGCCCAGAGGAGGAACATGTCATGGCTCTCGTCCTCGGCAGAGCCTGATTCCGAAAAGGCACACGTCCGGCTCCTTGTCCCACACGGAAGGTGGCAGCCCTGAAAGCTGTTGCTGGTCTTCACCGTCCCCCTGCAGCCTATTCACAGGCACAACAGGATTCAGGACCCGGGCATGCCCAGAGGAGGAACATCTCATGGATCTCGTCCTCGGCAGAGCCTGATTCCGAAAAGGCACACGTCCGGCTCCTTGTCCCACACGGAAGGTGGCAGCCCTGAAAGCTGTTGCTGGTCTTCACCGTCCCCCTGCAGCCTATTCACAGGCACAACAGGATCTGGGACCCGGGCTTGCCCAGAGGAGGAACATCTCATGGATCTCGTCCTCGGCAGAGCCTGATTCCGAAAAGGCACACGTCCGGCTCCTTGTCCCACACGGAAGGTGGCAGCCCTGAAAGCTGTTGCTGGTCTTCACCGTCCCCCTGCAGCCTATTCACAGGTACAACAGGATCTGGGACCCGGGCTTGCTGAGAGGAGGAACATCTCATGGCTCTCTTCCTCGGCAGAGCCTCTTTCCGAAAAGGCACACGTCCGGCTCCTTGTCCCACACGGAAGGTGGCAGCCCTGAAAGCTGTTGCTGGTCTTCACCGTCCCCCTGCAGCCTATTCACAGGCACAACAGGATCTGGGACCCGGGCATGCCCAGAGGAGGAACTTCTCATGGCTCTCGTCCTCGGCAGAGCCTGATTCCGAAAAGGCACACGTCCGGCTCCTTGTCCCACACGGAAGGTGGCAGCCCTGAAAGCTGTTGCTGGTCTTCACCGTCCCCCTGCAGCCTATTCACAGGCACAACAGGATCTGGGACCCGGGCTTGCCCAGAGGAGGAACATCTCATGGATCTCTTCCTCGGCAGAGCCTGATTCCGAAAAGGCACACGTCCGGCTCCTTGTCCCACACGGAAGGTGGCAGCCCTGAAAGATGTTGCTGGTCTTCACCGTCCCCCTGCAGCCTATTCACAGGCACAACAGGATCTGGGACCCGGGCATGCCCAGAGGAGGAACATCTCATGGATCTCTTCCTCGGCAGAGCCTGATTCCGAAAAGGCACACGTCCGGCTCCTTGTCCCACTCGGAAGGTGGCAGCCCTGAAAGCTGTTGCTGGTCTTCACCGTCCCCCTGCAGCCTATTCACAGGCACAACAGGATTCAGGACCCGGGCATGTCCAGAGGAGGAACATCTCATGGCTCTCGTCCTCGGCAGAGCCTGATTCCGAAAAGGCACATGTCCGGCTCCTTGTCCCACACGGAAGGTGGCAGCCCTGAAAGCTGTTGCTGGTCTTCACCGTCCCCCTGCAGCCTATTCACAGGCACAACAGGATCTGGGACCCGGGCTTGCCCAGAGGAGGAACATCTCATGGCTCTCATCCTCGGCAGAGCCTGATTCCGAAAAGGCACACGTCCGGCTCCTTGTCCCACACGGACGGTGGCAGCCCTGAAAGCTGTTGCTGGTCTTCACCATCCCCCTGCAGCCTATTCAGAGGCACAAAAGGATTCAGGACCCGGGCATGCCCAGAGGAGGAACATCTCATGGCTCTCGTCCTCGGCAGAGCCTGATTCCGAAAAGGCACACGTCCGGCTCCTTGTCCCACACGGAAGGTGGCAGCCCTGAAAGCTGTTGCTGGTCTTCACCGTCCCCCTGCAGCCTATTCACAGGCACAACAGGATCTGGGACCCGGGCATTCCCGGAGGAGGAACATCTCATGGCTCTCGTCCTCGGCAGAGCCTGATTCCGAAAAGGCACACGTCCGGCTCCTTGTCCCACACGGAAGGTGGCAGCCCTGAAAGCTGTTGCTGGTCTTCACCGTCCCCCTGCAGCCTATTCAGAGGCACAACAGGATTCAGGACCCGGGCATGCCCAGAGGAGGAACATCTCATGGCTCTCGTCCTCGGCAGAGCCTGATTCCGAAAAGGCACACGTCCGGCTCCTTGTCCCACACGGAAGGTGGCAGCCCTGAAAGCTGTTGCTGGTCTTCACCGTCCCCCTGCAGCCTATTCACAGGCACAACAGGATCTGGGACCCGGGCTTGATGAGAGGAGGAACATCTCATGGCTCTCGTCCTCGGCAGAGCCTGATTCCGAAAAGGCACACGTCCGGCTCCTTGTCCCACACGGAAGGTGGCAGCCCTGAAAGCTGTTGCTGGTCTTCACCATCCCCCTGCAGCCTATTCACAGGCACAAAAGGATTCGGGACCTGGGCATGCCCAGAGGAGGAACATCTCATGGATCTCTTCCTCGGCAGAGCCTCTTTCCGAAAAGGCACACGTCCGGCTCCTTGTCCCACACGGAAGGTGGCAGCCCTGAAAGCTGTTGCTGGTCTTCACCGTCCCCCTGCAGCCTATACACAGGTACAACAGGATCTGGGACCCGGGCTTGCCCAGAGGAGGAACATGTCATGGCTCTCATCCTCGGCAGAGCCTGATTCCGAAAAGGCACACGTCCGGCTCCTTGTCCCACACGGAAGGTGGCAGCCCTGAAAGCTGTTGCTGATCTTCACCGTCCCCCTGCAGCCTATTCACAGGCACAACAGGATCTGGCACCCTGGCATGTCCAGAGGAGGAACATCTCATGGCTCTCGTCCTCGGCAGAGCCTGATTCCGAAAAGGCACACGTCCGGCTCCTTGTCCCACACGGAAGGTGGCAGCCCTGAAAGCTGTTGCTGGTCTTCACCGTCCCCCTGCAGCCTATTCACAGGCACAACAGGATCTGGGACCCGGGCTTGCCCAGAGGAGGAACATCTCATGGCTCTCATCCTCGGCAGAGCCTGATTCCGAAAAGGCACACGTCCGGCTCCTTGTCCCACACGGACGGTGGCAGCCCTGAAAGCTGTTGCTGGTCTTCACCATCCCCCTGCAGCCTATTCAGAGGCACAAAAGGATTCAGGACCCGGGCATGCCCAGAGGAGGAACATCTCATGGCTCTCGTCCTCGGCAGAGCCTGATTCCGAAAAGGCACACGTCCGGCTCCTTGTCCCACACGGAAGGTGGCAGCCCTGAAAGCTGTTGCTGGTCTTCACCGTCCCCCTGCAGCCTATTCACAGGCACAACAGGATCTGGGACCCGGGCATTCCCGGAGGAGGAACATCTCATGGCTCTCGTCCTCGGCAGAGCCTGATTCCGAAAAGGCACACGTCCGGCTCCTTGTCCCACACGGAAGGTGGCAGCCCTGAAAGCTGTTGCTGGTCTTCACCGTCCCCCTGCAGCCTATTCAGAGGCACAACAGGATTCAGGACCCGGGCATGCCCAGAGGAGGAACATCTCATGGCTCTCGTCCTCGGCAGAGCCTGATTCCGAAAAGGCACACGTCCGGCTCCTTGTCCCACACGGAAGGTGGCAGCCCTGAAAGCTGTTGCTGGTCTTCACCGTCCCCCTGCAGCCTATTCACAGGCACAACAGGATCTGGGACCCGGGCTTGATGAGAGGAGGAACATCTCATGGCTCTCGTCCTCGGCAGAGCCTGATTCCGAAAAGGCACACGTCCGGCTCCTTGTCCCACACGGAAGGTGGCAGCCCTGAAAGCTGTTGCTGGTCTTCACCATCCCCCTGCAGCCTATTCACAGGCACAAAAGGATTCGGGACCTGGGCATGCCCAGAGGAGGAACATCTCATGGATCTCTTCCTCGGCAGAGCCTCTTTCCGAAAAGGCACACGTCCGGCTCCTTGTCCCACACGGAAGGTGGCAGCCCTGAAAGCTGTTGCTGGTCTTCACCGTCCCCCTGCAGCCTATACACAGGTACAACAGGATCTGGGACCCGGGCTTGCCCAGAGGAGGAACATGTCATGGCTCTCATCCTCGGCAGAGCCTGATTCCGAAAAGGCAAACGTCCGGCTCCTTGTCCCACACGGAAGGTGGCAGCCCTGAAAGCTGTTGCTGATCTTCACCGTCCCCCTGCAGCCTATTCACAGGCACAACAGGATCTGGCACCCTGGCATGTCCAGAGGAGGAACATCTCATGGCTCTCGTCCTCGGCAGAGCCTGATTCCGAAAAGGCACACGTCCGGCTCCTTGTCCCACACGGAAGGTGGCAGCCCTGAAAGCTGTTGCTGGTCTTCACCATCCCCCTGCAGCCTATTCACAGGCACAACAGGATCTGGGGCCCGGGCTTGCCCAGAGGAGGAACATCTCATGGATCTCGTCCTCGGCAGAGCCTGATTCCGAAAAGGCACACGTCCGGCTCCTTGTCCCACACGGAAGGTGGCAGCCCTGAAAGCTGTTGCTGGTCTTCACCGTCCCCCTGCAGCCTATTCACAGGTACAACAGGATCTGGGACCCGGGCTTGCTGAGAGGAGGAACATCTCATGGCTCTCTTCCTCGGCAGAGCCTCTTTCCGAAAAGGCACACGTCCGGCTCCTTGTCCCACACGGAAGGTGGCAGCCCTGAAAGCTGTTGCTGGTCTTCACCGTCCCCCTGCAGCCTATGCACAGGCACAACAGGATCTCGGAAACGGGCATGCCCAGAGGAGGAACATCTCATGGCTCTCTTCCTCGGCAGAGCCTCTTTCCGAAAAGGCACACGTCCGGCTCCTTGTCCCACACGGAAGGTGGCAGCCCTGAAAGCTGTTGCTGGTCTTCACCGTCCCCCTGCAGCCTATTCACAGGCACAACAGGATCTGGGACCCGGGCATGCCCAGAGGAGGAACATCTCATGGCTCTCGTCCTCGGCAGAGTCTGATTCCTGAAAGGCACATGTCCGGCTCCTTGTCCCACACGGAAGGTGGCAGCCCTGAAAGCTGTTGCTGGTCTTCACCATCCCCCTGCAGCCTATTCACAGGCACAACAGGATTCAGAACCCGGGCATGCCCACAGGAGGAACATCTCATGGCTCTCGTCCTCGGCAGAGCCTGATTCCGAAAAGGCACACGTCCGGCTCCTTGTCCCACACGGAAGGTGGCAGCCCTGAAAGCTGTTGCTGGTCTTCACCGTCCCCCTGCAGCCTATTCACAGGCACAACAGGATCTGGGACCCGGGCTTGATGAGAGGAGGAACATCTCATGGCTCTCGTCCTCGGCAGAGCCTGATTCCGAAAAGGCACACGTCCGGCTCCTTGTCCCACACGGAAGGTGGCAGCCCTGAAAGCTGTTGCTGGTCTTCACCATCCCCCTGCAGCCTATTCACAGGCACAAAAGGATTCGGGACCTGGGCATGCCCAGAGGAGGAACATCTCATGGATCTCTTCCTCGGCAGAGCCTCTTTCCGAAAAGGCACACGTCCGGCTCCTTGTCCCACACGGAAGGTGGCAGCCCTGAAAGCTGTTGCTGGTCTTCACCGTCCCCCTGCAGCCTATACACAGGTACAACAGGATCTGGGACCCGGGCTTGCCCAGAGGAGGAACATGTCATGGCTCTCATCCTCGGCAGAGCCTGATTCCGAAAAGGCAAACGTCCGGCTCCTTGTCCCACACGGAAGGTGGCAGCCCTGAAAGCTGTTGCTGATCTTCACCGTCCCCCTGCAGCCTATTCACAGGCACAACAGGATCTGGCACCCTGGCATGTCCAGAGGAGGAACATCTCATGGCTCTCGTCCTCGGCAGAGCCTGATTCCGAAAAGGCACACGTCCGGCTCCTTGTCCCACACGGAAGGTGGCAGCCCTGAAAGCTGTTGCTGGTCTTCACCGTCCCCCTGCAGCCTATTCACAGGCACAACAGGATCTGGGGCCCGGGCTTGCCCAGAGGAGGAACATCTCATGGATCTCGTCCTCGGCAGAGCCTGATTCCGAAAAGGCACACGTCCGGCTCCTTGTCCCACACGGAAGGTGGCAGCCCTGAAAGCTGTTGCTGGTCTTCACCGTCCCCCTGCAGCCTATTCACAGGTACAACAGGATCTGGGACCCGGGCTTGCTGAGAGGAGGAACATCTCATGGCTCTCTTCCTCGGCAGAGCCTCTTTCCGAAAAGGCACACGTCCGGCTCCTTGTCCCACACGGAAGGTGGCAGCCCTGAAAGCTGTTGCTGGTCTTCACCGTCCCCCTGCAGCCTATGCACAGGCACAACAGGATCTCGGAAACGGGCATGCCCAGAGGAGGAACATCTCATGGCTCTCTTCCTCGGCAGAGCCTCTTTCCGAAAAGGCACACGTCCGGCTCCTTGTCCCACACGGAAGGTGGCAGCCCTGAAAGCTGTTGCTGGTCTTCACCGTCCCCCTGCAGCCTATTCACAGGCACAACAGGATCTGGGACCCGGGCATGCCCAGAGGAGGAACATCTCATGGCTCTCGTCCTCGGCAGAGTCTGATTCCTGAAAGGCACATGTCCGGCTCCTTGTCCCACACGGAAGGTGGCAGCCCTGAAAGCTGTTGCTGGTCTTCACCATCCCCCTGCAGCCTATTCACAGGCACAACAGGATTCAGAACCCGGGCATGCCCACAGGAGGAACATCTCATGGCTCTCGTCCTCGGCAGAGCCTGATTCCGAAAAGGCACACGTCCGGCTCCTTGTCCCACACGGAAGGTGGCAGCCCTGAAAGCTGTTGCTGGTCTTCACCGTCCCCCTGCAGCCTATTCACAGGCACAACAGGATCTGGGACCCGGGCATGCCCGGAGGAGTAACATCTCATGGCTCTCGTCCTCGGCAGAGTGTGATTCCTGAAAGGCACATGTCCGGATCCTTGTCCCACACGGAAGGTGGCAGCCCTGAAAGCTGTTGCTGGTCTTCACCGTCCCCCTGCAGCCTATTCACAGGCACAACAGGATCTGGCACCCTGGCATGTCCAGAGGAGGAACATCTCATGGCTCTCGTCCTCGGCAGAGCCTGATTCCGAAAAGGCACACGTCCGGCTCCTTGTCCCACACGGAAGGTGGCAGCCCTGAAAGCTGTTGCTGGTCTTCACCGTCCCCCTGCAGCCTATTCACAGGCACAACAGGATCTGGGACCCGGGCATGCCCAGAGGAGGAACTTCTCATGGATCTCGTCCTCGGCAGAGCCTGATTCCGAAAAGGCACACGTCCGGCTCCTTGTCCCACACGGAAGGTGGCAGCCCTGAAAGCTGTTGCTGGTCTTCACCGTCCCCCTGCAGCCTATTCACAGGCACAACAGGATCTGGGACCCGGGCTTGCCCAGAGGAGGAACATCTCATGGATCTCTTCCTCGGCAGAGCCTCTTTCCGAAAAGGCACACGTCCGGCACCTTGTCCCACACGGAAGGTGGCAGCCCTGAAAGCTGTTGCTGGTCTTCACCATCCCCCTGCAGCCTATTCACAGGCACAACAGGATCTGGGACCCGGGCATGCCCAGAGGAGGAACATGTCATGGGTCTCGTCCTCGGCAGAGCCTGATTCCGAAAAGGCACACGTCCGGCTCCTTGTCCCACACGGAAGGTGGCAGCCCTGAAAGCTGTTGCTGGTCTTCACCGTCCCCCTGCAGCCTATTCACAGGTACAACAGGATCTGGGACCCGGGCTTGCTGAGAGGAGGAACATGTCATGGCTCTCGTCCTCGGCAGAGCCTGATTCCGAAAAGGCACACGTCCGGCTCCTTGTCCCACACGGAAGGTGGCAGCCCTGAAAGCTGTTGCTGGTCTTCACCGTCCCCCTGCAGCCTATTCACAGGCACAACAGGATTCAGGACCCGGGCATGCCCCGAGGAGGAACATCTCATGGCTCTCGTCCTCGGCAGAGCCTGATTCCGAAAAGGCACACGTCCGGCTCCTTGTCCCACACGGAAGGTGGCAGCCCTGAAAGCTGTTGCTGGTCTTCACCGTCCCCCTGCAGCCTATTCACAGATACAACAGGATCTGGGACCCGGGCTTGCCCAGAGGAGGAACATCTCATGGCTCTCGTCTTCGGCAGAGCCTGATTCCGAAAAGGCACACGTCCGGCTCCTTGTCCCACACGGAAGGTGGCAGCCCTGAAAGCTGTTGCTGGTCTTCACCGTCCCCCTGCAGCCTATTCACAGGTACAACAGGATATGGGACCCGGGCTTGCTGAGAGGAGGAACATCTCATGGCTCTCGTCCTCGGCAGAGCCTGATTCCGAAAAGGCACACGTCCGGCTCCTTGTCCCACACGGAAGGTGGCAGCCCTGAAAGCTGCTGCTGGTCTTCACCGTCCCCCTGCAGCCTATTCACAGGTACAACAGGATCTGGGACCCGGGCTTGCTGAGAGGAGGAACATCTCATGGCTCTCGTCCTCGGCAGAGCCTGATTCCGAAAAGGCAAACGTCCGGCTCCTTGTCCCACACGGAAGATGGCATCCCTGAAAGCTGTTGCTGGTCTTCACCGTCCCCCTGCAGCCTATTCACAGGCACAACAGGATCTGGGACCCGGGCATGCCCAGAGGAGGAACATCTCATGGCTCTCGTCCTCGGCAGAGTCTGATTCCTGAAAGGCACATGTCCGGCTCCTTGTCCCACACGGAAGGTGGCAGCCCTGAAAGCTGTTGCTGGTCTTCACCATCCCCCTGCAGCCTATTCACAGGCACAACAGGATTCAGGACCCGGGCATGCCCACAGGAGGAACATCTCATGGCTCTCGTCCTCGGCAGAGCCAGATTCCGAAAAGGCACACGTCCGGCTCCTTGTCCCACACGGAAGGTGGCAGCCCTGAAAGCTGTTGCTGGTCTTCACTGTCCCCCTGCAGCCTATTCACAGGTACAACAGGATCTGGGACCCGGGCTTGCTGAGAGGAGGAACATCTCATGGCTCTCTTCCTCGGCAGAGCCTCTTTCCGAAAAGGCACACGTCCGGCTCCTTGTCCCACACGGAAGGTGGCAGCCCTGAAAGCTGTTGCTGGTCTTCACCGTCCCCCTGCAGCCTATGCACAGGCACAACAGGATCTCGGAAACGGGCATGCCCAGAGGAGGAACATCTCATGGCTCTCTTCCTCGGCAGAGCCTCTTTCCGAAAAGGCACACGTCCGGCTCCTTGTCCCACACGGAAGGTGGCAGCCCTGAAAGCTGTTGCTGGTCTTCACCGTCCCCCTGCAGCCTATTCACAGGCACAACAGGATCTGGGACCCGGGCATGCCCAGAGGAGGAACATCTCATGGCTCTCGTCCTCGGCAGAGTCTGATTCCTGAAAGGCACATGTCCGGCTCCTTGTCCCACACGGAAGGTGGCAGCCCTGAAAGCTGTTGCTGGTCTTCACCATCCCCCTGCAGCCTATTCACAGGCACAACAGGATTCAGAACCCGGGCATGCCCACAGGAGGAACATCTCATGGCTCTCGTCCTCGGCAGAGCCTGATTCCGAAAAGGCACACGTCCGGCTCCTTGTCCCACACGGAAGGTGGCAGCCCTGAAAGCTGTTGCTGGTCTTCACCGTCCCCCTGCAGCCTATTCACAGGCACAACAGGATCTGGGACCCGGGCATGCCCGGAGGAGTAACATCTCATGGCTCTCGTCCTCGGCAGAGTGTGATTCCTGAAAGGCACATGTCCGGATCCTTGTCCCACACGGAAGGTGGCAGCCCTGAAAGCTGTTGCTGGTCTTCACCGTCCCCCTGCAGCCTATTCACAGGCACAACAGGATCTGGCACCCTGGCATGTCCAGAGGAGGAACATCTCATGGCTCTCGTCCTCGGCAGAGCCTGATTCCGAAAAGGCACACGTCCGGCTCCTTGTCCCACACGGAAGGTGGCAGCCCTGAAAGCTGTTGCTGGTCTTCACCGTCCCCCTGCAGCCTATTCACAGGCACAACAGGATCTGGGACCCGGGCATGCCCAGAGGAGGAACTTCTCATGGATCTCGTCCTCGGCAGAGCCTGATTCCGAAAAGGCACACGTCCGGCTCCTTGTCCCACACGGAAGGTGGCAGCCCTGAAAGCTGTTGCTGGTCTTCACCGTCCCCCTGCAGCCTATTCACAGGCACAACAGGATCTGGGACCCGGGCTTGCCCAGAGGAGGAACATCTCATGGATCTCTTCCTCGGCAGAGCCTCTTTCCGAAAAGGCACACGTCCGGCACCTTGTCCCACACGGACGGTGGCAGCCCTGAAAGCTGTTGCTGGTCTTCACCATCCCCCTGCAGCCTATTCACAGGCACAACAGGATCTGGGACCCGGGCATGCCCAGAGGAGGAACATGTCATGGGTCTCGTCCTCGGCAGAGCCTGATTCCGAAAAGGCACACGTCCGGCTCCTTGTCCCACACGGAAGGTGGCAGCCCTGAAAGCTGTTGCTGGTCTTCACCGTCCCCCTGCAGCCTATTCACAGGTACAACAGGATCTGGGACCCGGGCTTGCTGAGAGGAGGAACATGTCATGGCTCTCGTCCTCGGCAGAGCCTGATTCCGAAAAGGCACACGTCCGGCTCCTTGTCCCACACGGAAGGTGGCAGCCCTGAAAGCTGTTGCTGGTCTTCACCGTCCCCCTGCAGCCTATTCACAGGCACAACAGGATTCAGGACCCGGGCATGCCCCGAGGAGGAACATCTCATGGCTCTCGTCCTCGGCAGAGCCTGATTCCGAAAAGGCACACGTCCGGCTCCTTGTCCCACACGGAAGGTGGCAGCCCTGAAAGCTGTTGCTGGTCTTCACCGTCCCCCTGCAGCCTATTCACAGATACAACAGGATCTGGGACCCGGGCTTGCCCAGAGGAGGAACATCTCATGGCTCTCGTCTTCGGCAGAGCCTGATTCCGAAAAGGCACACGTCCGGCTCCTTGTCCCACACGGAAGGTGGCAGCCCTGAAAGCTGTTGCTGGTCTTCACCGTCCCCCTGCAGCCTATTCACAGGTACAACAGGATATGGGACCCGGGCTTGCTGAGAGGAGGAACATCTCATGGCTCTCGTCCTCGGCAGAGCCTGATTCCGAAAAGGCACACGTCCGGCTCCTTGTCCCACACGGAAGGTGGCAGCCCTGAAAGCTGCTGCTGGTCTTCACCGTCCCCCTGCAGCCTATTCACAGGTACAACAGGATCTGGGACCCGGGCTTGCTGAGAGGAGGAACATCTCATGGCTCTCGTCCTCGGCAGAGCCTGATTCCGAAAAGGCAAACGTCCGGCTCCTTGTCCCACACGGAAGATGGCATCCCTGAAAGCTGTTGCTGGTCTTCACCGTCCCCCTGCAGCCTATTCACAGGCACAACAGGATCTGGGACCCGGGCATGCCCAGAGGAGGAACATCTCATGGCTCTCGTCCTCGGCAGAGTCTGATTCCTGAAAGGCACATGTCCGGCTCCTTGTCCCACACGGAAGGTGGCAGCCCTGAAAGCTGTTGCTGGTCTTCACCATCCCCCTGCAGCCTATTCACAGGCACAACAGGATTCAGGACCCGGGCATGCCCACAGGAGGAACATCTCATGGCTCTCGTCCTCGGCAGAGCCAGATTCCGAAAAGGCACACGTCCGGCTCCTTGTCCCACACGGAAGGTGGCAGCCCTGAAAGCTGTTGCTGGTCTTCACTGTCCCCCTGCAGCCTATTCACAGGCACAACAGGATCTGGGACCCGGGCTTGCCCAGAGGAGGAACATCTCATGGCTCTCATCCTCGGCAGAGCCTGATTCCGAAAAGGCACACGTCCGGCTCCTTGTCCCACACGGAAGATGGCAGCCCTGAAAGCTGTTGCTGGTCTTCACCGCCCCCCTGCAGCCTATTCACAGGCACAACAGGATCTGGGACCCGGGCATGCCCGGAGGAGTAACATCTCATTGCTCTCGTCCTCGGCAGAGTCTGATTCCTGAAAGGCACATGTCCTGCTCCTTGTCCCACACGGAAGGTGGCAGCCCTGAAAGCTGTTGCTGGTCTTCACCGTCCCCCTGCAGCCTATTCAGAGGCACAACAGGATTCAGGACCCGGGCATGCCCAGAGGAGGAACATGTCATGGCTCTCGTCCTCGGCAGAGCCTGATTCCGAAAAGGCACACGTCCGGCTCCTTGTCCCACACGGAAGGTGGCAGCCCTGAAAGCTGTTGCTGGTCTTCACCGTCCCCCTGCAGCCTATTCACAGGCACAACAGGATTCAGGACCCGGGCATGCCCAGAGGAGGAACATCTCATGGATCTCGTCCTCGGCAGAGCCTGATTCCGAAAAGGCACACGTCCGGCTCCTTGTCCCACACGGAAGGTGGCAGCCCTGAAAGCTGTTGCTGGTCTTCACCGTCCCCCTGCAGCCTATTCACAGGCACAACAGGATCTGGGACCCGGGCTTGCCCAGAGGAGGAACATCTCATGGATCTCTTCCTCGGCAGAGCCTGATTCCGAAAAGGCACACGTCCGGCTCCTTGTCCCACACGGAAGGTGGCAGCCCTGAAAGCTGTTGCTGGTCTTCACCGTCCCCCTGCAGCCTATTCACAGGTACAACAGGATCTGGGACCCGGGCTTGCTGAGAGGAGGAACATCTCATGGCTCTCTTCCTCGGCAGAGCCTCTTTCCGAAAAGGCACACGTCCGGCTCCTTGTCCCACACGGAAGGTGGCAGCCCTGAAAGCTGTTGCTGGTCTTCACCGTCCCCCTGCAGCCTATTCACAGGCACAACAGGATCTGGGACCCGGGCATGCCCAGAGGAGGAACTTCTCATGGCTCTCGTCCTCGGCAGAGCCTGATTCCGAAAACGCACACGTCCGGCTCCTTGTCCCACACGGAAGGTGGCAGCCCTGAAAGCTGTTGCTGGTCTTCACCGTCCCCCTGCAGCCTATTCACAGGCACAACAGGATCTGGGACCCGGGCTTGCCCAGAGGAGGAACATCTCATGGATCTCTTCCTCGGCAGAGCCTGATTCCGAAAAGGCACACGTCCGGCTCCTTGTCCCACACGGAAGGTGGCAGCCCTGAAAGATGTTGCTGGTCTTCACTGTCCCCCTGCAGCCTATTCACAGGCACAACAGGATCTGGGACCCGGGCATGCCCAGAGGAGGAACATCTCATGGATCTCTTCCTCGGCAGAGCCTGATTCCGAAAAGGCACACGTCCGGCTCCTTGTCCCACTCGGAAGGTGGCAGCCCTGAAAGCTGTTGCTGGTCTTCACCGTCCCCCTGCAGCCTATTCACAGGCACAACAGGATTCAGGACCCGGGCATGTCCAGAGGAGGAACATCTCATGGCTCTCGTCCTCGGCAGAGCCTGATTCCGAAAAGGCACATGTCCGGCTCCTTGTCCCACACGGAAGGTGGCAGCCCTGAAAGCTGTTGCTGGTCTTCACCGTCCCCCTGCAGCCTATTCACAGGCACAACAGGATCTGGGACCAGGGCTTGCCCAGAGGAGGAACATCTCATGGCTCTCATCCTCGGCAGAGCCTGATTCCGAAAAGGCACACGTCCGGCTCCTTGTCCCACACGGACGGTGGCAGCCCTGAAAGCTGTTGCTGGTCTTCACCATCCCCCTGCAGCCTATTCAGAGGCACAAAAGGATTCAGGACCCGGGCATGCCCAGAGGAGGAACATCTCATGGCTCTCGTCCTCGGCAGAGCCTGATTCCGAAAAGGCACACGTCCGGCTCCTTGTCCCACACGGAAGGTGGCAGCCCTGAAAGCTGTTGCTGGTCTTCACCGTCCCCCTGCAGCCTATTCACAGGCACAACAGGATCTGGGACCCGGGCATTCCCGGAGGAGGAACATCTCATGGCTCTCGTCCTCGGCAGAGCCTGATTCCGAAAAGGCACACGTCCGGCTCCTTGTCCCACACGGAAGGTGGCAGCCCTGAAAGCTGTTGCTGGTCTTCACCGTCCCCCTGCAGCCTATTCAGAGGCACAACAGGATTCAGGACCCGGGCATGCCCAGAGGAGGAACATCTCATGGCTCTCGTCCTCGGCAGAGCCTGATTCCGAAAAGGCACACGTCCGGCTCCTTGTCCCACACGGAAGGTGGCAGCCCTGAAAGCTGTTGCTGGTCTTCACCGTCCCCCTGCAGCCTATTCACAGGCACAACAGGATCTGGGACCCGGGCTTGATGAGAGGAGGAACATCTCATGGCTCTCGTCCTCGGCAGAGCCTGATTCCGAAAAGGCACACGTCCGGCTCATTGTCCCACACGGAAGGTGGCAGCCCTGAAAGCTGTTGCTGGTCTTCACCATCCCCCTGCAGCCTATTCACAGGCACAAAAGGATTCGGGACCTGGGCATGCCCAGAGGAGGAACATCTCATGGATCTCTTCCTCGGCAGAGCCTCTTTCCGAAAAGGCACACGTCCGGCTCCTTGTCCCACACGGAAGGTGGCAGCCCTGAAAGCTGTTGCTGGTCTTCACCGTCCCCCTGCAGCCTATACACAGGTACAACAGGATCTGGGACCCGGGCTTGCCCAGAGGAGGAACATGTCATGGCTCTCATCCTCGGCAGAGCCTGATTCCGAAAAGGCAAACGTCCGGCTCCTTGTCCCACACGGAAGGTGGCAGCCCTGAAAGCTGTTGCTGATCTTCACCGTCCCCCTGCAGCCTATTCACAGGCACAACAGGATCTGGCACCCTGGCATGTCCAGAGGAGGAACATCTCATGGCTCTCGTCCTCGGCAGAGCCTGATTCCGAAAAGGCACACGTCCGGCTCCTTGTCCCACACGGAAGGTGGCAGCCCTGAAAGCTGTTGCTGGTCTTCACCGTCCCCCTGCAGCCTATTCACAGGCACAACAGGATCTGGGGCCCGGGCTTGCCCAGAGGACTAACATCTCATGGATCTCGTCCTCGGCAGAGCCTGATTCCGAAAAGGCACACGTCCGGCTCCTTGTCCCACACGGAAGGTGGCAGCCCTGAAAGCTCTTGCTGGTCTTCACCGTCCCCCTGCAGCCTATTCACAGGTACAACAGGATCTGGGACCCGGGCTTGCTGAGAGGAGGAACATCTCATGGCTCTCTTCCTCGGCAGAGCCTCTTTCCGAAAAGGCACACGTCCGGCTCCTTGTCCCACACGGAAGGTGGCAGCCCTGAAAGCTGTTGCTGGTCTTCACCGTCCCCCTGCAGCCTATGCACAGGCACAACAGGATCTCGGAAACGGGCATGCCCAGAGGAGGAACATCTCATGGCTCTCTTCCTCGGCAGAGCCTCTTTCCGAAAAGGCACACGTCCGGCTCCTTGTCCCACACGGAAGGTGGCAGCCCTGAAAGCTGTTGCTGGTCTTCACCGTCCCCCTGCAGCCTATTCACAGGCACAACAGGATCTGGGACCCGGGCATGCCCAGAGGAGGAACATCTCATGGCTCTCGTCCTCGGCAGAGTCTGATTCCTGAAAGGCACATGTCCGGCTCCTTGTCCCACACGGAAGGTGGCAGCCCTGAAAGCTGTTGCTGGTCTTCACCATCCCCCTGCAGCCTATTCACAGGCACAACAGGATTCAGAACCCGGGCATGCCCACAGGAGGAACATCTCATGGCTCTCGTCCTCGGCAGAGCCTGATTCCGAAAAGGCACACGTCCGGCTCCTTGTCCCACACGGAAGGTGGCAGCCCTGAAAGCTGTTGCTGGTCTTCACCGTCCCCCTGCAGCCTATTCACAGGCACAACAGGATCTGGGACCCGGGCATGCCCGGAGGAGTAACATCTCATGGCTCTCGTCCTCGGCAGAGTGTGATTCCTGAAAGGCACATGTCCGGATCCTTGTCCCACACGGAAGGTGGCAGCCCTGAAAGCTGTTGCTGGTCTTCACCGTCCCCCTGCAGCCTATTCACAGGCACAACAGGATCTGGCACCCTGGCATGTCCAGAGGAGGAACATCTCATGGCTCTCGTCCTCGGCAGAGCCTGATTCCGAAAAGGCACACGTCCGGCTCCTTGTCCCACACGGAAGGTGGCAGCCCTGAAAGCTGTTGCTGGTCTTCACCGTCCCCCTGCAGCCTATTCACAGGCACAACAGGATCTGGGGCCCGGGCTTGCCCAGAGGAGGAACATCTCATGGATCTCGTCCTCGGCAGAGCCTGATTCCGAAAAGGCACACGTCCGGCTCCTTGTCCCACACGGAAGGTGGCAGCCCTGAAAGCTCTTGCTGGTCTTCACCGTCCCCCTGCAGCCTATTCACAGGCACAACAGGATCTGGGACCCGGGCTTGCCCAGAGGAGGAACATCTCATGGATCTCGTCCTCGGCAGAGCCTGATTCCGAAAAGGCACACGTCCGGCTCCTTGTCCCACACGGAAGGTGGCAGCCCTGAAAGCTGTTGCTGGTCTTCACCGTCCCCCTGCAGCCTATTCACAGGCACAACAGGATCTGGGACCCGGGCATGCCCAGAGGAGGAACATCTCATGGATCTCTTCCTCGGCAGAGCCTGATTCCGAAAAGGCACACGTCCGGCTCCTTGTCCCACACGGAAGGTGGCAGCCCTGAAAGTTGTTGCTGGTCTTCACCGTCCCCCTGCAGCCTATTCACAGGCACAACAGGATCTGGGACCCGGGCATGCCCAGAGGAGGAACATCTCATGGATCTCTTCCTCGGCAGAGCCTGATTCCGAAAAGGCACACGTCCGGCTCCTTGTCCCACACGGAAGGTGGCAGCCCTGAAAGCTGTTGCTGGTCTTCACCGTCCCCCTGCAGCCTATTCACAGCCACAACAGGATTCAGGACCCGGGCATGCCCAGAGGAGGAACATCTCATGGCTCTCGTCCTCGGCAGAGCCTGATTCCGAAAAGGCACACGTCCGGCTCCTTGTCCCACACGGAAGGTGGCAGCCCTGAAAGCTGTTGCTGGTCTTCACCGTCCCCCTGCAGCCTATTCACAGCCACAACAGGATTCAGGACCCGGGCATGCCCAGAGGAGGAACATCTCATGGCTCTCGTCCTCGGCAGAGCCTGATTCCGAAAAGGCACACGTCCGGCTCCTTGTCCCACACGGAAGGTGGCAGCCCTGAAAGCTCTTGCTGGTCTTCACCGTCCCCCTGCAGCCTATTCACACGCACAACAGGATCTGGGACCCGGGCTTGCCCAGAGTAGGAACATCTCATGGCTCTCGTCCTCGGCAGAGCCTGATTCCGAAAAGGCACACATCCGGCTCCTTGTCCAACACGGAAGGTGGCAGCCCTGAAAGCTGTTGCTGGTCTTCACCGTCCCCCTGCAGCCTATTCACAGGCACAACAGGATCTGGGACCCGGGCTTGCCCAGAGGAGGAACATCTCATGGCTCTCTTCCTCGGCAGAGCCTGATTCCGAAAAGGCACACGTCCGGCTCCTTGTCCCACACGGAAGGTGGCAGCCCTGAAAGCTGTTGCTGGTCTTCACCGTCCCCCTGCAGCCTATTCACAGGCACAAAAGGATCTGGGACCCGGGCATGCCCAGAGGAGGAACATCTCATGGATCTCTTCCTCGGCAGAGCCTGATTCCGAAAAGGCACACGTCCGGCTCCTTGTCCCACACAGAAGGTGGCAGCCCTGAAAGCTGTTGCTGGTCTTCACCGTCCCCCTGCAGCCTATTCACAGGCACAACAGGATCTGGGACCCGGGCATGCCCAGAGGAGGAACATCTCATGGCTCTCGTCCTCGGCAGAGCCTGATTCCAAAAAGGCACACGTCTGGCTCCTTGTCCCACACGGAAGGTGGCAGCCCTGAAAGCTGTTGCTGGTCTTCACCGTCCCCCTGCAGCCTATTCACAGGCACAACAGGATCTGGGACCCGGGCTTGCCCAGAGGAGGAACATCTCATGGATCTATTCCTCGGAAGAGTCTGATTCCGAAAAGGCACACGTCCGGCTCCTTGTCCCACACGGAAGGTGACAGCCCTGAAAGTTGTTGCTGGTCTTCACCGTCCCCCTGCAGCCTATTCACACGCACAACAGGATCTGGGACCTGGGCTTGCCCAGAGGAGGAACATCTCATGGCTCTCGTCCTCGGCAGAGCCTGATTCCGAAAAGGCACACGTCCGGTTCCTTGTCCCACACGGAAGTTGGCAGCCCTGAAAGCTGTTGCTGGTCTTCACTGTCCCCCTGCAGCCTATTCCCAGGCACAACAGGATCTGGGACCCGGGCTTGCCCAGAGGAGGAACATCTCATGGCTCTCGTCCTCGGCAGAGCCTGATTCCGAAAAGGCACACGTCCGGCTCCTTGTCCCACACGGAAGGTGGCAGCCCTGAAAGCTCTTGCTGGTCTTCACCGTCCCCCTGCAGCCTATTCACAGGCACAACAGGATCTGGGACCCGGGCTTGCCCAGAGGAGGAACATCTCATGGATCTCTTCCTCGGCAGAGCCTGATTCCGAAAAGGCACACGTCCGGCTCCTTGTCCCACACGGAAGGTGGCGGCCCTGAAAGCTGTTGCTGGTCTTCACCGTCCCCCTGCAGCCTATTCACAGGCACAACAGGATCTGGGACCCGGGCTTGCCCAGAGGAGGAACATCTCATGGCTCTCGTCCTCGGCAGAGCCTGATTCCGAAAAGGCACACGTCCGGCTCCTTGTCCCACACGGAAGGTGGCAGCCCTGAAAGCTGTTGCTGGTCTTCACCGTCCCCCTGCAGCCTATTCACAGGCACAACAGGATCTGGGACCCGGGCATGCCCAGAGGAGGAACATCTCATGGATCTCTTCCTCGGCAGAGCCTGATTCCGAAAAGGCACACGTCCGGCTCCTTTACCCACACGGAAGGTGGCAGCCCTGAAAGCTGTTGCTGGTCTTCACCATCCCCCTGCAGCCTATTCACAGCCACAACAGGATCTGGGACCCGGGCTTGCCCAGAGGAGGAACATCTCATGGCTCTCTTCCTCGGCAGAGCCTGATTCCGAAAAGGCACACGTCCGGCTCCTTGTCCCACACGGAAGGTGGCAGCCCTGAAAGCTGTTGCTGGTCTTCACCGTCCCCCTGCAGCCTATTCACAGCCACAACAGGATTCAGGACCCGGGCATGCCCAGAGGAGGAACATCTCATGGCTCTCGTCCTCGGCAGAGCCTGATTCCGAAAAGGCACACGTCCGGCTCCTTGTCCCACACGGAAGGTGGCAGCCCTGAAAGCTCTTGCTGGTCTTCACCGTCCCCCTGCAGCCTATTCACACGCACAACAGGATCTGGGACCCGGGCTTGCCCAGAGTAGGAACATCTCATGGCTCTCGTCCTCGGCAGAGCCTGATTCCGAAAAGGCACACGTCCGGCTCCTTGTCCCACACGGAAGGTGGCAGCCCTGAAAGCTGTTGCTGGTCTTCACCGTCCCCCTGCAGCCTATTCACAGGCACAACAGGATCTGGGACCCGGGCTTGCCCAGAGGAGGAACATCTCATGGATCTCTTCCTCGGCAGAGCCTGATTCCGAAAAGGCACACGTCCGGCTCCTTGTCCCACATGGAAGGTGGCAGCCCTGAAAGCTGTTGCTGGTCTTCACCGTCCCCCTGCAGCCTATTCACAGGCACAACAGGATCTGGGACCCGGGCTTGCCCAGAGGAGGAACATCTCATGGCTCTCTTCCTCGGCAGAGCCTGATTCCGAAAAGGCACACGTCCGGCTCCTTGTCCCACACGGAAGGTGGCAGCCCTGAAAGCTGTTGCTGGTCTTCACCGTCCCCCTGCAGCCTATTCACAGGCACAACAGGATCTGGGACCCGGGCATGCCCAGAGGAGGAACATCTCATGGATCTCTTCCTCGGCAGAGCCTGATTCCGAAAAGGCACACGTCCGGCTCCTTGTCCCACACGGAAGGTGGCAGCCCTGAAAGCTGTTGCTGGTCTTCACCGTCCCCCTGCAGCCTATTCACAGGCACAACAGGATCTGGGACCCGGGCATGCCCAGAGGAGGAACATCTCATGGCTCTCGTCCTCGGCAGAGCCTGATTCCGAAAAGGCACACGTCCGGTTCCTTGTCCCACACGGAAGGTGGCAGCCCTGAAAGCTGTTGCTGGTCTTCACAGTCCCCCTGCAGCCTATTCACAGGCACAACAGGATCTGGGACCCGGGCTTGCCCAGAGGAGGAACATCTCATGGATCTCTTCCTCGGCAGAGCCTCTTTCCGAAAAGGCACACGTCCGGCTCCTTGTCCCACACGGAAGGTGGCGGCCCTGAAAGCTGTTGCTGGTCTTCACCGTCCCCCTGCAGCCTATTCACAGGCACAACAGGATCTGGGACCCGGGCTTGCCCAGAGGAGGAACATCTCATGGATCTCGTCCTCGGCAGAGCCTGATTCCGAAAAGGCACACGTCCGGCTCCTTGTCCCACACGGAAGGTGGCAGCCCTGAAAGCTGTTGCTAGTCTTCACCGTCCCCCTGCAGCCCATTCACAGGAACAACAGGATCTGGGACCCGGGCATGCCCAGAGGAGGAACATCTCATGGATCTCTTCCTCGGCAGAGCCTGATTCCGAAAAGGCACACGTCCGGCTCCTTGTCCCACACGGAAGGTGGCAGCCCTGAAAGCTGTTGCTGGTCTTCACCGTCCCCCTGCAGCCTATTCACAGCCACAACAGGATCTGGGACCCGGGCTTGCCCAGAGGAGGAACATCTCATGGCTCTCTTCCTCGGCAGAGCCTGATTCCGAAAAGGCACACGTCCGGCTCCTTGTCCCACACGGAAGGTGGCAGCCCTGAAAGCTGTTGCTGGTCTTCACCGTCCCCCTGCAGCCTATTCACAGCCACAACAGGATTCAGGACCCGGGCATGCCCAGAGGAGGAACATCTCATGGCTCTCGTCCTCGGCAGAGCCTGATTCCGAAAAGGCACACGTCCGGCTCCTTGTCCCACACGGAAGGTGGCAGCCCTGAAAGCTCTTGCTGGTCTTCACCGTCCCCCTGCAGCCTATTCACACGCACAACAGGATCTGGGACCCGGGCTTGCCCAGAGTAGGAACATCTCATGGCTCTCGTCCTCGGCAGAGCCTGATTCCGAAAAGGCACACGTCCGGCTCCTTGTCCCACACGGAAGGTGGCAGCCCTGAAAGCTGTTGCTGGTCTTCACCGTCCCCCTGCAGCCTATTCACAGGCACAACAGGATCTGGGACCCGGGCTTGCCCAGAGGAGGAACATCTCATGGATGTCTTCCTCGGCAGAGCCTGATTCCGAAAAGGCACACGTCCGGCTCCTTGTCCCACATGGAAGGTGGCAGCCCTGAAAGCTGTTGCTGGTCTTCACCGTCCCCCTGCAGCCTATTCACAGGCACAACAGGATCTGGGACCCGGGCTTGCCCAGAGGAGGAACATCTCATGGCTCTCGTCCTCGGCAGAGCCTGATTCCGAAAAGGCACACGTCCGGCTCCTTGTCCCACACGGAAGGTGGCAGCCCTGAAAGCTGTTGCTGGTCTTCACCGTCCCCCTGCAGCCTATTCACAGGCACAACAGGATCTGGGACCCGGGCTTGCCCAGAGGAGGAACATCTCATGGATCTCTTCCTCGGCAGAGCCTGATTCCGAAAAGGCACACGTCCGGCTCCTTGTCCCACACGGAAGGTGTCAGCCCTGAAAGCTGTTGCTGGTCTTCACCGTCCCCCTGCAGCCTATTCACAGGCACAACAGGATCTGGGACCCGGGCATGCCCAGAGGAGGAACATCTCATGGCTCTCGTCCTCGGCAGAGCCTGATTCCGAAAAGGCACACGTCCGGCTCCTTGTCCCACACGGAAGGTGGCAGCCCTGAAAGCTGTTGCTGGTCTTCACCGTCCCCCTGCAGCCTATTCACAGGCACAACAGGATCTGGGACCCGGGCTTGCCCAGAGGAGGAACATCTCATGGATCTATTCCTCGGAAGAGTCTGATTCCGAAAAGGCACACGTCCGGCTCCTTGTCCCACACGGAATGTGACAGCCCTGAAAGTTGTTGCTGGTCTTCACCGTCCCCCTGCAGCCTATTCACACGCACAACAGGATCTGGGACCTGGGCTTGCCCAGAGGAGGAACATCTCATGGCTCTCGTCCTCGGCAGAGCCTGATTCCGAAAAGGCACACGTCCGGCTCCTTGTCCCACACGGAAGTTGGCAGCCCTGAAAGCTGTTGCTGGTCTTCACTGTCCCCCTGCAGCCTATTCACAGGCACAACAGGATCTGGGACCCGGGCTTGCCCAGAGGAGGAACATCTCATGGCTCTCGTCCTCGGCAGAGCCTGATTCCGAAAAGGCACACGTCCGGCTCCTTGTCCCACACGGAAGGTGGCAGCCCTGAAAGCTGTTGCTGGTCTTCACCGTCCCACTGCAGCCTATTCACAGGCACAACAGGATCTGGGACCCGGGCTTGCCCAGAGGAGGAACATCTCATGGATCTCTTCCTCGGCAGAGCCTGATTCCGAAAAGGCACACGTCCGGCTCCTTGTCCCACACGGAAGGTGGCAGCCCTGAAAGCTGTTGCTGGTCTTCACCGTCCCCCTGCAGCCTATTCACAGGCACAACAGGATTCAGGACCCGGGCATGCCCAGAGGAGGAACATCTCATGGCTCTCGTCCTCGGCAGAGCCTGATTCCCAAAAGGCACACGTCCGGCTCCTTGTCCCACACGGAAGGTGGCAGCCCTGAAAGCTCTTGCTGGTCTTCACCGTCCCCCTGCAGCCTATTCACAGGCACAACAGGATCTGGGACCCGGGCTTGCCCAGAGGAGGAACATCTCATGGATCTCTTCCTCGGCAGAGCCTGATTCCGAAAAGGCACACGTCCGGCTCCTTGTCCCACACGGAAGGTGGCAGCCCTGAAAGCTGTTGCTGGTCTTCACCGTCCCCCTGCAGCCTGTTCGCAGGCACAACAGGATTCAGGACCCGGGCATGCCCAGAGGAGGAACATCTCATGGATCTCTTCCTCGGCAGAGCCTGATTCCGAAAAGGCACACGTCCGGCTCCTTGTCCCACACGGAAGGTGGCAGCCCTGAAAGCTGTTGCTGGTCTTCACCGTCCCCCTGCAGCCTATTCACAGCCACAACAGGATCTGGGACCCGGGCTTGCCCAGAGGAGGAACATCTCATGGCTCTCGTCCTCGGCAGAGCCTGATTCCGAAAAGGCACACGTCCGGCTCCTTGTCCCACACGGAAGGTGGCAGCCCTGAAAGCTCTTGCTGGTCTTCACCGTCCCCCTGCAGCCTATTCACAGGCACAACAGAATCTGGGACCCGGGCTTGCCCAGAGGAGGAACATCTCATGGCTCTCGTCCTCGGCAGAGCCTGATTCTGAAAAGGCACACGTCCGGCTCCTTGTCCCACACGGAATGTGGCAGCCCTGAAAACTGTTGCTGGTCTTCACCGTCCCCCTGCAGCCTATTCACACGCACAACAGGATCTGGGACCCGGGCTTGCCCAGAGTAGGAACATCTCATGGCTCTCGTCCTCGGCAGAGCCTGATTCCGAAAAGGCACACGTCCGGCTCCTTGTCCCACACGGAAGGTGGCAGCCCTGAAAGCTGTTGCTGGTCTTCACAGTCCCCCTGCAGCCTATTCACAGGCACAACAGGATCTGGGACCCGGGCTTGCCCAGAGGAGGAACATCTCATGGATCTCTTCCTCGGCAGAGCCTCTTTCCGAAAAGGCACACGTCCGGCTCCTTGTCCCACACGGAAGGTGGCGGCCCTGAAAGCTGTTGCTGGTCTTCACCGTCCCCCTGCAGCCTATTCACAGGCACAACAGGATCTGGGACCCGGGCTTGCCCAGAGGAGGAACATCTCATGGATCTCGTCCTCGGCAGAGCCTGATTCCGAAAAGGCACACGTCCGGCTCCTTGTCCCACACGGAAGGTGGCAGCCCTGAAAGCTGTTGCTGGTCTTCACCGTCCCCCTGCAGCCCATTCACAGGAACAACAGGATCTGGGACCCGGGCATGCCCAGAGGAGGAACATCTCATGGATCTCTTCCTCGGCAGAGCCTGATTCCGAAAAGGCACACGTCCGGCTCCTTGTCCCACACGGAAGGTGGCAGCCCTGAAAGCTGTTGCTGGTCTTCACCGTCCCCCTGCAGCCTATTCACAGCCACAACAGGATCTGGGACCCGGGCTTGCCCAGAGGAGGAACATCTCATGGCTCTCTTCCTCGGCAGAGCCTGATTCCGAAAAGGCACACGTCCGGCTCCTTGTCCCACACGGAAGGTGGCAGCCCTGAAAGCTGTTGCTGGTCTTCACCGTCCCCCTGCAGCCTATTCACAGGCACAACAGGATTCAGGACCCGGGCATGCCCAGAGGAGGAACATCTCATGGCTCTCGTCCTCGGCAGAGCCTGATTCCGAAAAGGCACACGTCCGGCTCCTTGTCCCACACGGAAGGTGGCAGCCCTGAAAGCTCTTGCTGGTCTTCACCGTCCCCCTGCAGCCTATTCACACGCACAACAGGATCTGGGACCCGGGCTTGCCCAGAGTAGGAACATCTCATGGCTCTCGTCCTCGGCAGAGCCTGATTCCGAAAAGGCACACGTCCGGCTCCTTGTCCCACACGGAAGGTGGCAGCCCTGAAAGCTGTTGCTGGTCTTCACCGTCCCCCTGCAGCCTATTCACAGGCACAACAGGATCTGGGACCCGGGCTTGCCCAGAGGAGGAACATCTCATGGCTCTCTTCCTCGGCAGAGCCTGATTCCGAAAAGGCACACGTCCGGCTCCTTGTCCCACACGGAAGGTGGCAGCCCTGAAAGCTGTTGCTGGTCTTCACCGTCCCCCTGCAGCCTATTTACACGCACAACAGGATCTGGGACCCGGGCTTGCCCAGAGTAGGAACATCTCATGGCTCTCGTCCTCGGCAGAGCCTGATTCCGAAAAGGCACACGTCCGGCTCCTTGTCCCACACGGAAGGTGGCAGCCCTGAAAGCTGTTGCTGGTCTTCACCGTCCCCCTGCAGCCTATTCACAGGCACAACAGGATCTGGGACCTGGGCTTGCCCAGAGGAGGAACATCTCATGGATCTCTTCCTCGGCAGAGCCTGATTCCGAAAAGGCACACGTCCGGCTCCTTGTCCCACACGGAAGGTGGCAGCCCTGAAAGCTGTTGCTGGTCTTCACCGTCCCCCTGCAGCCTATTCACAGGCACAACAGGATCTGGGACCCGGGCTTTCCCAGAGTAGGAACATCTCATGGCTCTCGTCCTCGGCAGAGCCTGATTCCGAAAAGGCACACGTCCGGCTCCTTGTCCCACACGGAAGGTGGCAGCCCTGAAAGCTGTTGCTGGTCTTCACCGTCCCCCTGCAGCCTATTCACAGGCACAACAGGATCTGGGACCCGGGCTTGCCCAGAGGAGGAACATCTCATGGATCTCTTCCTCGGCAGAGCCTGATTCCGAAAAGGCACACGTCCGGCTCCTTGTCCCACACGGAAGGTGACAGCCCTGAAAGCTGTTGCTGGTCTTCACCGTCCCCCTGCAGCCTATTCACAGGCACAACAGGATCTGGGACCCGGGCTTGCCCAGAGGAGGAACATCTCATGGCTCTCTTCCTCGGCAGAGCCTGATTCCGAAAAGGCACACGTCCGGCTCCTTGTCCCACACGGAAGGTGGCAGCCCTGAAAGCTGTTGCTGGTCTTCACCGTCCCCCTGCAGCCTATTCACAGGCACAACAGGATCTGGGACCCGGGCATGCCCAGAGGAGGAACATCTCATGGATCTCTTCCTCGGCAGAGCCTGATTCCGAAAAGGCACACGTCCGGCTCCTTGTCCCACACGGAAGGTGGCAGCCCTGAAAGCTGTTGCTGGTCTTCACCGTCCCCCTGCAGCCTATTCACAGGCAAAACAGGATCTGGGACCCGGGCTTGCCCAGAGGAGGAACATCTCATGGCTCTCTTCCTCGGCAGACCCTGATTCCGAAAAGGCACACGTCCGGCTCCTTGTCCCACACGGAAGGTGGCAGCCCTGAAAGCTGTTGCTGGTCTTCACCGTCCCCCTGCAGCCTATTCACAGGCACAACAGGATTCAGGACCCGGGCATGCCCAGAGGAGGAACATCTCATGGCTCTCGTCCTCGGCAGAGCCTGATTCCGAAAAGGCACACGTCCGGCTCCTTGTCCCACACGGAAGGTGGCAGCCCTGAAAGCTCTTGCTGGTCTTCACCGTCCCCCTGCAGCCTATTCACAGGCACAAAAGGATCTGGGACCTGGGCTTGCCCAGAGGAGGAACATCTCATGGATCTCTTCCTCGGCAGAGCCTGATTCCGAAAAGGCACACGTCCGGCTCCTTGTCCCACACGGAAGGTGGCGGCCCTGAAAGCTGTTGCTGGTCTTCACCGTCCCCCTGCAGCCTATTCACAGGCACAACAGGATCTGGGACCCGGGCTTGCCCAGAGGAGGAACATCTCATGGCTCTCTTCCTCGGCAGAGCCTGATTCCGAAAAGGCACACGTCCGGCTCCTTGTCCCACACGGAAGGTGGCAGCCCTGAAAGCTGTTGCTGGTCTTCACCGTCCCCCTGCAGCCTATTCACAGGCACAACAGGATTCAGGACCCGGGCATGCCCAGAGGAGGAACATCTCATGGCTCTCGTCCTCGGCAGAGCCTGATTCCGAAAAGGCACACGTCCGGCTCCTTGTCCCACACGGAAGGTGGCAGCCCTGAAAGCTCTTGCTGGTCTTCACCGTCCCCCTGCAGCCTATTCACACGCACAACAGGATCTGGGACCCGGGCTTGCCCAGAGTAGGAACATCTCATGGCTCTCGTCCTCGGCAGAGCCTGATTCCGAAAAGGCACACGTCCGGCTCCTTGTCCCACACGGAAGGTGGCAGCCCTGAAAGCTGTTGCTGGTCTTCACCGTCCCCCTGCAGCCTATTCACAGGCACAACAGGATCTGGGACCCGGGCTTGCCCAGAGGAGGAACATCTCATGGATCTCTTCCTCGGCAGAGCCTGATTCCGAAAAGGCACACATCCGGCTCCTTGTCCCACACGGAAGGTGGCAGCCCTGAAAGCTGTTGCTGGTCTTCACCGTCCCCCTGCAGCCTATTTACACGCACAACAGGATCTGGGACCCGGGCTTGCCCAGAGTAGGAACATCTCATGGCTCTCGTCCTCGGCAGAGCCTGATTCCGAAAAGGCACACGTCCGGCTCCTTGTCCCACACGGAAGGTGGCAGCCCTGAAAGCTGTTGCTGGTCTTCACCGTCCCCCTGCAGCCTATTCACAGGCACAACAGGATCTGGGACCTGGGCTTGCCCAGAGGAGGAACATCTCATGGATCTCTTCCTCGGCAGAGCCTGATTCCGAAAAGGCACACGTCCGGCTCCTTGTCCCACACGGAAGGTGGCAGCCCTGAAAGCTGTTGCTGGTCTTCACCGTCCCCCTGCAGCCTATTCACAGGCACAACAGGATCTGGGACCCGGGCTTGCCCAGAGGAGGAACATCTCATGGCTCTCTTCCTCGGCAGAGCCTGATTCCGAAAAGGCACACGTCCGGCTCCTTGTCCCACACGGAAGGTGGCAGCCCTGAAAGCTGTTGCTGGTCTTCACCGTCCCCCTGCAGCCTATTCACAGGCACAACAGGATCTGGGACCCGGGCATGCCCAGAGGAGGAACATCTCATGGATCTCTTCCTCGGCAGAGCCTGATTCCGAAAAGGCACACGTCCGGCTCCTTGTCCCACACGGAAGGTGGCAGCCCTGAAAGCTGTTGCTGGTCTTCACCGTCCCCCTGCAGCCTATTCACAGGCACAACAGGATCTGGGACCCGGGCATGCCCAGAGGAGGAACATCTCATGGCTCTCGTCCTCGGCAGAGCCTGATTCCGAAAAGGCACACGTCCGGCTCCTTGTCCCACACGGAAGGTGGCAGCCCTGAAAGCTGTTGCTGGTCTTCACCGTCCCCCTGCAGCCTATTCACAGGCACAACAGGATTCAGGACCCGGGCATGCCCAGAGGAGGAACATCTCATGGATCTCTTCATCGGCAGAGCCTGATTCCGAAAAGGCACACGTCCGGCTCCTTGTCCCACACGGAAGGTGGCAGCCCTGAAAGCTGTTGCTGGTCTTCACCGTCCCCCTGCAGCCTATTCACAGGCACAACAGGATCTGGGACCCGGGCTTGCCCAGAGGAGGAACATCTCATGGCTCTCGTCCTCGGCAGAGCCTGATTTCGAAAAGGCACACGTCCGGCTCCTTGTCCCACACGGAAGGTGGCAGCCCTGAAAGCTGTTGCTGGTCTTCACCGTCCCCCTGCAGCCTATTCACAGGCACAACAGGATCTGGGTCCCGGGCTTGCCCAGAGGAGGAACATCTCATGGATCTCTTCCTCGGCAGAGACTGATTCCGAAAAGGCACACGTCCGGCTCCTTGTCCCACACGGAAGGTGGCAGCCCTGAAAGTTGTTGCTGGTCTTCACCGTCCCCCTGCAGCCTATTCACACGCACAACAGGATTCAGGACCCGGGCATGCCCAGAGGAGGAACATCTCATGGCTCTCGTCCTCGGCAGAGCCTGATTCCGAAAAGGCACACGTCCGGCTCCTTGTCCCACACGGAAGGTGGCAGCCCTGAAAGCTGTTGCTGGTCTTCACCGTCCCCCTGCAGCCTATTCACACGCACAACAGAATCTGGGACCCGGGCTTGCCCAGAGGAGGAACATCTCATGGCTCTCGTCCTCGGCAGAGCCTGATTCCGAAAAGGCACACGTCCGGCTCCTTGTCCCACACGGAAGGTGGCAGCCCTGAAAACTGTTGCTGGTCTTCACCGTCCCCCTGCAGCCTATTCACAGGCACAACAGGATCTGGGACCCGGGCTTGCCCAGAGTAGGAACATCTCATGGCTCTCGTCCTCGGCAGAGCCTGATTCCGAAAAGGCACACGTCCGGCGCCTTGTCCCACACGGAAGGTGGCAGCCCTGAAAGCTCTTGCTGGTCTTCACCGTCCCCCTGCAGCCTATTCACACGCACAACAGGATCTGGGACCCGGGCTTGCCCAGAGGAGGAACATCTCATGGCTCTCGTCCTCGGCAGAGCCTGATTCTGAAAAGGCACACGTCCGGCTCCTTGTCCCACACGGAAGGTGGCAGCCCTGAAAGCTGTTGCTGGTCTTCACCGTCCCCCTGCAGCCTATTCACAGGCACAACAGGATCTGGGACCTGGGCTTGCCCAGAGGAGGAACATCTCATGGATCTCTTCCTCGGCAGAGCCTGATTCCGAAAAGGCACACGTCCGGCTCCTTGTCCCACACGGAAGGTGGCAGCCCTGAAAGCTGTTGCTGGTCTTCACCGTCCCCCTGCAGCCTATTCACAGGCACAACAGGATCTGGGACCCGGGCATGCCCAGAGGAGGAACATCTCATGGATCTCTTCCTCGGCAGAGCCTGATTCCGAAAAGGCACACGTCCGGCTCCTTGTCCCACACGGAAGGTGGCAGCCCTGAAAGCTGTTGCTGGTCTTCACCGTCCCCCTGCAGCCTATTCACAGGCACAACAGGATCTGGGACCCGGGCTTGCCCAGAGGAGGAACATCTCATGGCTCTCGTCCTCGGCAGAGCCTGATTCCGAAAAGGCACACGTCCGGCTCCTTGTCCCACACGGAAGGTGGCAGCCCTGAAAGCTGTTGCTGGTCTTCACCGTCCCCCTGCAGCCTATTCACAGGCACAACAGGATTCAGGACCCGGGCATGCCCAGAGGAGGAACATCTCATGGATCTCTTCATCGGCAGAGTCTGATTCCGAAAAGGCACACGTCCGGCTCCTTGTCCCACACGGAAGGTGGCAGCCCTGAAAGCTGTTGCTGGTCTTCACCATCCCCCTGCAGCCTATTCACACGCACAACAGGATCTGGGACCTGGGCTTGCCCAGAGGAGGAACATCTCATGGCTCTCGTCCTCGGCAGAGCCTGATTCCGAAAAGGCACACGTCCGGCTCCTTGTCCCACACGGAAGGTGGCAGCCCTGAAAGCTGTTGCTGGTCTTCACCGTCCCCCTGCAGCCTATTCACAGGAACAACAGGATCTGGGACCCGGGCTTGCCCAGAGGAGGAACATCTCATGGATCTCTTCCTCGGCAGAGCCTGATTCCGAAAAGGCACACGTCCGGCTCCTTGTCCCACACGGAAGGTGGCAGCCCTGAAAGCTGTTGCTGGTCTTCACCGTCCCCCTGCAGCCTATTCACAGGCAAAACAGGATCTGGGACCCGGGCTTGCCCAGAGGAGGAACATCTCATGGCTCTCTTCCTCGGCAGAGCCTGATTCCGAAAAGGCACACGTCCGGCTCCTTGTCCACACGGAAGGTGGCAGCCCTGAAAGCTGTTGCTGGTCTTCACCGTCCCCCTGCAGCCTATTCACAGGCACAACAGGATTCAGGACCCGGGCATGCCCAGAGGAGGAACATCTCATGGCTCTCGTCCTCGGCAGAGCCTGATTCCGAAAAGGCACACGTCCGGCTCCTTGTCCCACACGGAAGGTGGCAGCCCTGAAAGCTCTTGCTGGTCTTCACCGTCCCCCTGCAGCCTATTCACAGGCACAACAGAATCTGGGACCCGGGCTTGCCCAGAGGAGGAACATCTCATGGCTCTCGTCCTCGGCAGAGCCTGATTCTGAAAAGGCACACGTCCGGCTCCTTGTCCCACACGGAAGGTGGCAGCCCTGAAAACTGTTGCTGGTCTTCACCGTCCCCCTGCAGCCTATTCACAGGCACAACAGGATCTGGGACCCGGGCTTGCCCAGAGGAGGAACATCTCATGGCTCTCGTCCTCGGCAGAGCCTGATTCCGAAAAGGCACACGTCCGGGTCCTTGTCCCACACGGAAGGTGGCAGCCCTGAAAGATGTTGCTGGTCTTCACCGTCCCCCTGCAGCCTATTCACAGGCACAACAGGATCTGGGACCCGGGCTTGCCCAGAGGAGGAACATCTCATGGCTCTCTTCCACGGCAGAGCCTGATTCCGAAAAGGCACACGTCCGGCTCCTTGTCCCACACGGAAGGTGGCAGCCCTGAAAGCTGTTGCTGGTCTTCACCGTCCCCCTGCAGCCTATTCACAGGCACAACAGGATTCAGGACCCGGGCTTGCCCAGAGGAGGAACATCTCATGGATCTCTTCCTCGGCAGAGCCTGATTCCGAAAAGGCACACGTCCGGCTCCTTGTCCCACACGGAAGGTGGCAGCCCTGAAAGCTGTTGCTGGTCTTCACCGTCCCCCTGCAGCCTATTCACAGGCAAAACAGGATCTGGGACCCGGGCTTGCCCAGAGGAGGAACATCTCATGGCTCTCTTCCTCGGCAGAGCCTGATTCCGAAAAGGCACACGTCCGGCGCCTTGTCCCACACGGAAGGTGGCAGCCCTGAAAGCTCTTGCTGGTCTTCACCGTCCCCCTGCAGCCTATTCACACGCACAACAGGATCTGGGACCCGGGCTTGCCCAGAGGAGGAACATCTCATGGCTCTCGTCCTCGGCAGAGCCTGATTCCGAAAAGGCACACGTCCGGCTCCTTGTCCCACACGGAAGGTGGCAGCCCTGAAAACTGTTGCTGGTCTTCACCGTCCCCCTGCAGCCTATTCACAGGCACAACAGGATCTGGGACCCGGGCTTGCCCAGAGTAGGAACATCTCATGGCTCTCGTCCTCGGCAGAGCCTGATTCCGAAAAGGCACACGTCCGGCTCCTTGTCCCACACGGAAGGTGGCAGCCCTGAAAGCTGTTGCTGGTCTTCACCGTCCCCCTGCAGCCTATTCACAGGCACAACAGGATCTGGGACCCGGGCTTGCCCAGAGGAGGAACATCTCATGGATCTCTTCCTCGGCAGAGCCTGATTCCGAAAAGGCACACGTCCGGCTCCTTGTCCCACACGGAAGGTGACAGCCCTGAAAGCTGTTGCTGGTCTTCACCGTCCCCCTGCAGCCTATTCACAGGCACAACAGGATCTGGGACCCGGGCTTGCCCAGAGGAGGAACATCTCATGGCTCTCTTCCTCGGCAGAGCCTGATTCCGAAAAGGCACACGTCCGGCTCCTTGTCCCACACGGAAGGTGGCAGCCCTGAAAGCTGTTGCTGGTCTTCACCGTCCCCCTGCAGCCTATTCACAGGCACAACAGGATCTGGGACCCGGGCATGCCCAGAGGAGGAACATCTCATGGATCTCTTCCTCGGCAGAGCCTGATTCCGAAAAGGCACACGTCCGGCTCCTTGTCCCACACGGAAGGTGGCAGCCCTGAAAGCTGTTGCTGGTCTTCACCGTCCCCCTGCAGCCTATTCACAGGCAAAACAGGATCTGGGACCCGGGCTTGCCCAGAGGAGGAACATCTCATGGCTCTCTTCCTCGGCAGAGCCTGATTCCGAAAAGGCACACGTCCGGCTCCTTGTCCCACACGGAAGGTGGCAGCCCTGAAAGCTGTTGCTGGTCTTCACCATCCCCCTGCAGCCTATTCACAGGCACAACAGGATTCAGGACCCGGGCATGCCCAGAGGAGGAACATCTCATGGCTCTCGTCCTCGGCAGAGCCTGATTCCGAAAAGGCACACGTCCGGCTCCTTGTCCCACACGGAAGGTGGCAGCCCTGAAAGCTCTTGCTGGTCTTCACCGTCCCCCTGCAGCCTATTCACAGGCACAACAGGATTCAGGACCCGGGCATGCCCAGAGGAGGAACATCTCATGGCTCTCGTCCTCGGCAGAGCCTGATTCCGAAAAGGCACACGTCCGGCTCCTTGTCCCACACGGAAGGTGGCAGCCCTGAAAGCTCTTGCTGGTCTTCACCGTCCCCCTGCAGCCTATTCACACGCACAACAGGATCTGGGACCCGGGCTTGCCCAGAGTAGGAACATCTCATGGCTCTCGTCCTCGGCAGAGCCTGATTCCGAAAAGGCACACGTCCGGCTCCTTGTCCCACACGGAAGGTGGCAGCCCTGAAAGCTGTTGCTGGTCTTCACCGTCCCCCTGCAGCCTATTCACAGGCACAACAGGATCTGGGACCCGGGCTTGCCCAGAGGAGGAACATCTCATGGATCTCTTCCTCGGCAGAGCCTGATTCCGAAAAGGCACACGTCCGGCTCCTTGTCCCACACGGAAGGTGGCAGCCCTGAAAGCTGTTGCTGGTCTTCACCGTCCCCCTGCAGCCTATTTACACGCACAACAGGATCTGGGACCCGGGCTTGCCCAGAGTAGGAACATCTCATGGCTCTCGTCCTCGGCAGAGCCTGATTCCGAAAAGGCACACGTCCGGCTCCTTGTCCCACACGGAAGGTGGCAGCCCTGAAAGCTGTTGCTGGTCTTCACCGTCCCCCTGCAGCCTATTCACAGGCACAACAGGATCTGGGACCTGGGCTTGCCCAGAGGAGGAACATCTCATGGATCTCTTCCTCGGCAGAGCCTGATTCCGAAAAGGCACACGTCCGGCTCCTTGTCCCACACGGAAGGTGGCAGCCCTGAAAGCTGTTGCTGGTCTTCACCGTCCCCCTGCAGCCTATTCACAGGCACAACAGGATCTGGGACCCGGGCTTGCCCAGAGGAGGAACATCTCATGGCTCTCTTCCTCGGCAGAGCCTGATTCCGAAAAGGCACACGTCCGGCTCCTTGTCCCACACGGAAGGTGGCAGCCCTGAAAGCTGTTGCTGGTCTTCACCGTCCCCCTGCAGCCTATTCACAGGCACAACAGGATCTGGGACCCGGGCATGCCCAGAGGAGGAACATCTCATGGATCTCTTCCTCGGCAGAGCCTGATTCCGAAAAGGCACACGTCCGGCTCCTTGTCCCACACGGAAGGTGGCAGCCCTGAAAGCTGTTGCTGGTCTTCACCGTCCCCCTGCAGCCTATTCACAGGCACAACAGGATCTGGGACCCGGGCATGCCCAGAGGAGGAACATCTCATGGCTCTCGTCCTCGGCAGAGCCTGATTCCGAAAAGGCACACGTCCGGCTCCTTGTCCCACACGGAAGGTGGCAGCCCTGAAAGC
The DNA here is from genome assembly GCF_929443795.1 of Astur gentilis. NCBI lineage: Eukaryota > Metazoa > Chordata > Aves > Accipitriformes > Accipitridae > Astur > Astur gentilis. The sequence continues at coordinate 11,049 of NW_026060877.1, read as the reverse complement.
TGTTGCTGGTCTTCACCGTCCCCCTGCAGCCTATTCACAGGCACAACAGGATCTGGGACCCGGGCATGCCCAGAGGAGGAACATCTCATGGATCTCTTCATCGGCAGAGCCTGATTCCGAAAAGGCACACGTCCGGCTCCTTGTCCCACACGGAAGGTGGCAGCCCTGAAAGCTGTTGCTGGTCTTCACCGTCCCCCTGCAGCCTATTCACAGGCACAACAGGATCTGGGACCCGGGCTTGCCCAGAGGAGGAACATCTCATGGCTCTCGTCCTCGGCAGAGCCTGATTTCGAAAAGGCACACGTCCGGCTCCTTGTCCCACACGGAAGGTGGCAGCCCTGAAAGCTGTTGCTGGTCTTCACCGTCCCCCTGCAGCCTATTCACAGGCACAACAGGATCTGGGTCCCGGGCTTGCCCAGAGGAGGAACATCTCATGGATCTCTTCCTCGGCAGAGTCTGATTCCGAAAAGGCACACGTCCGGCTCCTTGTCCCACACGGAAGGTGGCAGCCCTGAAAGTTGTTGCTGGTCTTCACCGTCCCCCTGCAGCCTATTCACACGCACAACAGGATCTGGGACCTGGGCTTGCCCAGAGGAGGAACATCTCATGGCTCTCGTCCTCGGCAGAGCCTGATTCCGAAAAGGCACACGTCCGGCTCCTTGTCCCACACGGAAGGTGGCAGCCCTGAAAGCTGTTGCTGGTCTTCACCGTCCCCCTGCAGCCTATTCACAGGAACAACAGGATCTGGGACCCGGGCTTGCCCAGAGGAGGAACATCTCATGGATCTCTTCCTCGGCAGAGCCTGATTCCGAAAAGGCACACGTCCGGCTCCTTGTCCCACACGGAAGGTGGCAGCCCTGAAAGCTGTTGCTGGTCTTCACCGTCCCCCTGCAGCCTATTCACAGGCACAACAGGATCTGGGACCCGGGCTTGCCCAGAGGAGGAACATCTCATGGCTCTCTTCCTCGGCAGAGCCTGATTCCGAAAAGGCACACGTCCGGCTCCTTGTCCCACACGGAAGGTGGCAGCCCTGAAAGCTGTTGCTGGTCTTCACCGTCCCCCTGCAGCCTATTCACAGGCACAACAGGATTCAGGACCCGGGCATGCCCAGAGGAGGAACATCTCATGGCTCTCGTCCTCGGCAGAGCCTGATTCCGAAAAGGCACACGTCCGGCTCCTTGTCCCACACGGAAGGTGGCAGCCCTGAAAGCTGTTGCTGGTCTTCACCGTCCCCCTGCAGCCTATTCACACGCACAACAGGATCTGGGACCCGGGCTTGCCCAGAGGAGGAACATCTCATGGCTCTCGTCCTCGGCAGAGCCTGATTCCGAAAAGGCACACGTCCGGCTCCTTGTCCCACACGGAAGGTGGCAGCCCTGAAAACTGTTGCTGGTCTTCACCGTCCCCCTGTAGCCTATTCACAGGCACAACAGGATCTGGGACCCGGGCTTGCCCAGAGTAGGAACATCTCATGGCTCTCGTCCTCGGCAGAGCCTGATTCCGAAAAGGCACACGTCCGGCGCCTTGTCCCACACGGAAGGTGGCAGCCCTGAAAGCTCTTGCTGGTCTTCACCGTCCCCCTGCAGCCTATTCACACGCACAACAGGATCTGGGACCCGGGCTTGCCCAGAGGAGGAACATCTCATGGCTCTCGTCCTCGGCAGAGCCTGATTCCGAAAAGGCACACGTCCGGCTCCTTGTCCCACACGGAAGGTGGCAGCCCTGAAAGCTGTTGCTGGTCTTCACCGTCCCCCTGCAGCCTATTCAAAGGCACAACAGGATCTGGGACCTGGGCTTGCCCAGAGGAGGAACATCTCATGGATCTCTTCCTCGGCAGAGCCTGATTCCGAAAAGGCACACGTCCGGCTCCTTGTCCCACACGGAAGGTGGCAGCCCTGAAAGATGTTGCTGGTCTTCACCGTCCCCCTGCAGCCTATTCACAGGCACAACAGGATCTGGGACCCGGGCTTGCCCAGAGGAGGAACATCTCATGGCTCTCTTCCTCGGCAGCTGATTCCGAAAAGGCACATGTCCGGCTCCTTGTCCCACACGGAAGGTGGCAGCCCTGAAAGCTCTTGCTGGTCTTCACCGTCCCCCTGCAGCCTATTCACAGGCAAAACAGGATCTGGGACCCGGGCTTGCCCAGAGGAGGAACATCTCATGGATCTCTTCCTCGGCAGAGCCTGATTCCGAAAAGGCACACGTCCGGCTCCTTGTCCCACACGGAAGGTGGCAGCCCTGAAAGCTGTTGCTGGTCTTCACCATCCCCCTGCAGCCTATTCACAGGCACAACAGGATCTGGGACCCGGGCTTGCCCAGAGGAGGAACATCTCATGGATCTCGTCCTCGGCAGAGCCTGATTCCGAAAAGGCACACGTCCGGCTCCTTGTCCCACACGGAAGGTGGCAGCCCTGAAAGCTGTTGCTGGTCTTCACCGTCCCCCTGCAGCCTATTCACAGGCACAACAGGATCTGGGACCCGGGCTTGCCCAGAGGAGGAACATCTCATGGCTCTCGTCCTCGGCAGAGCCTGATTCCGAAAAGGCACACGTCAGGCTCCTTGTCCCACACGGAAGGTGGCAGCCCTGAAAGCTGTTGCTGGTCTTCACCGTCTCCCTGCAGCCCATTCACAGGAACAACAGGATCTGGGACCCGGGCTTGCCCAGAGGAGGAACATCTCATGGCTCTCTTCCTCGGCAGAGCCTGATTCCGAAAAGGCACACGTCCGGCTCCTTGTCCCACACGGAAGGTGGCAGCCCTGAAAGCTGTTGCTGGTCTTCACCGTCCCCCTGCAGCCTATTCACAGGCAAAACAGGATCTGGGACCCGGGCTTGCCCAGAGGAGGAACATCTCATGGCTCTCTTCCTCGGCAGAGCCTGATTCCGAAAAGGCACACGTCCGGCTCCTTGTCCCACACGGAAGGTGGCAGCCCTGAAAGCTGTTGCTGGTCTTCACCGTCCCCCTGCAGCCTATTCACAGGCACAACAGGATCTGGGACCCGGGCTTGCCCAGAGGAGGAACATCTCATGGCTCTCGTCCTCGGCAGAGCCTGATTCCGCAAAGGCACACGTCCGGCTCCTTGTCCCACACGGAAGGTGGCAGCCCTGAAAACTGTTGCTGGTCTTCACCGTCCCCCTGCAGCCTATTCACAGGCACAACAGGATCTGGGACCCGGGCTTGCCCAGAGGAGGAACATCTCATGGCTCTCGTCCTCGGCAGAGCCTGATTCCGAAAAGGCACACGTCCGGCTCCTTGTCCCACACGGAAGGTGGCAGCCCTGAAAGCTGTTGCTGGTCTTCACCGTCCCCCTGCAGCCTATTCACAGGTACAACAGGATCTGGGACCCGGGCTTGCCCAGAGGAGGAACATCTCATGGATCTCTTCCTCGGCAGAGCCTGATTCTGAAAAGGCACACGTCCGGCTCCTTGTCCCACACGGAAGGTGGCAGCCCTGAAAGCTGTTGCTGGTCTTCACCGTCCCCCTGCAGCCTATTCACAGGCACAACAGGATCTGGGACCCGGGCTTGCCCAGAGGAGGAACATCTCATGGCTCTCTTCCTCGGCAGAGCCTGATTCCGAAAAGGCACACGTCCGGCTCCTTGTCCCACACGGAAGGTGGCAGCCCTGAAAGTTGTTGCTGGTCTTCACCGTCCCCCTGCAGCCTATTCACAGGCACAACAGGATCTGGGACCCGGGCATGCCCAGAGGAGGAACATCTCATGGATCTCTTCCTCGGCAGAGCCTGATTCCGAAAAGGCACACGTCCGGCTCCTTGTCCCACACGGAAGGTGGCAGCCCTGAAAGCTGTTGCTGGTCTTCACCGTCCCCCTGCAGCCTATTCACAGGCACAACAGGATCTGGGACCCGGGCATGCCCAGAGGAGGAACATCTCATGGCTCTCGTCCTCGGCAGAGCCTGATTCCGAAAAGGCACACGTCCGGCTCCTTGTCCCACACGGAAGGTGGCAGCCCTGAAAGCTGTTGCTGGTCTTCACCGTCCCCCTGCAGCCTATTCACAGGAACAACAGGATCTGGGACCCGGGCATGCCCAGAGGAGGAACATCTCATGGCTCTCGTCCTCGGCAGAGCCTGATTCCGAAAAGGCACATGTCCGGCTCCTTGTCCCACACGGAAGGTGGCAGCCCTGAAAGCTCTTGCTGGTCTTCACCGTCCCCCTGCAGCCTATTCACAGGCAAAACAGGATCTGGGACCCGGGCTTGCCCAGAGGAGGAACATCTCATGGATCTCTTCCTCGGCAGAGCCTGATTCCGAAAAGGCACACGTCCGGCTCCTTGTCCCACACGGAAGGTGGCAGCCCTGAAAGCTGTTGCTGGTCTTCACCATCCCCCTGCAGCCTATTCACAGGCACAACAGGATCTGGGACCCGGGCTTGCCCAGAGGAGGAACATCTCATGGATCTCGTCCTCGGCAGAGCCTGATTCCGAAAAGGCACACGTCCGGCTCCTTGTCCCACACGGAAGGTGGCAGCCCTGAAAGCTGTTGCTGGTCTTCACCGTCCCCCTGCAGCCTATTCACAGGCACAACAGGATCTGGGACCCGGGCTTACCCAGAGGAGGAACATCTCATGGCTCTCGTCCTCGGCAGAGCCTGATTCCGAAAAGGCACACGTCAGGCTCCTTGTCCCACACGGAAGGTGGCAGCCCTGAAAGCTGTTGCTGGTCTTCACCGTCTCCCTGCAGCCCATTCACAGGAACAACAGGATCTGGGACCCGGGCTTGCCCAGAGGAGGAACATCTCATGGATCTCTTCCTCGGCAGAGCCTGATTCCGAAAAGGCACACGTCCGGCTCCTTGTCCCACACGGAAGGTGGCAGCCCTGAAAGCTGTTGCTGGTCTTCACCGTCCCCCTGCAGCCTATTCACAGGCAAAACAGGATCTGGGACCCGGGCTTGCCCAGAGGAGGAACATCTCATGGCTCTCTTCCTCGGCAGAGCCTGATTCCGAAAAGGCACACGTCCGGCTCCTTGTCCCACACGGAAGGTGGCAGCCCTGAAAGCTGTTGCTGGTCTTCACCGTCCCCCTGCAGCCTATTCACAGGCACAACAGGATCTGGGACCCGGGCTTGCCCAGAGGAGGAACATCTCATGGCTCTCGTCCTCGGCAGAGCCTGATTCCGCAAAGGCACACGTCCGGCTCCTTGTCCCACACGGAAGGTGGCAGCCCTGAAAACTGTTGCTGGTCTTCACCGTCCCCCTGCAGCCTATTCACAGGCACAACAGGATCTGGGACCCGGGCTTGCCCAGAGGAGGAACATCTCATGGCTCTCGTCCTCGGCAGAGCCTGATTCCGAAAAGGCACACGTCCGGCTCCTTGTCCCACACGGAAGGTGGCAGCCCTGAAAGCTGTTGCTGGTCTTCACCGTCCCCCTGCAGCCTATTCACAGGTACAACAGGATCTGGGACCCGGGCTTGCCCAGAGGAGGAACATCTCATGGATCTCTTCCTCGGCAGAGCCTGATTCCGAAAAGGCACACGTCCGGCTCCTTGTCCCACACGGAAGGTGGCAGCCCTGAAAGCTGTTGCTGGTCTTCACCGTCCCCCTGCAGCCTATTCACAGGCACAACAGGATCTGGGACCCGGGCTTGCCCAGAGGAGGAACATCTCATGGCTCTCTTCCTCGGCAGAGCCTGATTCCGAAAAGGCACACGTCCGGCTCCTTGTCCCACACGGAAGGTGGCAGCCCTGAAAGTTGTTGCTGGTCTTCACCGTCCCCCTGCAGCCTATTCACAGGCACAACAGGATCTGGGACCCGGGCATGCCCAGAGGAGGAACATCTCATGGATCTCTTCCTCGGCAGAGCCTGATTCCGAAAAGGCACACGTCCGGCTCCTTGTCCCACACGGAAGGTGGCAGCCCTGAAAGCTGTTGCTGGTCTTCACCGTCCCCCTGCAGCCTATTCACAGGCACAACAGGATCTGGGACCCGGGCATGCCCAGAGGAGGAACATCTCATGGCTCTCGTCCTCGGCAGAGCCTGATTCCGAAAAGGCACACGTCCGGCTCCTTGTCCCACACGGAAGGTGGCAGCCCTGAAAGCTGTTGCTGGTCTTCACCGTCCCCCTGCAGCCTATTCACAGGAACAACAGGATCTGGGACCCGGGCTTGCCCAGAGGAGGAACATCTCATGGCTCTCGTCCTCGGCAGAGCCTGATTCCGAAAAGGCACATGTCCGGCTCCTTGTCCCACACGGAAGGTGGCAGCCCTGAAAGCTCTTGCTGGTCTTCACCGTCCCCCTGCAGCCTATTCACAGGCAAAACAGGATCTGGGACCCGGGCTTGCCCAGAGGAGGAACATCTCATGGATCTCTTCCTCGGCAGAGCCTGATTCCGAAAAGGCACACGTCCGGCTCCTTGTCCCACACGGAAGGTGGCAGCCCTGAAAGCTGTTGCTGGTCTTCACCATCCCCCTGCAGCCTATTCACAGGCACAACAGGATCTGGGACCCGGGCTTGCCCAGAGGAGGAACATCTCATGGATCTCGTCCTCGGCAGAGCCTGATTCCGAAAAGGCACACGTCCGGCTCCTTGTCCCACACGGAAGGTGGCAGCCCTGAAAGCTGTTGCTGGTCTTCACCGTCCCCCTGCAGCCTATTCACAGGCACAACAGGATCTGGGACCCGGGCTTACCCAGAGGAGGAACATCTCATGGCTCTCGTCCTCGGCAGAGCCTGATTCCGAAAAGGCACACGTCAGGCTCCTTGTCCCACACGGAAGGTGGCAGCCCTGAAAGCTGTTGCTGGTCTTCACCGTCTCCCTGCAGCCCATTCACAGGAACAACAGGATCTGGGACCCGGGCTTGCCCAGAGGAGGAACATCTCATGGATCTCTTCCTCGGCAGAGCCTGATTCCGAAAAGGCACACGTCCGGCTCCTTGTCCCACACGGAAGGTGGCAGCCCTGAAAGCTGTTGCTGGTCTTCACCGTCCCCCTGCAGCCTATTCACAGGCAAAACAGGATCTGGGACCCGGGCTTGCCCAGAGGAGGAACATCTCATGGCTCTCTTCCTCGGCAGAGCCTGATTCCGAAAAGGCACACGTCCGGCTCCTTGTCCCACACGGAAGGTGGCAGCCCTGAAAGCTGTTGCTGGTCTTCACCGTCCCCCTGCAGCCTATTCACAGGCACAACAGGATCTGGGACCCGGGCTTGCCCAGAGGAGGAACATCTCATGGCTCTCGTCCTCGGCAGAGCCTGATTCCGCAAAGGCACACGTCCGGCTCCTTGTCCCACACGGAAGGTGGCAGCCCTGAAAACTGTTGCTGGTCTTCACCGTCCCCCTGCAGCCTATTCACAGGCACAACAGGATCTGGGACCCGGGCTTGCCCAGAGGAGGAACATCTCATGGCTCTCGTCCTCGGCAGAGCCTGATTCCGAAAAGGCACACGTCCGGCTCCTTGTCCCACACGGAAGGTGGCAGCCCTGAAAGCTGTTGCTGGTCTTCACCGTCCCCCTGCAGCCTATTCACAGGTACAACAGGATCTGAGACCCGGGCTTGCCCAGAGGAGGAACATCTCATGGATCTCTTCCTCGGCAGAGCCTGATTCCGAAAAGGCACACGTCCGGCTCCTTGTCCCACACGGAAGGTGGCAGCCCTGAAAGCTGTTGCTGGTCTTCACCGTCCCCCTGCAGCCTATTCACAGGCACAACAGGATCTGGGACCCGGGCATGCCCAGAGGAGGAACATCTCATGGATCTCTTCCTCGGCAGAGCCTGATTCCGAAAAGGCACACGTCCGGCTCCTTGTCCCACACGGAAGGTGGCAGCCCTGAAAGCTGTTGCTGGTCTTCACCGTCCCCCTGCAGCCTATTCACAGGCACAACAGGATCTGGGACCCGGGCATGCCCAGAGGAGGAACATCTCATGGCTCTCGTCCTCGGCAGAGCCTGATTCCGAAAAGGCACACGTCCGGCTCCTTGTCCCACACGGAAGGTGGCAGCCCTGAAAGCTGTTGCTGGTCTTCACCGTCCCCCTGCAGCCTATTCACAGGAACAACAGGATCTGGGACCCGGGCTTGCCCAGAGGAGGAACATCTCATGGCTCTCGTCCTCGGCAGAGCCTGATTCCGAAAAGGCACATGTCCGGCTCCTTGTCCCACACGGAAGGTGGCAGCCCTGAAAGCTCTTGCTGGTCTTCACCGTCCCCCTGCAGCCTATTCACAGGCAAAACAGGATCTGGGACCCGGGCTTGCCCAGAGGAGGAACATCTCATGGCTCTCTTCCTCGGCAGAGCCTGATTCCGAAAAGGCACACGTCCGGCTCCTTGTCCCACACGGAAGGTGGCAGCCCTGAAAGCTGTTGCTGGTCTTCACCGTCCCCCTGCAGCCTATTCACAGGCACAACAGAATCTGGGACCCGGGCTTGCCCAGAGGAGGAACATCTCATGGCTCTCTTCCTCGGCAGAGCCTGATTCCGCAAAGGCACACGTCCGGCTCCTTGTCCCACACGGAAGGTGGCAGCCCTGAAAACTGTTGCTGGTCTTCACCGTCCCCCTGCAGCCTATTCACAGGCACAACAGGATCTGGGACCCGGGCTTGCCCAGAGGAGGAACATCTCATGGCTCTCGTCCTCGGCAGAGCCTGATTCCGAAAAGGCACACGTCCGGCTCCTTGTCCCACACGGAAGGTGGCAGCCCTGAAAGCTGTTGCTGGTCTTCACCGTCCCCCTGCAGCCTATTCACAGGTACAACAGGATCTGGGACCCGGGCTTGCCCAGAGGAGGAACATCTCATGGCTCTCTTCCTCGGCAGAGCCTGATTCCGAAAAGGCACACGTCCGGCTCCTTGTCCCACACGGAAGGTGGCAGCCCTGAAAGCTGTTGCTGTTCTTCACCGTCCCCCTGCAGCCTATTCACAGGCACAAAAGGATCTGGGACCCGGGCTTGCCCAGAGGAGGAACATCTCATGGATCTCTTCCTCGGCAGAGCCTGATTCCGAAAAGGCACACGTCCGGCTCCTTGTCCCACACGGAAGGTGGCAGCCCTGAAAGCTGTTGCTGGTCTTCACCGTCCCCCTGCAGCCTATTCACAGGCACAACAGGATCTGGGACCCGGGCATGCCCAGAGGAGGAACATCTCATGGCTCTCGTCCTCGGCAGAGCCTGATTCCGAAAAGGCACACGTCCGGCTCCTTGTCCCACACGGAAGGTGGCAGCCCTGAAAGCTGTTGCTGGTCTTCACCGTCCCCCTGCAGCCTATTCACAGGCACAACAGGATCTGGGACCCGGGCTTGCCCAGAGGAGGAACATCTCATGGATCTCGTCCTCGGCAGAGCCTGATTCCGAAAAGGCACACGTCCGGCTCCTTGTCCCACACGGAAGGTGGCAGCCCTGAAAGCTGTTGCTGGTCTTCACCGTCCCCCTGCAGCCTATTCACACGCACAACAGGATCTGGGACCCGGGCTTGCCCAGAGGAGGAACATCTCATGGCTCTCGTCCTCGGCAGAGCCTGATTTCGAAAAGGCACACGTCCGGCTCCTTGTCCCACACGGAAGGTGGCAGCCCTGAAAGCTGTTGCTGGTCTTCACTGTCCCCCTGCAGCCTATTCACAGGCACAACAGGATCTGGGTCCCGGGCTTGCCCAGAGGAGGAACATCTCATGGCTCTCGTCCTCGGCAGAGTCTGATTCCGAAAAGGCACACGTCCGGCTCCTTGTCCCACACGGAAGGTGGCAGCCCTGAAAGTTGTTGCTGGTCTTCACCGTCCCCCTGCAGCCTATTCACAGGCACAACAGGATCTGGGTCCCGGGCTTGCCCAGAGGAGGAACATCTCATGGCTCTCGTCCTCGGCAGAGCCTGATTCCGAAAAGGCACACGTCCGGCTCCTTGTCCCACACGGAAGGTGGCAGCCCTGAAAGCTGTTGCTGGTCTTCACCGTCCCCCTGCAGCCTATTCACAGGAACAACAGGATCTGTGACGCGGGCTTGCCCAGAGGAGGAACATCTCATGGATCTCTTCCTCGGCAGAGCCTGATTCCGAAAAGGCACACGTCCGGCTCCTTGTCCCACACGGAAGGTGGCAGCCCTGAAAGCTGTTGCTGGTCTTCACCATCCCCCTGCAGCCTATTCGCAGGCAAAACAGGATCTGGGACCCGGGCTTGCCCAGAGGAGGAACATCTCATGGCTCTCTTCCTCGGCAGAGCCTGATTCCGAAAAGGCACACGTCCGGCTCCTTGTCCCACACGGAAGGTGGCAGCCCTGAAAGCTGTTGCTGGTCTTCACCGTCCCCCTGCAGCCTATTCACAGGCACAACAGGATCTGGGACCCGGGCTTGCCCAGAGGAGGAACATCTCATGGCTCTCGTCCTCGGCAGAGCCTGATTCCGAAAAGGCACACGTCCGGCTCCTTGTCCCACACGGAAGGTGGCAGCCCTGAAAGCTGTTGCTGGTCTTCACCGTCCCCCTGCAGCCTATTCACAGGCACAACAGGATCTGGGACCCGGGCTTGCCCAGAGGAGGAACATCTCATGGATCTCGTCCTCGGCAGAGCCTGATTCCGAAAAGGCACACGTCCGGCTCCTTGTCCCACACGGAAGGTGGCAGCCCTGAAAGCTGTTGCTGGTCTTCACCGTCCCCCTGCAGCCTATTCACACGCACAACAGGATCTGGGACCCGGGCTTGCCCAGAGGAGGAACATCTCATGGCTCTCGTCCTCGGCAGAGCCTGATTTCGAAAAGGCGCACGTCCGGCTCCTTGTCCCACACGGAAGGTGGCAGCCCTGAAAGCTGTTGCTGGTCTTCACTGTCCCCCTGCAGCCTATTCACAGGCACAACAGGATCTGGGTCCCGGGCTTGCCCAGAGGAGGAACACCTCATGGCTCTCGTCCTCGGCAGAGTCTGATTCCGAAAAGGCACACGTCCGGCTCCTTGTCCCACACGGAAGGTGGCAGCCCTGAAAGTTGTTGCTGGTCTTCACCGTCCCCCTGCAGCCTATTCACAGGCACAACAGGATCTGGGTCCCGGGCTTGCCCAGAGGAGGAACATCTCATGGCTCTCGTCCTCGGCAGAGCCTGATTCCGAAAAGGCACACGTCCGGCTCCTTGTCCCACACGG